>NW_028225465.1:0-404119 GCF_052327205.1 Somniosus microcephalus | reverse complement strand
AATCAGAAGAAGTAGAAGAAGGAGAAGGAGAAGGTGAAGTCTGGAGGGTGAATCAGAAGAAGTAGAAGAAGTTGAAGGAGAAGGTGAAGTCTGGAGGGTGAATCAGAAGAAGCGGAAGAAGGAGAAGGAGAAGGTGAAGTCTGGAGGGTGAATCAGAAGAAGCAGAAGAAGAAGAAGGAGAAGATGAAGTCTGGAGGGTGAATCAGAAGAAGTAGAAGAAGGAGAAGGAGAAGGTGAGGTCTGGAGGGTGAATCAGAAGAAGCAGAAGAAGGAGAAGGAGAAGGTGAAGTCTGGAGGGTGAATCAGAAGAAGCAGAAGAAGGAGAAGGAGAAGGTGAAGTTAGGAGGGTGAATCAGAAGAAGCAGAAGAAGGAGAAGGAGAAGGTGAAGTCAGGGGGGTGAAGCAGAAGAAGTAGAAGAAGGAGAAGGAGAAGGTGAAGTCAGGAGGGTGAAGCAGAAGAAGCAGAAGAAGGAGAAGGAGAAGGTGAAGTCTGGAGGGTGAATCAGAAGAAGTAGAAGAAGGAGAAGGGGAAGGTGAAGTCAGGAGGGTGAAGCAGAAGAAGCAGAAGAAGGAGAAGGAGAAGGTGAAGTCTGGAGGGTGAAGCAGAAGAAGCAGAAGAAGGAGAAGGAGAAGGTGAGGTCTGGAGGGTGAAGCAGAAGAAGCAGAAGAAGGAGAAGGAGAAGGTGAAGTAAGGAGGGTGAATCAGAAGAAGTAGAAGAAGGAGAAGGAGAAGGTGAAGTCTGGAGGGTGAATCAGAAGACGTAGAAGAAGGAGAAGGAGAAGGTGAAGTCTGGAGGGTGAATCAGAAGAAGTAGAAGAAGGAGAAGGAGAAGGTGAAGTCTGGAGGGTGAATCAGAAGAAGCAGAAGAAGGAGAAGGAGAAGGTGAAGTCTGGAGGGAGAAGCAGAAGAAGTAGAAGAAGGAGAAGGAGAAGTTGAAGTCTGGAGGGTGAATCAGAAGAAGTAGAAGAAGGAGAAGGAGAAGGTGAAGTCTGGAGGGTCAATCAGAAGAAGTAGAAGAAGGAGAAGGAGAAGGTGAAGTCTGGAGGGTGAATCAGAAGAAGCAGAAGAAGGAGAAGGAGAAGATGAAGTCTGGAGGGTGAATCAGAAGAAGTAGAAGAAGGAGAAGGAGAAGGTGTAGTCTGGACGGTGAATCAGAAGAAGTAGACGAAGGAGAAGGAGAAGGTGAAGTCTGCAGGGTGATTCAGAAGAAGCAGAAGAAGGAGAAGGAGAAGGTGAAGTCTGGAGGGTGAATCAGAAGAAGTAGAAGAAGGAGAAGGAGAAGGTGAAGTCTGGAGGGTGAATCAGAAGAAGAAGGAGAAGGTGAAGACTGGAGGGTGAATCAGAAGAAGCAGAAGAAGGAGAAGGAGAAGGTGAAGTCTGGAGGGAGAATCAGAAGAAGCAGAATAAGGAGAAGGAGAAGGTGAAGTCTGGAGGGTGAATCAGAAGGAGCAGAAGAAGGAGAAGGAGAAGGTGAAGTCTGGAGGGAGAATCAGAAGAAGTAGAAGAAGGAGAAGGAGAAGGTGAAGTCTGGAGGGTGAATCAGAAGAAGTAGAAGAAGGAGAAGGATAAGGTGAAGTCAGGAGAGTGAAGCAGAAGAAGCAGAAGAAGGAGAAGGAGAAGGTGAAGTCTGGAGGGTGAAGCAGAAGAAGCAGAAGAAGGAGAAGGAGAAGGTGAAGTCTGGAGGGCGAAGCAGAAGAAGCATAAGAAGGAGAAGGAGAAGGTGAAGTCTGGAGGGTGAAGCAGAAGAAGCAGAAGAAGGAGAAGGAGAAGGTGAAGTCTGGAGGGTGAATCAGAAGAAGTAGAAGAAGGAGAAGGAGAAGGTGAAGTCAGGAGGGTGAAGCAGAAGAAGCAGAAGAAGGAGAAGGAGAAGGTGAAGTCTGGAGGGTGAAGCAGAAGAAGCAGAAGAAGGAGAAGGAGATGGAGAAGTTTGGAGGGTGAAGCAGAAGAAGCAGAAGAAGGAGAAGGAAAAGGTGAAGTCAGGAGGGTGAATCAGAAGAAGTAGAAGAAGGAGAAGGAGAAGGTGAAGTCTGGAGGGTGAATCAGAAGAAGTAGAAGAAGGAGAAGGAGAAGGTGAAGTCTGGAGGGTGAATCAGAAGAAGTAGAAGAAGGAGAAGGAGAAGGTGAAGTCTGGAGGGTGAATCAGAAGAAGTAGAAGAAAGAGAAGGAGAAGGTGAAGTCTGGAGGGAGAAGCAGAAGAAGTAGAAGAAGGAGAAGGAGAAGTTGAAGTCTGGAGCGTGAATCAGAAGATGTAGAAGAAGGAGAAGGAGAAGGTGAAGTCTGGAGGGTCAATCAGAAGAAGTAGAAGAAGGAGAAGGAGAAGGTGAAGTCTGGAGGGTGAATCAGAAGAAGCAGAAGAAGGAGAAGGAGAAGGTGAAGTCTGGAGGGTGAATCAGAAGAAGTAGAAGAAGGAGAAGGAGAAGGTGTAGTCTGGACGGTGAATCAGAAGAAGTAGACGAAGGAGAAGGAGAAGGTGAAGTCTGCAGGGTGAATCAGAAGAAGCAGAAGAAGCAGAAGGAGAAGGTGAAGTCTGGAGGGTGAATCAGAAGAAGTAGAATAAGGAGAAGGAGAAGGTGAAGTCTGGAGGGTGAATCAGAAGAAGCAGAAGAAGGAGAAGGAGAAGGTGAAGTCTGGAGGGTGAATCAGAAGAAGCAGAAGAAGGAGAAGGAGAAGGTGATGTCTGGAGGGTGAATCAGAAGAAGCAGAATAAGGAGAAGGAGAAGGTGAAGTCTGGAGGGTGAATCAGAAGAAGCAGAAGAAGGAGATGGAGAAGGTGAAGTCTGGAGGGTGAATCAGAAGAAGTAGAAGAAGGAGAAGGAGAAGGTGAAGTCTGGAGGGTGAATCAGAAGAAGTAGAAGAAGGAGAAGGAGAAGGTGAAGTCTGGAGGCTGAATCAGAAGTAGCAGAAGAAGGAGAAGGAGAAGGTGAAGTCTGGAGGATGAATCAGAAGAAGCAGAAGAAGGAGAAGGAGACGATGAAGTCTGGAGGGTGAATCAGAAGAAGTAGAAGAAGGAGAAGGAGAAGGTGAAGTCTGGAGGGTGAATCAGAAGAAGCAGAAGAAGGAGAAGGAGAAGGTGAAGTCTGCAGGGTGAATCAGAAGAAGCAGAAGAAGGAGAAGGAGAAGCTGAAGTCTGGAGGGTGAATCAGAAGAAGCAGAATAAGGAGAAGGAGAAGGTGAAGTCTGGAGGGTGAATCAGAAGAAGCAGAAGAAGGAGAAGGTGACGTCTGGAGGGTGAATCAGAAGAAGTAGAAGAAGGAGAAGGAGAAGGTGAAGTCTGGAGGGTGAAGCAGAAGAAGTAGAAGAAGGAGAAGGAGAAGGTGAAGTCAGGAGGGTGAATCAGAAGAAGTAGAAGAATGAGAAGGAGAAGGTGAAGTCAGGAGGGTGAATCAGAAGAAGCTGAAGAAGGAGAAGGAGAAGGTGAAGTCTGGAGGGTGAATCAGAAGAATCAGAAGAAGGAGAAGGAGAAGGTGAAGTCTGGAGGGTGAATCAGAAGAAGCAGAAGAAAGAGAAGGAGAAGGTGATGTCTGGAGGGTGAAGCAGAAGAAACAGAAGAAGGAGAAGGAGAAGGTGAAGACTGGAGGGTGAATCAGAAGAAGTAGAAGAAGGAGAAGGAGAAGGTGAAGTCTGGAGGGTGAATCAGAAGAAGTAGAAGAAGTTGAAGGAGAAGGTGAAGTCTGGAGGGTGAATCAGAAGAAGCGGAAGAAGGAGAAGGAGAAGGTGAAGTCTGGAGGGTGAATCAGAAGAAGCAGAAGAAGAAGAAGGAGAAGATGAAGTCTGGAGGGTGAATCAGAAGAAGTAGAAGAAGGAGAAGGAGAAGGTGAGGTCTGGAGGGTGAATCAGAAGAAGCAGAAGAAGGAGAAGGAGAAGGTGAAGTCTGGAGGGTGAATCAGAAGAAGCAGAAGAAGGAGAAGGAGAAGGTGAAGTTAGGAGGGTGAATCAGAAGAAGCAGAAGAAGGGGAAGGAGAAGGTGAAGTCAGGGGGGTGAAGCAGAAGAAGTAGAAGAAGGAGAAGGAGAAGGTGAAGTCAGGAGGGTGAAGCAGAAGAAGCAGAAGAAGGAGAAGGAGAAGGTGAAGTCTGGAGGGCGCAGCAGAAGAAGCAGAAGAAGGAGAAGGAGAAGGTGCAGTCTGGAGGGTGAAGCAGAAGAAGCAGAAGAAGGAGAAGGAGAAGGTGAAGTCTGGAGGGTGAAACAGAAGAAGTAGAAGAAGGAGAAGGAGAAGGTGTAGTCAGGAGGGTGAAGCAGAAGAAGCAGAAGAAGGAGAAGGAGAAGGTGAAGTCTGGAGGGTGAATCAGAAGAAGTAGAAGAAGGAGAAGGAGAAGGTGAAGTCAGGAGGGTGAAGCAGAAGAAGTAGAAGAAGGAGAAGGAGAAGGCGAAGCCTGGAGTGTGAAACAGAAGAAGTAGAAGAAGGAGAAGGAGAAGGTGAAGTCTGGAGCGTGAATCAGAAGATGTAGAAGAAGGAGAAGGAGAAGGTGAAGTCTGGAGGGTCAATCAGAAGAAGTAGAAGAAGGATAAGGAGAAGGTGAAGTCTGGAGGGTGAATCAGAAGAAGCAGAAGAAGGAGAAGGAGAAGGTGAAGTCTGGAGGGTGAATCAGAAGAAGTAGAAGAAGGAGAAGGAGAAGGTGTAGTCTGGAAGGTGAATCAGAAGAAGTAGACGAAGGAGAAGGAGAAGGTGAAGTCTGCAGGGTGAATCAGAAGAAGCAGAAGAAGGAGAAGGAGAAGGTGAAGTCTGGAGGGTGAATCAGAAGAAGTAGAAGAAGGAGAAGGAGAAGGTGAAGTCTGGAGGGTGAATCAGAAGAAGCAGAAGAAGGAGAAGGAGAAGGTGAAGTCTGGAGGGTGAATCAGAAGAAGCAGAAGAAGGAGAAGGAGAAGGTGAAGTCTGGAGGGTGAATCAGAAGAAGCAGAATAAGGAGAAGGAGAAGGTGAAGTCAGGAGGGTGAATCAGAAGAAGCAGAAGAAGGAGAAGGGGAAGGTGAAGTCTGGAGGGTGAATCAGAAGAAGTAGAAGAAGGAGAAGGAGAAGGTGAAGTCTGGAGGGTGAATCAGAAGAAGTAGAAGAAGGAGAAGGAGAAGGTGAAGTCTGGAGGGTGAATCAGAAGAAGCAGAAGGAGGAGAAGGAGAAGGTGAAGTCTGGTGGATGAATCAGAAGAAGCAGAAGAAGGAGAAGGAGACGATGAAGTCTGGAGGGTGAAGCAGAAGAAGCAGAAGAAGGAGAAGGAGAAGGTGAAGTCTGGAGGGCGAAGCAGAAGAAGCATAAGAAGGAGAAGGAGAAGGTGAATTCTGGAGGGTGAAGCAGAAGAAGCAGAAGAAGGAGAAGGAGAAGGTGAAGTCTGGAGGGTGGATCAGAAGAAGTAGAAGAAGGAGAAGGAGAAGGTGAAGTCAGGAGGGTGAAGCAGAAGAAGCAGAAGAAGGAGAAGGAGAAGGTGAAGTCTGGAGGGTGAAGCAGAAGAAGCAGAAGAAGGAGAAGGAGAAGGTGAAGTTTGGAGGGTGAAGCAGAAGAAGCAGAAGAAGGAGAAGGAGAAGGTGAAGTCAGGAGGGTGAATCAGCAGAAGTAGAAGAAGGAGAAGGAGAAGGTGAAGTCTGGAGGGTGAATCAGAAGAAGTAGAAGAAGGAGAAGGAGAAGGTGAAGTCTGGAGGGTGAATCAGAAGAAGTAGAAGAAGGAGAAGGAGAAGGTGAAGTCTGGAGGGTGAATCAGAAGAAGTAGAAGAAAGAGAAGGAGAAGGTGAAGTCTGGAGGGAGAAGCAGAAGAAGTAGAAGAAGGAGAAGGAGAAGGTGAAGTCTGGAGCGTGCATCAGAAGATGTAGAAGAAGGAGAAGGAGAAGGTGAAGTCTGGAGGGTCAATCAGAAGAAGTAGAAGAAGGAGAAGGAGAAGGTGAAGTCTGGAGGGTGAATCAGAAGAAGCAGAAGAAGGAGAAGGAGAAGGTGAAGTCTGGAGGGTGAATCAGAAGAAGTAGAAGAAGGAGAAGGAGAAGGTGTAGTCTGGACGGTGAATCAGAAGAAGTAGACGAAGGAGAAGGAGAAGGTGAAGTCTGCAGGGTGAATCAGAAGAAGCAGAAGAAGGAGAAGGAGAAGGTGAAGTCTGGAGGGTGAATCAGAAGAAGTAGAAGAAGGAGAAGGAGAAGGTGAAGTCTGGAGGGTGAATCAGAAGAAGCAGAAGAAGGAGAAGGAGAAGGTGAAGTCTGGAGGGTGAATCAGAAGAAGCAGAAGAAGGAGAAGGAGAAGGTGAAGTCTGGAGGGTAAATCAGAAGAAGCAGAATAAGGAGAAGGAGAAGGTGAAGTCTGGAGGGTGAATCAGAAGAAGCAGAAGAAGGAGATGGAGAAGGTGAAGTCTGGAGGGTGAATCAGAAGAAGTAGAAGAAGGAGAAGGAGAAGGTGAAGTCTGGAGGGTGAATCAGAAGAAGTAGAAGAAGGAGAAGGAGAAGGTGAAGTCTGGAGGCTGAATCAGAAGAAGCAGAAGAAGGAGAAGGAGAAGGTGAAGTCTGGAGGATGAATCAGAAGAAGCAGAAGAAGGAGAAGGAGACGATGAAGTCTGGAGGGTGAATCAGAAGAAGTAGAAGAAGGAGAAGGAGAAGGTGAAGTCTGGAGAGTGAATCAGAAGAAGCAGAAGAAGGAGAAGGAGAAGGTGAAGTCTGGAGGGTGAATCAGAAGAAGCAGAAGAAGGAGAAGGAGAAGGTGAAGTCTGGAGGGTGAATCAGAAGAAGCAGAAGAAGGAGAAGGAGAAGGTGATGTCTGGAGGGTGAATCAGAAGAAGCAGAATAAGGAGAAGGAGAAGGTGAAGTCTGGAGGGTGAATCAGAAGAAGCAGAAGAAGGAGATGGAGAAGGTGAAGTCTGGAGGGTGAATCAGAAGAAGTAGAAGAAGGAGAAGGAGAAGGTGAAGTCTGGAGGGTGAATCAGAAGAAGTAGAAGAAGGAGAAGGAGAAGGTGAAGTCTGGAGGCTGAATCAGAAGTAGCAGAAGAAGGAGAAGGAGAAGGTGAAGTCTGGAGGATGAATCAGAAGAAGCAGAAGAAGGAGAAGGAGATGATGAAGTCTGGAGGGTGAATCAGAAGAAGTAGAAGAAGGAGAAGGAGAAGGTGAAGTCTGGAGGGTGAATCAGAAGAAGCAGAAGAAGGAGAAGGAGAAGGTGAAGTCTGCAGGGTGAATCAGAAGAAGCAGAAGAAGGAGAAGGAGAAGCTGACGTCTGGAGGGTGAATCAGAAGAAGCAGAATAAGGAGAAGGAGAAGGTGAAGTCTGGAGGGTGAATCAGAAGAAGCAGAAGAAGGAGAAGGTGACGTCTGGAGGGTGAATCAGAAGAAGTAGAAGAAGGAGAAGGAGAAGGTGAAGTCTGGAGGGTGAAGCAGAAGAAGTAGAAGAAGGAGAAGGAGAAGGTGAAGTCAGGAGGGTGAATCAGAAGAAGTAGAAGAATGAGAAGGAGAAGGTGAAGTCAGGAGGGTGAATCAGAAGAAGCTGAAGAAGGAGAAGGAGAAGGTGAAGTCTGGAGGGTGAATCAGAAGAATCAGAAGAAGGAGAAGGAGAAGGTGAAGTCTGGAGGGTGAATCAGAAGAAGCAGAAGAAAGAGAAGGAGAAGGTGATGTCTGGAGGGTGAAGCAGAAGAAACAGAAGAAGGAGAAGGAGAAGGTGAAGACTGGAGGGTGAATCAGAAGAAGTAGAAGAAGGAGAAGTAGAAGGTGAAGTCTGGAGGGTGAATCAGAAGAAGTAGAAGAAGTTGAAGGAGAAGGTGAAGTCTGGAGGGTGAATCAGAAGAAGCAGAAGAAGGAGAAGGAGAAGGTGAAGTCTGGAGGGTGAATCAGAAGAAGCAGAAGAAGAAGAAGGAGAAGATGAAGTCTGGAGGGTGAATCAGAAGAAGTAGAAGAAGGAGAAGGAGAAGGTGAGGTCTGGAGGGTGAATCAGAAGAAGCAGAAGAAGGAGAAGGAGAAGGTGAAGTCTGGAGGGTGAATCAGAAGAAGCAGAAGAAGGAGAAGGAGAAGGTGAAGTTAGGAGGGTGAATCAGAAGAAGCAGAAGAAGGGGAAGGAGAAGGTGAAGTCAGGGGGGTGAAGCAGAAGAAGTAGAAGAAGGAGAAGGAGAAGGTGAAGTCAGGAGGGTGAAGCAGAAGAAGCAGAAGAAGGAGAAGGAGAAGGTGAAGTCTGGAGGGCGCAGCAGAAGAAGTAGAAGAAGGAGAAGGAGAAGGTGCAGTCTGGAGGGTGAAGCAGAAGAAGCAGAAGAAGGAGAAGGAGAAGGTGAAGTCTGGAGGGTGAAACAGAAGAAGTAGAAGAAGGAGAAGGAGAAGGTGAAGTCAGGAGGGTGAAGCAGAAGAAGCAGAAGAAGGAGAAGGAGAATGTGAAGTCTGGAGGGTGAATCAGAAGAAGTAGAAGAAGGAGAAGGAGAAGGTGAAGTCAGGAGGGTGAAGCAGAAGAAGTAGAAGAAGGAGAAGGAGAAGGCGAAGCCTGGAGTGTGAAACAGAAGAAGTAGAAGAAGGAGAAGGAGAAGGTGAAGTCTGGAGCGTGAATCAGAAGATGTAGAAGAAGGAGAAGGAGAAGGTGAAGTCTGGAGGGTCAATCAGAAGAAGTAGAAGAAGGAGAAGGAGAAGGTGAAGTCTGGAGGGTGAATCAGAAGAAGCAGAAGAAGGAGAAGGAGAAGGTGAAGTCTGGAGGGTGAATCAGAAGAAGTAGAAGAAGGAGAAGGAGAAGGTGTAGTCTGGACGGTGAATCAGAAGAAGTAGACGAAGGAGAAGGAGAAGGTGAAGTCTGCAGGGTGAATCAGAAGAAGCAGAAGAAGGAGAAGGAGAAGGTGAAGTCTGGAGGGTGAATCAGAAGAAGTAGAAGAAGGAGAAGGAGAAGGTGAAGTCTGGAGGGTGAATCAGAAGAAGCAGAAGAAGGAGAAGGAGAAGGTGAAGTCTGGAGGGTGAATCAGAAGGAGCAGAAGAAGGAGAAGGAGAAGGTGAAGTCTGGAGGGTGAATCAGAAGAAGCAGAATAAGGAGAAGGAGAAGGTGAAGTCAGGAGGGTGAATCAGAAGAAGCAGAAGAAGGAGAAGGGGAAGGTGAAGTCTGGAGGGTGAATCAGAAGAAGTAGAAGAAGGAGAAGGAGAAGGTGAAGTCTGGAGGGTGAATCAGAAGAAGTAGAAGAGGGAGAAGGAGAAGGTGAAGTCTGGAGGGTGAATCAGAAGAAGCAGAAGGAGGAGAAGGAGAAGGTGAAGTCTGGTGGATGAATCAGAAGAAGCAGAAGAAGGAGAAGGAGACGATGAAGTCTGGAGGGTGAAGCAGAAGAAGCAGAAGAAGGAGAAGGAGAAGGTGAAGTCTGGAGGGCGAAGTAGAAGAAGCATAAGAAGGAGAAGGAGAAGGTGAATTCTGGAGGGTGAAGCAGAAGAAGCAGAAGAAGGAGAAGGAGAAGGTGAAGTCTGGAGGGTGGATCAGAAGAAGTAGAAGAAGGAGAAGGAGAAGGTGAAGTCAGGAGGGTGAAGCAGAAGAAGCAGAAGAAGGAGAAGGAGAAGGTGAAGTCTGGAGGGTGAAGCAGAAGAAGCAGAAGAAGGAGAAGGAGAAGGTGAAGTTTGGAGGGTGAAGCAGAAGAAGCAGAAGAAGGAGAAGGAGAAGGTGAAGTCAGGAGGGTGAATCAGAAGAAGTAGAAGAAGGAGAAGGAGAAGGTGAAGTCTGGAGGGTGAATTAGAAGAAGTAGAAGAAGGAGAAGGAGAAGGTGAAGTCTGGAGGGTGAATCAGAAGGAGTAGAAGAAGGAGAAGGAGAAGGTGAAGTCTGGAGGGTGAATCAGAAGAAGTAGAAGAAAGAGAAGGAGAAGGTGAAGTCTGGAGGGAGAAGCAGAAGAAGTAGAAGAAGGAGAAGGAGAAGGTGAAGTCTGGAGCGTGAATCAGAAGATGTAGAAGAAGGAGAAGGAGAAGGTGAAGTCTGGAGGGTCAATCAGAAGAAGTAAAAGAAGGAGAAGGAGAAGGTGAAGTCTGGAGGGTGAATCAGAAGAAGCAGAAGAAGGAGAAGGAGAAGGTGAAGTCTGGAGGGTGAATCAGAAGAAGTAGAAGAAGGAGAAGGAGAAGGTGTAGTCTGGACGGTGAATCAGAAGAAGTAGACGAAGGAGAAGGAGAAGGTGAAGTCTGCAGGGTGAATCAGAAGAAGCAGAAGAAGGAGAAGGAGAAGGTGAAGTCTGGAGGGTGAATCAGAAGAAGTAGAAGAAGGAGAAGGAGAAGGTGAAGTCTGGAGGGTGAATCAGAAGAAGCAGAAGAAGGAGAAGGAGAAGGTGAAGTCTGGAGGGTGAATCAGAAGAAGCAGAAGAAGGAGAAGGAGAAGGTGAAGTCTGGAGGGTGAATCAGAAGAAGCAGAAGAAGGAGATGGAGAAGGTGAAGTCTGGAGGGTGAATCAGAAGAAGTAGAAGAAGGAGAAGGAGAAGGTGAAGTCTGGAGGCTGAATCAGAAGAAGCAGAAGAAGGAGAAGGAGAAGGTGAAGTCTGGAGGATGAATCAGAAGAAGCAGAAGAAGGAGAAGGAGACGATGAAGTCTGGAGGGTGAATCAGAAGAAGTAGAAGAAGGAGAAGGAGAAGGTGAAGTCTGGAGAGTGAATCAGAAGAAGCAGAAGAAGGAGAAGGAGAAGGTGAAGTCTGGAGGGTGAATCAGAAGAAGCAGAAGAAGGAGAAGGAGAAGGTGAAGTCTGGAGGGTGAATCAGAAGAAGCAGAATAAGGAGAAGGAGAAGGTGAAGTCTGGAGGGTGAAGCAGAAGAAGTAGAAGAAGGAGAAGGAGAAGGTGAAGTCAGGAGGGTGAATCAGAAGAAGTAGAAGAAGGAGAAGGAGAAGGTGAAGTCAGGAGGGTGAATCAGAAGAAGCTGAAGAAGGAGAAGGAGAAGGTGAAGTCTGGAGGGTGAATCAGAAGAATCAGAAGAAGGAGAAGGAGAAGGTGAAGTCTGGAGGGTGAATCAGAAGAAGCAGAAGAAAGAGAAGGAGAAGGTGATGTCTGGAGGGTGAAGCAGAAGAAACAGAAGAAGGAGAAGGAGAAGGTGAAGACTGGAGGGTGAATCAGAAGAAGTAGAAGAAGGAGAAGGAGAAGGTGAAGTCTGGAGGGTGAATCAGAAGAAGTAGAAGAAGTTGAAGGAGAAGGTGAAGTCTGGAGGGTGAATCAGAAGAAGCAGAAGAAGGAGAAGGAGAAGGTGAAGTCTGGAGGGTGAATCAGAAGAAGCAGAAGAAGAAGAAGGAGAAGATGAAGTCTGGAGGTTGAATCAGAAGAAGTAGAAGAAGGAGAAGGAGAAGGTGAAGTCTGGAGGGTGAATCAGAAGAAGCAGAAGAAGGAGAAGGAGAAGGTGAAGTCTGGAGGGTGAATCAGAAGAAGTAGAAGAAGGAGAAGGAGAAGGTGTAGTCTGGACGGTGAATCAGAAGAAGTAGACGAAGGAGAAGGAGAAGGTGAAGTCTGCAGGGTGAATCAGAAGAAGCAGAAGAAGGAGAAGGAGAAGGTGAAGTCTGGAGGGTGAATCAGAAGAAGTAGAAGAAGGAGAAGGAGAAGGTGAAGTCTGGAGGGTGAATCAGAAGAAGCAGAAGAAGGAGAAGGAGAAGGTGAAGTCTGGAGGGTGAATCAGAAGAAGCAGAAGAAGGAGAAGGAGAAGGTGAAGTCTGGAGGGTGAATCAGAAGAAGCAGAATAAGGAGAAGGAGAAGGTGAAGTCTGGAGGGTGAATCAGAAGAAGCAGAAGAAGGAGAAGGAGAAGGTGAAGTCTGGAGGGTGAATCAGAAGAAGCAGAAGAAGGAGAAGGAGACGATGAAGTCTGGAGGGTGAATCAGAAGAAGTAGAAGAAGGAGAAGGAGAAGGTGAAGTCTGGAGAGTGAATCAGAAGAAGCAGAAGAAGGAGAAGGAGAAGGTGAAGTCTGGAGGGTGAATCAGAAGAAGCAGAAGAAGGAGAAGGAGAAGGTGAAGTCTGGAGGGTGAATCAGAAGAAGCAGAATAAGGAGAAGGAGAAGGTGAAGTCTGGAGGGTGAAGCAGAAGAAGTAGAAGAAGGAGAAGGAGAAGGTGAAGTCAGGAGGGTGAATCAGAAGAAGTAGAAGAAGGAGAAGGAGAAGGTGAAGTCAGGAGGGTGAATCAGAAGAAGCTGAAGAAGGAGAAGGAGAAGGTGAAGTCTGGAGGGTGAATCAGAAGAATCAGAAGAAGGAGAAGGAGAAGGTGAAGTCTGGAGGGTGAATCAGAAGAAGCAGAAGAAAGAGAAGGAGAAGGTGATGTCTGGAGGGTGAAGCAGAAGAAACAGAAGAAGGAGAAGGAGAAGGTGAAGACTGGAGGGTGAATCAGAAGAAGTAGAAGAAGGAGAAGGAGAAGGTGAAGTCTGGAGGGTGAATCAGAAGAAGTAGAAGAAGTTGAAGGAGAAGGTGAAGTCTGGAGGGTGAATCAGAAGAAGCAGAAGAAGGAGAAGGAGAAGGTGAAGTCTGGAGGGTGAATCAGAAGAAGCAGAAGAAGAAGAAGGAGAAGATGAAGTCTGGAGGGTGAATCAGAAGAAGTAGAAGAAGGAGAAGGAGATGGTGAGGTCTGGAGGGTGAATCAGAAGAAGCAGAAGAAGGAGAAGGAGAAGGTGAAGTCTGGAGGGTGAATCAGAAGAAGCAGAAGAAGGAGAAGGAGAAGGTGAAGTTAGGAGGGTGAATCAGAAGAAGCAGAAGAAGGAGAAGGAGAAGGTGAAGTCAGGGGGGTGAAGCAGAAGAAGTAGAAGAAGGAGAAGGAGAAGGTGAAGTCAGGAGGGTGAAGCAGAAGAAGCAGAAGAAGGAGAAGGAGAAGGTGAAGTCTGGAGGGCGCAGCAGAAGAAGCGGAAGAAGGAGAAGGAGAAGGTGCAGTCTGGAGGGTGAAGCAGAAGAAGCAGAAGAAGGAGAAGGAGAAGGTGAAGTCTGGAGGGTGAAACAGAAGAAGTAGAAGAAGGAGAAGGAGAAGGTGAAGTCAGGAGGGTGAAGCAGAAGAAGCAGAAGAAGGAAAAGGAGGAGGTGAAGTCTGGAGGGTGAATCAGAAGAAGTAGAAGAAGGAGAAGGAGAAGGTGAAGTCAGGAGGGTGAAGCAGAAGAAGTAGAAGAAGGAGAAGGAGAAGGCGAAGCCTGGAGTGTGAAACAGAAGAAGTAGAAGAAGGAGAAGGAGAAGGTGAAGTCTGGAGCGTGAATCAGAAGATGTAGAAGAAGGAGAAGGAGAAGGTGAAGTCTGGAGGGTCAATCAGAAGAAGTAGAAGAAGGAGAAGGAGAAGGTGAAGTCTGGAGGGTGAATCAGAAGAAGCAGAAGAAGGAGAAGGAGAAGGTGAAGTCTGGAGGGTGAATCAGAAGAAGTAGAAGAAGGAGAAGGAGAAGGTGTAGTCTGGACGGTGAATCAGAAGAAGTAGACGAAGGAGAAGGAGAAGGTGAAGTCTGCAGGGTGAATCAGAAGAAGCAGAAGAAGGAGAAGGAGAAGGTGAAGTCTGGAGGGTGAATCAGAAGAAGGAGAAGAAGGAGAAGGAGAAGGTGAAGTCTGGAGGGTGAATCAGAAGAAGCAGAAGAAGGAGAAGGAGAAGGTGAAGTCTGGAGGGTGAATCAGAAGAAGCAGAATAAGGAGAAGGAGAAGGTGAAGTCAGGAGGGTGAATCAGAAGAAGCAGAAGAATAAGAAGGGGAAGGTGAAGTCTGGAGGGTGAATCAGAAGAAGTAGAAGAAGGAGAAGGAGAAGGTGAAGTCTGGAGGGTGAATCAGAAGAAGTAGAAGAAGGAGAAGGAGAAGGTGAAGTCTGGAGGTTGAATCAGAAGAAGCAGAAGAAGGAGAAGGAGAAGGTGAAGTCTGGAGGATGAATCAGAAGAAGCAGAAGAAGGAGAAGGAGACGATGAAGTCTGGAGGGTGAATCAGAAGAAGCAGAAGAAGGAGAAGGAGAAGGTGAAGTCTGGAGGGTGAATCAGAAGAAGCAGAAGAAGGAGAAGGAGAAGGTGAAGTCTGGAGGGTGAATCAGAAGAAGCAGAAGAAGGAGAAGGAGAAGGTGAAGTCTGGAGGGTGAATCAGAAGAAGCAGAATAAGGAGAAGGAGAAGGTGAAGTCTGGAGGGTGAATCAGAAGAAGCAGAAGAAGGAGAAGGTGAAGTCTGGAGGGTGAATCAGAAGAAGTAGAAGAAGGAGAAGGAGAAGGTGAAGTCTGGAGGGTGAAGCAGAAGAAGTAGAAGAAGGAGAAGGAGAAGGTGAAGTCAGGAGGGTGAATCAGAAGAAGTAGAAGAAGGAGAAGGAGAAGGTGAAGTCAGGAGGGTGAATCAGAAGAAGCTGAAGAAGGAGAAGGAGAAGGTGAAGTCTGGATGGTGAATCAGAAGAATCAGAAGAAGGAGAAGGAGAAGGTGAAGTCTGGAGGGTGAATCAGAAGAAGCAGAATAAAGAGAAGGAGAAGGTGATGTCTGGAGGGTGAAGCAGAAGAAACAGAAGAAGGAGAAGGAGAAGGTGAAGACTGGAGGGTGAATCAGAAGAAGTAGAAGAAGGAGAAGGAGAAGGTGAAGTCTGGAGGGTGAATCAGAAGAAGTAGAAGAAGTTGAAGGAGAAGGTGAAGTCTGGAGGGTGAATCAGAAGAAGCAGAAGAAGGAGAAGGAGAAGGTGAAGTCTGGAGGGTGAATCAGAAGAAGCAGAAGAAGAAGAAGGAGAAGATGAAGTCTGCAGGTTGAATCAGAAGAAGTAGAAGAAGGAGAAGGAGAAGGTGAAGTCAGGGGGGTGAAGCAGAAGAAGTAGAAGAAGGAGAAGGAGAAGGTGAAGTCAGGAGGGTGAAGCAGAAGAAGCAGAAGAAGGAGAAGGAGAAGCTGAAGTCTGGAGGGCGCAGCAGAAGAAGCAGAAGAAGGAGAAGGAGAAGGTGCAGTCTGGAGGGTGAAGCAGAAGAAGCAGAAGAAGGAGAAGGAGAAGGTGAAGTCTGGAGGGTGAAACAGAAGAAGTAGAAGAAGGAGAAGGAGAAGGTGAAGTCAGGAGGTTGAAGCAGAAGAAGCAGAAGAAGGAGAAGGAGAAGGTGAAGTCTGGAGGGTGAATCAGAAGAAGTAGAAGAAGGAGAAGGAGAAGGTGAAGTCAGGAGGGTGAAGCAGAAGAAGCAGAAGAAGGAGAAGGAGAAGGTGAAGTCTGGAGGGTGAAGCAGAAGAAGCAGAAGAAGGAGAAGGAGAAGGTGAAGTCTGGAGGGTGAAGCAGAAGAAGCAGAAGAAGGAGAAGAAGAAGGTGAAGTCAGGAGGGTGAATCAGAAGAAGTAGAAAAAGGAGAAGGAGAAGGTGAAGTCTGGAGGGTGAATCAGAAGAAGTAAAAAAAGGAGAAGGAGAAGGTGAAGTCTGGAGGGTGAATCAGAAGAAGGAGAAGAAGGAGAAGGAGAAGGTGAAGTCTGGAGGGTGAATCAGAAGAAGCAGAAGAAGGAGAACGGGATGGTGAAGTCTGGAGGGAGAAGCAGAAGAAGTAGAAGAAGGAGAAGGAGAAGGTGAAGTCTGGAGGGTGAATCAGAAGAAGTAGAAGAAGGAGAAGGAGAAGGTGAAGTCTGGAGGGTGAATCGGAAGAAGCATAAGAAGGAGAAGGAGAAGGTGAAGTCTGGAGGGTGAATCAGAAGAAGTAGAAGAAGGAGAAGGAGAAGGTGTAGTCTGGAGGGTGAATCAGAAGAAGTAGACGAAGGAGAAGGAGAAGGTGAAATCTGGAGGGTGAATCAGAAGAAGCAGAAGAAGGAAAAGGAGAAGGTGAAGTCTGGAGGGTGAATCAGAAGACATAGAAGAAGGATAAGGAGAAGGTGAAGTCTGGAGGGTGAACCAGAAGAAGCAGAAGAAGGAGAAGGAGAAGGTGAAGTCTGGAGGGTGAATCAGACGAAGCAGAAGAAGGAGAAGGAGAAGGTGAAGTCTGGAGGGTGAATCAGAAGAAGTAGAAGAAGTAGAAGGAGAAGGTGAAGTCTGGAGGGTGAATCAGAAGAAGTAGAAGAAGGAGAAGGAGAAGGTGAAGTCTGGAGGGTGAATGAGAAGAAGCAGAAGAAGGAGAAGGAGAAGGTGAAGTCAGGAGGGTGAATCAGAAGAAGCAGAAGAAGGAGAAGGAGAAGGTGAAGTCTGGAGGGTGAATCAGAAGAAGCAGAATAAGGAGAAGGAGAAGGTGAAGACTGGAGGGTGAATCAGAAGAAGTAGAAGAAGGAGAAGGAGAAGGTGAAGTCTGGAGGGTGAATCAGAAGAAGTAGAAGAAGGAGAAGGAGAAGGCGAAGTCTCGAGGGTGAATCAGAAGAAGTAGAAGAAGGAGAAGGAGAAGGTGAGGTCTGGAGGGTGAATCAGAAGAAGCAGAAGAAGGAGAAGGAGAAGGTGAAGTCTGAAGGGTGAATCAGAAGAAGCAGAAGAAGGAGAAGGAGAAGGTGAAGTCTGGAGGGTGAATCAGAAGAAGCAGAAGAAGGAGAAGGAGAAGGTGAAGTCTGGAGGGTGAATCAGAAGAAGCAGAAGATGGAGAAGGAGAAGGTGAAGTCTGGAGGGTGAATCAGAAGAAGTAGAAGAAGGCGAAGGAGAAGGTGAAGTCTGCAGGGTGAATCAGAAGAAGTAGAAGAAGGAGAAGGAGAAGGTGAAGTCTGGAGGGTGAATCAGAAGAAGCAGAAGAAGGAGAACGGGAAGGTGAAGTCTGGAGGGAGAAGCAGAAGAAGTAGAAGAAGGAGAAGGAGAAGGTGAAGTCTGGAGGGTGAATCAGAAGAAGTAGAAGAAGGAGAAGGCGAAGGTAAAGTCTGGAGGGTGAATCAGAAGAAGTAGAAGAAGGAGAAGGAGAAGGTGAAGTCTGGAGGGTGAATCGGAAGAAGCAGAAGAAGGAGAAGGAGAAGGTGAAGTCTGGAGGGTGAATCAGAAGAAGTAGAAGAAGGAGAAGGAGAAGGTGTAGTCTGGAGGGTGAATCAGAAGAAGTAGACGAAGGAGAAGGAGAAGGTGAAGTCTGGAGGGTGAATCAGAAGAAGCAGAAGAAGAAGAAGGAGAAGGTGAAGTCTGGAGGGTGGATCAGAAGAGGTAGAAGAAGGATAAGGAGAAGGTGAAGTCTGGAGGGTGAACCAGAAGAAGCAGAAGAAGGAGAAGGAGAAGGTGAAGTCTGGAGGGTGAATCAGAAGAAGCAGAAGAAGGAGAAGGAGAAGGTGAAGTCTGGAGGGTGAATCAGAAGAAGTAGAAGAAGGAGAAGGAGAAGGTGAAGTCTGGAGGGTGAATCAGAAGAAGTAGAAGAAGGAGAAGGAGAAGGCGAAGTCTGGAGGGTGAATCAGAAGAAGCAGAAGAAGGAGAAGGAGAAGGTGAAGTCTGGAGGGTGAATCAGAAGAAGCAGAAGAAGGAGAAGGAGAAGATGAAGTCTGGAGGGTGAATCAGAAGAAGTAGAAGAAGGAGAAGGAGAAGGTGAAGTCTGGAGGGTGAATCAGCAGAAGCAGAAGAAGGAGAAGGAGAAGGTGAAGTCTGGAGGGTGAATCAGAAGAAGCAGAAGAAGGAGAAGGAGAAGGTGAAGTCTGGAGGGTGAATCAGAAGAAGTAGAAGAAGTTGAAGGAGAAGGTGAAGTCTGGAGGGTGAATCAGAAGAAGCAGAAGAAGGAGAAGGAGAAGGTGAAGTCTGGAGGGTGAATCAGAAGAAGCAGAAGAAAGAGAAGGAGAAGGTGATGTCTGGAGGGTGAAGCAGAAGAAACAGAAGAAGGAGAAGGAGAAGGTGAAGACTGGAGGGTGAATCAGAAGAAGTAGAAGAAGGAGAAGGAGAAGGTGAAGTCTGGAGGGTGAATCAGAAGAAGTAGAAGAAGTTGAAGGAGAAGGTGAAGTCTGGAGGGTGAATCAGAAGAAGCAGAAGAAGGAGAAGGAGAAGGTGAAGTCTGGAGGGTGAATCAGAAGAAGCAGAAGAAGAAGAAGGAGAAGATGAAGTCTGGAGGGTGAATCAGAAGAAGTAGAAGAAAGAGAAGGAGAAGGTGAGGTCTGGAGGGTGAATCAGAAGAAGCAGAAGAAGGAGAAGGAGAAGGTGAAGTCTGGAGGGTGAATCAGAAGAAGCAGAAGAAGGAGAAGGAGAAGGTGAAGTTAGGAGGGTGAATCAGAAGAAGCAGAAGAAGGAGAAGGAGAAGGTGAAGTCAGGGGGGTGAAGCAGAAGAAGTAGAAGAAGGAGAAGGAGAAGGTGAAGTCAGGAGGGTGAAGCAGAAGAAGCAGAAGAAGGAGAAGGAGAAGGTGAAGTCTGGAGGGCGCAGCAGAAGAAGCAGAAGAAGGAGAAGGAGAAGGTGCAGTCTGGAGGGTGAAGCAGAAGAAGCAGAAGAAGGATAAGGAGAAGGTGAAGTCTGGAGGGTGAAACAGAAGAAGTAGAAGAAGGAGAAGGAGAAGGTGAAGTCAGGAGGGTGAAGCAGAAGAAGCAGAAGAAGGAGAAGGAGAAGGTGAAGTCTGGAGGGTGAATCAGAAGAAGTAGAAGAAGGAGAAGGAGAAGGTGAAGTCAGGAGGGTGAAGCAGAAGAAGTAGAAGAAGGAGAAGGAGAAGGCGAAGCCTGGAGTGTGAAACAGAAGAAGTAGAAGAAGGAGAAGGAGAAGGTGAAGTCTGGAGCGTGAATCAGAAGATGTAGAAGAAGGAGAAGGAGAAGGTGAAGTCTGGAGGGTCAATCAGAAGAAGTAGAAGAAGGAGAAGGAGAAGGTGAAGTCTGGAGGGTGAATCAGAAGAAGCAGAAGAAGGAGAAGGAGAAGGTGAAGTCTGGAGGGTGAATCAGAAGAAGTAGAAGAAGGAGAAGGAGAAGGTGTAGTCTGGACGGTGAATCAGAAGAAGTAGACGAAGGAGAAGGAGAAGGTGAAGTCTGCAGGGTGAATCAGAAGAAGCAGAAGAAGGAGAAGGAGAAGGTGAAGTCTGGAGGGTGAATCAGAAGAAGGAGAAGAAGGGGAAGGAGAAGGTGAAGTCTGGAGGGTGAATCAGAAGAAGCAGAAGAAGGAGAAGGAGAAGGTGAAGTCTGGAGGGCGAATCAGAAGAAGTAGAAGAAGGAGAAGGAGAAGGTGAAGTCTGGAGGTTGAATCAGAAGAAGCAGAAGAAGGAGAAGGAGAAGGTGAAGTCTGGAGGTTGAATCAGAAGAAGCAGAAGAAGGAGAAGGAGAAGGTGAAGTCTGGAGGATTAATCAGAAGAAGCAGAAGAAGGAGAAGGAGACGATGAAGTCTGGAGGGTGAATCAGAAGAAGCAGAAGAAGGAGAAGGAGAAGGTGAAGTCTGGAGGGTGAATCAGAAGAAGCAGAAGAAGGAGAAGGAGAAGGTGAAGTCTGGAGGGTGAATCAGAAGAAGCAGAAGAAGGAGAAGGAGAAGGTGAAGTCTGGAGGGTGAATCAGAAGAAGCAGAATAATGAGAAGGAGAATGTGAAGTCTGGAGGGTGAATCAGAAGAAGCAGAAGAAGGAGAAGGTGAAGTCTGGAGGGTGAATCAGAAGAAGTAGAAGAAGGAGAAGGAGAAGGTGAAGTCTGGAGGGTGAAGCAGAAGAAGTAGAAGAAGGAGAAGGAGAAGGTGAAGTCAGGAGGGTGAATCAGAAGAAGTAGAAGAAGGAGAAGGAGAAGGTGAAGTCAGGAGGGTGAATCAGAAGAAGCTGAAGAAGGAGAAGGAGAAGGTGAAGTCTGGAGGGTGAATCGGAAGAAGCAGAAGAAGGAGAAGGAGAAGGTGAAGTCTGGAGGGTGAATCAGAAGAAGTAGAAGAAGGAGAAGGAGAAGGTGTAGTCTGGAGGGTGAATCAGAAGAAGTAGACGAAGGAGAAGGAGAAGGTGAAGTCTGGAGGGTGAATCAGAAGAAGCAGAAGAAGGAGAAGGAGAAGGTGAAGTCTGGAGGGTGGATCAGATGAGGTAGAAGAAGGATAAGGAGAAGGTGAAGTCTGGAGGGTGAACCAGAAGAAGCAGAAGAAGGAGAAGGAGAAGGTGAAGTCTGGAGGGTGAATCAGAAGAAGCAGAAGAAGGAGAAGGAGAAGGTGAAGTCTGGAGGGTGAATCAGAAGAAGTAGAAGAAGGAGAAGGAGAAGGTGAAGTCTGGAGGATGAATCAGAAGAAGTAGAAGAAGGAGAAGGAGAAGGCGAAGTCTGGAGGGTGAATCAGAAGAAGCAGAAGAAGGAGAAGGAGAAGGTGAAGTCTGGAGGGTGAATCAGAAGAAGCAGAAGAAGGAGAAGGAGAAGATGAAGTCTGGAGGGTGAATCAGAAGAAGTAGAAGAAGGAGAAGGAGAAGGTGAAGTCTGGAGGGTGAATCAGCAGAAGCAGAAGAAGGAGAAGGAGAAGGTGAAGTCTGGAGGGTGAATCAGAAGAAGCAGAAGAAGGAGAAGGAGAAGGTGAAGTCTGGAGGGTGAATCAGAAGAAGTAGAAGAAGTTGAAGGAGAAGGTGAAGTCTGGAGGGTGAATCAGAAGAAGCAGAAGAAGGAGAAGGAGAAGGTGAAGTCTGGAGGGTGAATCAGAAGAAGCAGAAGAAAGAGAAGGAGAAGTTGATGTCTGGAGGGTGAAGCAGAAGAAACAGAAGAAGGAGAAGGAGAAGGTGAAGACTGGAGGGTGAATCAGAAGAAGTAGAAGAAGGAGAAGGAGAAGGTGAAGTCTGGAGGGTGAATCAGAAGAAGTAGAAGAAGTTGAAGGGGAAGGTGAAGTCTGGAGGGTGAATCAGAAGAAGCAGAAGAAGGAGAAGGAGAAGGTGAAGTCTGGAGGGTGAATCAGAAGAAGCAGAAGAAGAAGAAGGAGAAGATGAAGTCTGGAGGGTGAATCAGAAGAAGTAGAAGAAGGAGAAGGAGAAGGTGAGGTCTGGAGGGTGAATCAGAAGAAGCAGAAGAAGGAGAAGGAGAAGGTGAAGTCTGGAGGGTGAATCAGAAGAAGCAGAAGAAGCAGAAGGAGAAGGTGAAGTTAGGAGGGTGAATCAGAAGAAGCAGAAGAAGGAGAAGGAGAAGATGAAGTCAGGGGGGTGAAGCAGAAGAAGTAGAAGAAGGAGAAGGAGAAGGTGAAGTCAGGAGGGTGAAGCAGAAGAAGCAGAAGAAGGAGAAGGAGAAGGTGAAGTCTGGAGGGCGCAGCAGAAGAAGCAGAAGAAGGAGAAGGAGAAGGTGCAGTCTGGAGGGTGAAGCAGAAGAAGCAGAAGAAGGAGAAGGAGAAGGTGAAGTCTGGAGGGTGAAACAGAAGAAGTCGAAGAAGGAGAAGGAGAAGGTGAAGTCAGGAGGGTGAAGCAGAAGAAGCAGAAGAAGGAGAAGGAGAAGGTGAAGTCTGGAGGGTGAATCAGAAGAAGTAGAAGAAGGAGAAGGAGAAGGTGAAGTCAGGAGGGTGAAGCAGAAGAAGTAGAAGAAGGAGAAGGAGAAGGCGAAGCCTGGAGTGTGAAACAGAAGAAGTAGAAGAAGGAGAAGGAGAAGGTGAAGTCTGGAGCGTGAATCAGAAGATGTAGAAGAAGGAGAAGGAGAAGGTGAAGTCTGGAGGGTCAATCAGAAGAAGTAGAAGAAGGAGAAGGAGAAGGTGAAGTCTGGAGGGTGAATCAGAAGAAGCAGAAGAAGGAGAAGGAGAAGGTGAAGTCTGGAGGGTGAATCAGAAGAAGTAGAAGAAGGAGAAGGAGAAGGTGTAGTCTGGACGGTGAATCAGAAGAAGTAGACGAAGGAGAAGGAGAAGGTGAAGTCTGCAGGGTGAATCAGAAGAAGCAGAAGCAGGAGAAGGAGAAGGTGAAGTCTGGAGGGTGAATCAGAAGAAGGAGAAGAAGGAGAAGGAGAAGGTGAAGTCTGGAGGGTGAATCAGAAGAAGCAGAAGAAGGAGAAGGAGAAGGTGAAGTCTGGAGGGTGAATCAGAAGAAGCAGAAGAAGGAGAAGGAGAAGGTGAAGTCTGGAGGGTGAATCAGAAGAAGCAGAATAAGGAGAAGGAGAAGGTGAAGTCAGGAGGGTGAATCAGAAGAAGCAGAAGAAGGAGAAGGGGAAGGTGAAGTCTGGAGGGTGAATCAGAAGAAGTAGAAGAAGGAGAAGGAGAAGGTGAAGTCTGGAGGGTGAATCAGAAGAAGTAGAAGAAGGAGAAGGAGAAGGTGAAGTCTGGAGGTTGAATCAGAAGAAGCAGAAGAAGGAGAAGGAGAAGGTGAAGTCTGGAGGATGAATCAGAAGAAGCAGAAGAAGGAGAAGGAGACGATGAAGTCAGGAGGGTGAATCAGAAGAAGCAGAAGAAGGAGAAGGAGAAGGTGAAGTCTGGAGGGTGAATCAGAAGAAGCAGAAGAAGGAGAAGGCGAAGGTGAAGTCTGGAGGGTGAATCAGAAGAAGCAGAAGAAGGAGAAGGAGAAGGTGAAGTCTGGAGGGTGAATCAGAAGAAGCAGAATAAGGAGAAGGAGAAGGTGAAGTCTGGAGGGTGAATCAGAAGAAGCAGAAGAAGGAGAAGGTGAAGTCTGGAGGGTGAATCAGAAGAAGTAGAAGAAGGAGAAGGAGAAGGTGAAGTCTGGAGGGTGAAGCAGAAGAAGTAGAAGAAGGAGAAGGAGAAGGTGAAGTCAGGAGGGTGAATCAGAAGAAGTAGAAGAAGGAGAAGGAGAAGGTGAAGTCAGGAGGGTGAATCAGAAGAAGCTGAAGAAGGAGAAGGAGAAGGTGAAGTCTGGATGGTGAATCAGAAGAATCAGAAGAAGGAGAAGGAGAAGGTGAAGTCTGGAGGGTGAATCAGAAGAAGCAGAATAAAGAGAAGGAGAAGGTGATGTCTGGAGGGTGAAGCAGAAGAAACAGAAGAAGGAGAAGGAGAAGGTGAAGACTGGAGGGTGAATCAGAAGAAGTAGAAGAAGGAGAAGGAGAAGGTGAAGTCTGGAGGGTGAATCAGAAGAAGTAGAAGAAGTTGAAGGAGAAGGTGAAGTCTGGAGGGTGAATCAGAAGAAGCAGAAGAAGGAGCAGGAGAAGGTGAAGTCTGGAGGGTGAATCAGAAGAAGCAGAAGAAGAAGAAGGAGAAGATGAAGTCAGGAGGGTGATTCAGAAGAAGCAGAAGAAGGAGAAGGAGAAGGTGAAGTCTGGAGGGTGAATCAGAAGAATCAGAAGAAGGAGAAGGAGAAGGTGAAGTCTGGAGGGTGAATCAGAAGAAGCAGAAGAAAGAGAAGGAGAAGGTGAAGTCTGGAGGGTGAAGCAGAAGAAACAGAAGAAGGAGAAGGAGAAGGTGAAGACTGAAGGGTGAATCAGAAGAAGTAGAAGAAGGAGAAGGAGAAGGTGAGGTCTGGAGGGTGAATCAGAAGAAGTAGAAGAAGGAGAAGGAGAAGGTGAAGTCTGGAGGGTGAATCAGAAGAAGCAGAAGAAGGAGAAGGAGAAGGTGAAGTCTGGAGGGTGAATCAGAAGAAGCAGAAGAAGGAGAAGGAGAAGATGAAGTCTGGAGGGTGAATCAGAAGAAGTAGAAAAAGGAGAAGGAGAAGGTGAGGTCTGGAGGGTGAATCAGAAGAAGCAGAAGAAGGAGAAGGAGAAGGTGAAGTCTGGAGGGTGAATCAGAAGAAGCAGAAGAAGGAGAAGGAGAAGGTGATGTCTGGAGGGTGAATCAGAAGAAGCAAAAGAAGGAGAAGGAGAAGGTGAAGTCAGGAGGGTGAATCAGAAGAAGCAGAAGAAGGAGAAGGAGAAGGTGAAGTTAGGAGGGTGAATCAGAAGAAGCAGAAGAAGGAGAAGGAGCAGGTGAAGTCAGGGGGGTGAAGCAGAAGAAGTAGAAGAAGGAGAAGGAGAAGGTGAAGTCAGGACGGTGAAGCAGAAGAGGCAGAAGAAGGAGAAGGAGAAGGTGAAGTCTGGAGGGCGCAGCAGAAGAAGCAGAAGAAGGAGAAGGAGAAGGTGAAGTCTGGAGGGTGAAGCAGAAGAAGCAGAAGAAGGAGAAGGAGAAGGTGAAGTCTGGAGGGTGAATCAGAAGAAGTAGAAGAAGGAGAAGGAGAAGGTGAAGTCAGGAGGGTGAATCAGAAGAAGCAGAAGAAGGAGAAGGAGAAGGTGAAGTTAGGAGGGTGAATCAGAAGAAGCAGAAGAAGGAGAAGGAGAAGGTGAAGTCTGGAGTGTGAATCAGAAGAAGCAGAAGAAGGAGAAGGAGAAGGTGAAGTCAGGAGGGTGAATCAGAAGAAGCAGAAGAAGGAAAAGGAGAAGGTGAAGTTAGGAGGGTGAATCAGAAGAAGCAGAAGAAGGAGAAGGAGAAGGTGAAGTCTGGAGGGTGAATCAGAAGAAGCAGAAGAAGGAGAAGGAGAAGGTGAAGTCTGGAGGGTGAATTAGAAGAAGCAGAAGAAGGAGAAGGAGAAGGTGAAGTCAGGAGGGTGAATCAGAAGAAGCAGAAGAAGGAGAAGCAGAAGGTAAAGTTAGGATGGTGAATCAGAAGAAGCAGAAGAAGGAGAAGGAGCAGGTGAAGTCAGGGCGTGAAGCAGAAGAAGTAGAAGAAGGAGAAGGAGAAGGTGAAGTCAGGAGGGTGAAGCAGAAGAAGCAGAAGAAGAAGAAGGAGAAGGTGAAGTCTGGAGGGCGCAGCAGAAGAAGCAGAAGAAGGAGAAGGAGAAGGTGAAGTCTGGAGGGTGAAGCAGAAGAAGCAGAAGAAGGAGAAGGAGAAGGTGAAGTCTGGAGGGTGAATCAGAAGAAGTAGAAGAAGGAGAAGGAGAAGGTGAAGTCTGGAGGGTGAAGCAGAAGAAGCAGAAGAAGGAGAAGGAGAAGGTGAAGTCTGGAGGGCGAAGCAGAAGAAGCAGAAGAAGGAGAAGGGGAAGGGGATGTCTGGAGGGTGAATCAGAAGAAGTAGAAGAAGCAGAAGGAGAAGGTGAAGTCTGGAGGGTGAATCAGAAGAAGCAGAAGAAGGAGAAGGAGAAGGTGAAGTCTGGAGGGTGAATCAGAAGAAGCAGAAGAAGGAGAAGGAGAAGGTGAAGTCTGGAGGGTGAATCAGAAGAAGCAGAATAAGGAGAAGGAGAAGGTGAAGTCTGGAGGGTGAATCAGAAGAAGCAGAAGAAGGAGAAGGAGAAGGTGAAGTCTGGAGGGTGAATCAGAAGAAGTAGAAGAAGGAGAAGGAGAAGGTGAAGTCTGGAGGGTGAATCAGAAGAAGTAGAAGAAGGAGAAGGAGAAGGTGAAGTCTGGAGGATGAATCAGAAGAAGCAGAAGAAGGAGAAGGAGAAGGTGAAGTCTGGAGGGTGAATCAGAAGAAGCAGAAGAAGGAGAAGGAGACGATGAAGTCTGGAGGGTGAATCAGAAGAAGTAGAAGAAGGAGAAGGAGAAGGTGAAGTCTGGAGGGTGAATCAGAAGAATCAGAAGAAGGAGAAGGAGAAGGTGAAGTCTGGAGGGTGAATCAGAAGAAGCAGAAGAAGGAGAAGGAGAAGGTGAAGTCTGGAGGGTGAATCAGAAGAAGCAGAATAAGGAGAAGGAGAAGGTGAAGTCTGGAGGGTGAATCAGAAGAAGCAGAAGAAGTAGAAGGAGAAGGTGAAGTCTGGAGGGTGAATCAGAAGAAGTAGAAGAAGGAGAAGGAGAAGTTGAAGTCTGGAGGGTGAAGCAGAAGAAGTAGAAGAAAGAGAAGGAGAAGGTGAAGTCAGGAGGGTGAATCAGAAGAAGTAGAAGAAGGAGAAGGAGAAGGTGAAGTCAGGAGGGTGATTCAGAAGAAGCAGAAGAAGGAGAAGGAGAAGGTGAAGTCTGGAGGGTGAATCAGAAGAATCAGAAGAAGGAGAAGGAGAAGGTGAAGTCTGGAGGGTGAATCAGAAGAAGCAGAAGAAAGAGAAGGAGAAGGTGAAGTCTGGAGGGTGAAGCAGAAGAAACAGAAGAAGGAGAAGGAGAAGGTGAAGACTGAAGGGTGAATCAGAAGGAGTAGAAGAAGGAGAAGGAGAAGGTGAGGTCTGGAGGGTGAATCAGAAGAAGTAGAAGAAGGAGAAGGAGAAGGTGAAGTCTGGAGGGTGAATCAGAGAAGCAGAAGAAGGAGAAGGAGAAGGTGAAGTCTGGAGGGTGAATCAGAAGAAGCAGAAGAAGGAGAAGGAGAAGATGAAGTCTGGAGGGTGAATCAGAAGAAGGAGAAGAAGGAGAAGGAGAATGTGAGGTCTGGAGGGTGAATCAGAAGAAGCAGAAGAAGGAGAAGGAGAAGGTGAAGTCTGGAGGGTGAATCAGAAGAAGCAGAAGAAGGAGAAGGAGAAGGTGATGTCTGGAGGGTGAATCAGAAGAAGCAAAAGAAGGAGAAGGAGAAGGTGAAGTCAGGAGGGTGAATCAGAAGAAGCAGAAGAAGGAGAAGGAGAAGGTGAAGTTAGGAGGGTGAATCAGAAGAAGCAGAAGAAGGAGAAGGAGCAGGTGAAGTCAGGGGGGTGAAGCAGAAGAAGTAGAAGAAGGAGAAGGAGAAGGTGAAGTCAGGACGGTGAAGCAGAAGAGGCAGAAGAAGGAGAAGGAGAAGGTGAAGTCTGGAGGGCGCAGCAGAAGAAGCAGAAGAAGGAGAAGGAGAAGGTGAAGTCTGGAGGGTGAAGCAGAAGAAGCCGAAGAAGGAGAAGGAGAAGGTGAAGTCTGGAGGGTGAATCAGAAGAAGTAGAAGAAGGAGAAGGAGAAGGTGAAGTCAGGAGAGTGAAGCAGAAGAAGCAGAAGAAGGAGAAGGAGAAGGTGAAGTCTGGAGGGTGAAGCAGAAGAAGCAGAAGAAGGAGAAGGAGAAGGTGAAGTCTGGAGGGTGAAGCAGAAGAAGCAGAAGAAGGAGAAGGAGAAGGTGAAGTCTGGAGGGTGAAGCAGAAGAAGCTGAAGAAGGAGAAGGAGAAGGTGAAGTCTGGAGGGTGAATCAGAAGAAGTAGAAGAAGGAGAAGGAGAAGGTGAAGTCAGGAGGGTGAAGCAGAAGAAGCAGAAGATGGAGAAGGAGAAGGTGAAGTCTGGAGGGTGAAACAGAAGAATCAGAAGAAGGAGAAGGAGAAGGTGAAGTCTGGAGGGTGAATCAGAAGAAGCAGAAGAAAGAGAAGGAGAAGGTGAAGTCTGGAGGGTGAAGCAGAAGAAACAGAAGAAGGAGAAGGAGAAGGTGAATACTGAAGGGTGAATCAGAAGAAGTAGAAGAAGGAGAAGGAGAAGGTGAAGTCTGGAGGGTGAATCAGAAGAAGTAGAAGAAGGAGAAGGAGAAGGTGAAGTCTGGAGGGTGAATCAGAAGAAGCAGAAGAAGGAGAAGGAGAAGGTGAAGTCTGGAGGGTGAATCAGAAGAAGCGGAAGAAGGAGAAGGAGAAGATGAAGTCTGGAGGGTGAATCAGAAGAAGTAGAAGAAGGAGAAGGAGAAGGTGAGGTCTGGAGGGTGAATCAGAAGAAGCAGAAGAAGGAGAAGGAGAAGGTGAAGTCTGGAGGGTGAATCAGAAGAAGCAGAAGAAGGAGAAGGAGAAGGTGAAGTCTGGAGGGTGAATCAGAAGAAGCAAAAGAAGGAGAAGGAGAAGGTGAAGTCAGGAGGGTGAATCAGAAGAAGCAGAAGAAGGAGAAGGAGAAGATGAAGTTAGGAGGGTGAATCAGAAGAAGCAGAAGAAGGAGAAGGAGCAGGTGAAGTGAGGGGGGTGAAGCAGAAGAAGTAGAAGAAGGAGAAGGAGAAGGTGAAGTCAGGACGGTGAAGCAGAAGAAGCAGAAGAAGGAGAAGGAGAAGGTGAAGTCTGGAGGGCGCAGCAGAAGAAGCCGAAGAAGGAGAAGGAGAAGGTGAAGTCTGGAGGGTGAAGCAGAAG
Source organism: Somniosus microcephalus (assembly GCF_052327205.1). Classification (NCBI taxonomy): domain Eukaryota; kingdom Metazoa; phylum Chordata; class Chondrichthyes; order Squaliformes; family Somniosidae; genus Somniosus; species Somniosus microcephalus. The sequence goes on along the minus strand of NW_028225465.1, from coordinate 376,704 downwards.
AAGCAGAAGAAGGAGAAGGAGAAGGTGAAGTCTGGAGGGTGAATCAGAAGAAGTAGAAGAAGGAGAAGGAGAAGGTGAAGTCAGGAGAGTGAAGCAGAAGAAGCAGAAGAAGGAGAAGGAGAAGGTGAAGTCTGGAGGGTGAAGCAGAAGAAGCAGAAGAAGGAGAAGGAGAAGGTGAAGTCTGGAGGGCGAAGCAGAAGAAGCAGAAGAAGGAGAAGGAGAAGGTGAAGTCTGGAGGGTGAAGCAGAAGAAGCAGAAGAAGGAGAAGGAGAAGGTGAAGTCTGGAGGGTGAATCAGAAGAAGTAGAAGAAGGAGAAGGAGAAGGTGAAGTCAGGAGGGTGAAGCAGAAGAAGCAGAAGAAGGAGAAGGAGAAGGTGAAGTCTGGAGGGTGAAGCAGAAGAAGCAGAAGAAGGAGAAGGAGAAGGTGAAGTCTGGAGGGTGAAGCAGAAGAAGCAGAAGAAGGAGAAGAAGGAGAAGGAGAAGGTTAAGTCTGGAGGGTGAATCAGAAGACGTAGAAGAAGGAGAAGGAGAAGGTGAAGTCTGGAGGGTGAATCAGAAGAAGTAGAAGAAGGAGAAGGAGAATGTGAAGTCTGGAGGGTGAATCAGAAGAAGCAGAAGAAGGAGAAGGAGAAGGTGAAGTCTGGAGGGAGAAGCAGAAGAAGTAGAAGAAGGAGAAGGAGAAGTTGAAGTCTGGAGGGTGAATCAGAAGAAGTAGAAGAAGGAGAAGGAGAAGGTGAAGTCTGGAGGGTCAATCAGAAGAAGTAAAAGAAGGAGAAGGAGAAGGTGAAGTCTGGAGGGTAAATCAGAAGAAGCAGAAGAAGGAGAAGGAGAAGATGAAGTCTGGAGGGTGAATCAGAAGAAGTAGAAGAAGGAGAAGGAGAAGGTGTAGTCTGGACGGTGAATCAGAAGAAGTAGACGAAGGAGAAGGAGAAGGTGAAGTCTGCAGGGTGAAGCAGAAGAAACAGAAGAAGGAGAAGGAGAAGGTGAAGACTGAAGGGTGAATCAGAAGAAGTAGAAGAAGGAGAAGGAGAAGGTGAAGTCTGGAGGGTGAATCAGAAGAAGCAGAAGAAGGAGAAGGTGAAGTCTGGAGGGTGAATCAGAAGAAGCAGAAGAAGGAGAAGGAGAAGGTGAAGTCTGGAGGGTGAATCAGAAGAAGCAGAAGAAGGAGAAGGAGAAGATGAAGTCTGGAGGGTGAATCAGAAGAAGTAGAAGAAGGAGAAGGAGAAGGTGAGGTCTGGAGGGTGAATCAGAAGAAGCAGAAAAAGGAGAAGGAGAAGGTGAAGTCTGGAGAGTGAAGCAGAAGAAGCAGAAGAAGGAGAAGGAGAAGGTGAAGTCTGGAGGGTGAAGCAGAAGAAGCAGAAGAAGGAGAAGGAGAAGGTGAAGTCTGGAGGGCGAAGCAGAAGAAGCAGAAGAAGGAGAAGGAGAAGGTGAAGTCTGGAGGGTGAAGCAGAAGAAGCAGAAGAAGGAGAAGGAGAAGGTGAAGTCTGGAGGGTGAATCAGAAGAAGTAGAAGAAGGAGAAGGAGAAGGTGAAGTCAGGACGGTGAAGCAGAAGAAGCAGAAGAAGGAGAAGGAGATGGTGAAGTCTGGAGGGTGAAGCAGAAGAAGCAGAAGAAGGAGAAGGAGAAGGTGAAGTCTGGAGGGTGAAGCAGAAGAAGCAGAAAAGGAGAAGGAGAAGGTGAAGTAAGGAGGGTGAATCAGAAGAAGTAGAAGAAGGAGAAGGAAAAGGTGAAGTCTGGAGGGTGAATCAGAAGACGTAGAAGAAGGAGAAGGAGAATGTGAAGTCTGGAGGGTGAATCAGAAGAAGCAGAAGAAGGAGAAGGAGAAGTCTGGAGGGAGAAGCAGAAGAAATAGAAGAAGGAGAAGGAGAAGTTGAAGTCTGGAGGGTGAATCAGAAGAAGTAGAAGAAGGAGAAGGAGAAGGTGAAGTCTGGAGGGTCAATCAGAAGAAGTAGAAGAAGGAGAAGGAGAAGGTGAAGTCTGGAGGGTGAATCAGAAGAAGCAGAAGAAGGAGAAGGAGAAGATGAAGTCTGGAGGGTGAATCAGAAGAAGTAGAAGAAGGAGAAGGAGAAGGTGTAGTCTGGACGGTGAATCAGAAGAAGTAGACGAAGGAGAAGGAGAAGGTGAAGTCTGCAGGGTGAATCAGAAGAAGCAGAAGAAGGAGAAGGAGAAGGTGAAGTCTGGAGGGTGAATCAGAAGAAGTAGAAGAAGGAGAAGGAGAAGGTGAAGTCTGGAGGGTGAATCAGAAGAAGATGGAGAAGGTGAAGTCTGGAGTGTGAATCAGAAGAAGCAGAAGAAGGAGAAGGAGAAGGTGAATTCTGGAGGGTGAATCAGAAGAAGCAGAATAAGGAGAAGGAGAAGGTGAAGTCTGGAGGGTGAATCAGAAGAAGCAGAAGAAGGAGAAGGAGAAGGTAAAGTCTGGAGGGTGAATCAGAAGAAGAAGATGAAGGAGAAGGAGAAGGTGAAGTCTGGAGGGTGAATCAGAAGAAGTAGAAGAAGGAGAACGAGAAGGTGAAGTCAGGAGAGTGAAGCAGAAGAAGCAGAAGAAGGAGAAGGAGAAGGTGAAGTCTGGAGGTTGAAGCAGAAGAAGCAGAAGAAGGAGAAGGAGAAGGTGAAGTCTGGAGGGCGAAGCAGAAGAAGCAGAAGAAGGAGAAGGAGATGGTGAAGTCTGGAGGGTGAAGCAGAAGAAGCAGAAGAAGGAGAAGGAGAAGGTGAAGTCTGGAGGGTGAATCAGAAGAAGTAGAAGAAGGAGAAGGAGAAGGTGAAGTCTGGAGGGTGAAGCAGAAGAAACAGAAGAAGGAGAACTAGAAGGTGAAGACTGAAGGGTGAATCAGAAGAAGTAGAAGAAGGAGAAGGAGAAGGTGAAGTCTGGAGGGTGAATCAGAAGAAGCAGAAGAAGGAGAAGGAGAAGGTGAAGTCTGGAGGGTGAATCAGAAGAAGCAGAAGAAGGAGAAGGAGAAGATGAAGTCTGGAGGGTGAATCAGAAGAAGTAGAAGAAGGAGAAGGAGAAGGTGAGGTCTGGAGGGTGAATCAGAAGAAGCAGAAGAAGGAGAAGGAGAAGGTGAAGTCTGGAGGGTGAATCAGAAGAAGCAGAAGAAGGAGAAGGAGAAGGTGAAGTCTGGTGGGTGAATCAGAAGAAGAAAAAGAAGGAGAAGGAGAAGGTGAAGTCAGGAGGGTGAATCTGAAGAAGCAGAAGAAGGAGAAGGAGAAGGTGAAGTTAGGAGGGTGAATCAGAAGAAGCAGAAGAAGGAGAAGGAGCAGGTGAAGTCAGGGGGGTGAAGCAGAAGAAGTAGAAGAAGGAGAAGGAGAAGGTGAAGTCAGGACGGTGAAGCAGAAGAAGGAGAAGGAGAAGTCTGGAGGGCGCAGCAGAAGAAGCAGAAGAAGGAGAAGGAGAAGGTGAAGTCTGGAGGGTGAAGCAGAAGAAGCAGAAGATGGAGAAGGAGAAGGTGAAGTCTGGAGGGTGAATCAGAAGAAGTAGAAGAAGGAGAAGGAGAAGGTGAAGTCAGGAGAGTGAAGCAGAAGAAGCAGAAGAAGGAGAAGGAGAAGTTGAAGTCTGGAGGGTGAAGCAGAAGAAGCAGAAGAAGGAGAAGGAGAAGGTGAAGTCTGGAGGGCGAAGCAGAAGAAGCAGAAGAAGGAGAAGGAGAAGATGAAGTCTGGAGGGTGAAGCAGAAGAAGCAGAAGAAGGAGAAGGAGAAGGTGAAGTCTGGAGGGTGAATCAGAAGAAGTAGAAGAAGGAGAAGGGGAAGGTGAAGTCAGGAGGGTGAAGCAGAAGAAGCAGAAGAAGGAGAAGGAGAAGGTGAAGTCTGGAGGGTGAAGCAGAAGAAGCAGAAGAAGGAGAAGGAGAAGGTGAGGTCTGGAGGGTGAAGCAGAAGAAGCAGAAGAAGGAGAAGGAGAAGGTGAAGTAAGGAGGGTGAATCAGAAGAAGTAGAAGAAGGAGAAGGAGAAGGTGAAGTCTGGAGGGTGAAGCAGAAGAAGTAGAAGAAGGAGAAGGAGAAGGTGAAGTCAGGAGGGTGAATCAGAAGAAGTAGAAGAAGGAGAAGGAGAAGGTGAAGTCAGGAGGGTGAATCAGAAGAAGCTGAAGAAGGAGAAGGAGAAGGTGAAGTCTGGATGGTGAATCAGAAGAATCAGAAGAAGGAGAAGGAGAAGGTGAAGTCTGGAGGGTGAATCAGAAGAAGCAGAATAAAGAGAAGGAGAAGGTGATGTCTGGAGGGTGAAGCAGAAGAAACAGAAGAAGGAGAAGGAGAAGGTGAAGACTGGAGGGTGAATCAGAAGAAGTAGAAGAAGGAGAAGGAGAAGGTGAAGTCTGGAGGGTGAATCAGAAGAAGTAGAAGTAGTTGAAGGAGAAGGTGAAGTCTGGAGGGTGAATCAGAAGAAGCAGAAGAAGGAGCAGGAGAAGGTGAAGTCTGGAGGGTGAATCAGAAGAAGCAGAAGAAGAAGAAGGAGAAGATGAAGTCAGGAGGGTGATTCAGAAGAAGCAGAAGAAGGAGAAGGAGAAGGTGAAGTCTGGAGGGTGAATCAGAAGAATCAGAAGAAGGAGAAGGAGAAGGTGAAGTCTGGAGGGTGAATCAGAAGAAGCAGAAGAAAGAGAAGGAGAAGGTGAAGTCTGGAGGGTGAAGCAGAAGAAACAGAAGAAGGAGAAGGAGAAGGTGAAGACTGAAGGGTGAATCAGAAGAAGTAGAAGAAGGAGAAGGAGAAGGTGAGGTCTGGAGGGTGAATCAGAAGAAGTAGAAGAAGGAGAAGGAGAAGGTGAAGTCTGGAGGGTGAATCAGAAGAAGCAGAAGAAGGAGAAAGAGAAGGTGAAGTCTGGAGGGTGAATCAGAAGAAGCAGAAGAAGGAGAAGGAGAAGATGAAGTCTGGAGGGTGAATCAGAAGAAGTAGAAGAAGGAGAAGGAGAAGGTGAGGTCTGGAGGGTGAATCAGAAGAAGCAGAAAAAGGAGAAGGAGAAGGTGAAGTCTGGAGGGTGAATCAGAAGAAGCAGAAGAAGGAGAAGGAGAAGGTGATGTCTGGAGGGTGAATCAGAAGAAGCAAAAGAAGGAGAAGGAGAAGGTGAAGTCAGGAGGGTGAATCAGAAGAAGCAGAAGAAGGAGAAGGAGAAGGTGAAGTTAGGAGGGTGAATCAGAAGAAGCAGAAGAAGGAGAAGGAGCAGGTGAAGTCAGGGGGGTGAAGCAGAAGAAGTAGAAGAAGGAGAAGGAGAAGGTGAAGTCAGGACGGTGAAGCAGAAGAGGCAGAAGAAGGAGAAGGAGAAGGTGAAGTCTGGAGGGCGCAGCAGAAGAAGCAGAAGAAGGAGAAGGAGAAGGTGAAGTCTGGAGGGTGAAGCAGAAGAAGCAGAAGAAGGAGAAGGAGAAGGTGAAGTCTGGAGGGTGAATCAGAAGAAGTAGAAGAAGGAGAAGGAGAAGGTGAAGTCAGGAGGGTGAATCAGAAGAAGCAGAAGAAGGAGAAGGAGAAGGTGAAGTTAGGAGGGTGAATCAGAAGAAGCAGAAGAAGGAGAAGGAGAAGGTGAAGTCTGGAGGGTGAATCAGAAGAAGCAGAAGAAGGAGAAGGAGAAGGTGAAGTCAGGACGGTGAATCAGAAGAAGCAGAAGAAGGAAAAGGAGAAGGTGAAGTTAGGAGGGTGAATCAGAAGAAGCAGAAGAAGGAGAAGGAGAAGGTGAAGTCTGGAGGGTGAATCAGAAGAAGCAGAAGAAGGAGAAGGAGAAGGTGAAGTCTGGAGGGTGAATTAGAAGAAGCAGAAGAAGGAGAAGGAGAAGGTGAAGTCAGGAGGGTGAATCAGAAGAAGCAGAAGAAGGAGAAGCAGAAGGTAAAGTTAGGATGGTGAATCAGAAGAAGCAGAAGAAGGAGAAGGAGCAGGTGAAGTCAGGGGGTGAAGCAGAAGAAGTAGAAGAAGGAGAAGGAGAAGGTGAAGTCAGGAGGGTGAAGCAGAAGAAGCAGAAGAAGAAGAAGGAGAAGGTGAAGTCTGGAGGGCGCAGCAGAAGAAGCAGAAGAAGGAGAAGGAGAAGGTGAAGTCTGGAGGGTGAAGCAGAAGAAGCAGAAGAAGGAGAAGGAGAAGGAGAAGTCTGGAGGGTGAATCAGAAGAAGTAGAAGAAGGAGAAGGAGAAGGTGAAGTCTGGAGGGTGAAGCAGAAGAAGCAGAAGAAGGAGAAGGAGAAGGTGAAGTCTGGAGGGCGAAGCAGAAGAAGCAGAAGAAGGAGAAGGGGAAGGGGATGTCTGGAGGGTGAATCAGAAGAAGTAGAAGAAGCAGAAGGAGAAGGTGAAGTCTGGAGGGTGAATCAGAAGAAGCAGAAGAAGGAGAAGGAGAAGGTGAAGTCTGGAGGGTGAATCAGAAGAAGCAGAATAAGGAGAAGGAGAAGGTGAAGTCTGGAGGGTGAATCAGAAGAAGCAGAAGAAGGAGAAGGAGAAGGTGAAGTCTGGAGGGTGAATCAGAAGAAGTAGAAGAAGGAGAAGGAGAAGGTGAAGTCTGGAGGGTGAATCAGAAGAAGTAGAAGAAGGAGAAGGAGAAGGTGAAGTCTGGAGGGTGAATCAGAAGAAGCAGAAGAAGGAGAAGGAGAAGGTGAAGTCTGGAGGGTGAATCAGAAGAAGCAGAAGAAGGAGAAGGAGACGATGAAGTCTGGAGGGTGAATCAGAAGAAGTAGAAGAAGGAGAAGGAGAAGGTGAAGTCTGGAGGGTGAATCAGAAGAATCAGAAGAAGGAGAAGGAGAAGGTGAAGTCTGGAGGGTGAATCAGAAGAAGCAGAAGAAGGAGAAGGAGAAGGTGAAGTCTGGAGGGTTAATCAGAAGAAGCAGAATAAGGAGAAGGAGAAGGTGAAGTCTGGAGGGTGAATCAGAAGAAGCAGAAGAAGTAGAAGGAGAAGGTGAAGTCTGGAGGGTGAATCAGAAGAAGTAGAAGAAGGAGAAGGAGAAGTTGAAGTCAGGAGGGTGAAGCAGAAGAAGCAGAAGAAGAAGAAGGAGAAGGTGAATTCTGGAGGGCGCAGCAGAAGAAGCAGAAGAAGGAGAAGGAGAAGGTGAAGTCTGGAGGGTGAAGCAGAAGAAGCAGAAGAAGGAGAAGGAGAAGGTGAAGTCTGGAGGGTGAATCAGAAGAAGTAGAAGAAGGAGAAGGAGAAGGTGAAGTCTGGAGGGTGAAGCAGAAGAAGCAGAAGAAGGAGAAGGAGAAGGTGAAGTCTGGAGGGCGAAGCAGAAGAAGCAGAAGAAGGAGAAGGGGAAGGGGATGTCTGGAGGGTGAATCAGAAGAAGTAGAAGAAGCAGAAGGAGAAGGTGAAGTCTGGAGGGTGAATCAGAAGAAGCAGAAGAAGGAGAAGGAGAAGGTGAAGTCTGGAGGGTGAATCAGAAGAAGCAGAATAAGGAGAAGGAGAAGGTGAAGTCTGGAGGGTGAATCAGAAGAAGCAGAAGAAGGAGAAGGAGAAGGTGAAGTCTGGAGGGTGAATCAGAAGAAGTAGAAGAAGGAGAAGGAGAAGGTGAAGTCTGGAGGGTGAATCAGAAGAAGTAGAAGAAGGAGAAGGAGAAGGTGAAGTCTGGAGGGTGAATCAGAAGAAGCAGAAGAAGGAGAAGGAGAAGGTGAAGTCTGGAGGGTGAATCAGAAGAAGCAGAAGAAGGAGAAGGAGACGATGAAGTCTGGAGGGTGAATCAGAAGAAGTAGAAGAAGGAGAAGGAGAAGGTGAAGTCTAGAGGGTGAATCAGAAGAATCAGAAGAAGGAGAAGGAGAAGGTGAAGTCTGGAGGGTGAATCAGAAGAAGCAGAAGAAGGAGAAGGAGAAGGTGAAGTCTGGAGGGTGAATCAGAAGAAGCAGAATAAGGAGAAGGAGAAGGTGAAGTCTGGAGGGTGAATCAGAAGAAGCAGAAGAAGTAGAAGGAGAAGGTGAAGTCTGGAGGGTGAATCAGAAGAAGTAGAAGAAGGAGAAGGAGAAGTTGAAGTCTGGAGGGTGAAGCAGAAGAAGTAGAAGAAAGAGAAGGAGAAGGTGAAGTCAGGAGGGTGAATCAGAAGAAGTAGAAGAAGGAGAAGGAGAAGGTGAAGTCAGGAGGGTGATTCAGAAGAAGCAGAAGAAGGAGAAGGAGAAGGTGAAGTCTGGAGGGTGAATCAGAAGAATCAGAAGAAGGAGAAGGAGAAGGTGAAGTCTGGAGGGTGAATCAGAAGAAGCAGAAGAAAGAGAAGGAGAAGGTGAAGTCTGGAGGGTGAAGCAGAAGAAACAGAAGAAGGAGAAGGAGAAGGTGAAGACTGAAGGGTGAATCAGAAGGAGTAGAAGAAGGAGAAGGAGAAGGTGAGGTCTGGAGGGTGAATCAGAAGAAGTAGAAGAAGGAGAAGGAGAAGGTGAAGTCTGGAGGGTGAATCAGAAGAAGCAGAAGAAGGAGAAGGAGAAGGTGAAGTCTGGAGGGTGAATCAGAAGAAGCAGAAGAAGGAGAAGGAGAAGATGAAGTCTGGAGGTTGAATCAGAAGAAGGAGAAGAAGGAGAAGGAGAATGTGAGGTCTGGAGGGTGAATCAGAAGAAGCAGAAGAAGGAGAAGGAGAAGGTGAAGTCTGGAGGGTGAATCAGAAGAAGCAGAAGAAGGAGAAGGAGAAGGTGATGTCTGGAGGGTGAATCAGAAGAAGCAAAAGAAGGAGAAGGAGAAGGTGAAGTCAGGAGGGTGAATCAGAAGAAGCAGAAGAAGGAGAAGGAGAAGGTGAAGTTAGGAGGGTGAATCAGAAGAAGCAGAAGAAGGAGAAGGAGCAGGTGAAGTCAGGGGGGTGAAGCAGAAGAAGTAGAAGAAGGAGAAGGAGAAGGTGAAGTCAGGACGGTGAAGCAGAAGAGGCAGAATAAGGAGAAGGAGAAGGTGAAGTCTGGAGGGCGCAGCAGAAGAAGCAGAAGAAGGAGAAGGAGAAGGTGAAGTCTGGAGGGTGAAGCAGAAGAAGCCGAAGAAGGAGAAGGAGAAGGTGAAGTCTGGAGGGTGAATCAGAAGAAGTAGAAGAAGGAGAAGGAGAAGGTGAAGTCAGGAGAGTGAAGCAGAAGAAGCAGAAGAAGGAGAAGGAGAAGGTGAAGTCTGGAGGGTGAAGCAGAAGAAGCAGAAGAAGGAGAAGGAGAAGGTGAAGTCTGGAGGGCGAAGCAGAAGAAGCAGAAGAAGGAGAAGGAGAAGGTGAAGTCTGGAGGGTGAAGCAGAAGAAGCTGAAGAAGGAGAAGGAGAAGGTGAAGTCTGGAGGGTGAATCAGAAGAAGTAGAAGAAGGAGAAGGAGAAGGTGAAGTCAGGAGGGTGAAGCAGAAGAAGCAGAAGATGGAGAAGGAGAAGGTGAAGTCTGGAGGGTGAAACAGAAGAATCAGAAGAAGGAGAAGGAGAAGGTGAAGTCTGGAGGGTGAATCAGAAGAATCAGAAGAAAGAGAAGGAGAAGGTGAAGTCTGGAGGGTGAAGCAGAAGAAACAGAAGAAGGAGAAGGAGAAGGTGAATACTGAAGGGTGAATCAGAAGAAGTAGAAGAAGGAGAAGGAGAAGGTGAAGTCTGGAGGGTGAATCAGAAGAAGTAGAAGAAGGAGAAGGAGAAGGTGAAGTCTGGAGGGTGAATCAGAAGAAGCAGAAGAAGGAGAAGGAGAAGGTGAAGTCTGGAGGGTGAATCAGAAGAAGCAGAAGAAGGAGAAGGAGAAGATGAAGTCTGGAGGGTGAATCAGAAGAAGTAGAAGAAGGAGAAGGAGAAGGTGAGGTCTGGAGGGTGAATCAGAAGAAGCAGAAGAAGGAGAAGGAGAAGGTGAAGTCTGGAGGGTGAATCAGAAGAAGCAGAAGAAGGAGAAGGAGAAGGTGAAGTCTGGAGGGTGAATCAGAAGAAGCAAAAGAAGGAGAAGGAGAAGGTGAAGTCAGGAGGGTGAATCAGAAGAAGCAGAAGAAGGAGAAGGAGAAGATGAAGTTAGGAGGGTGAATCAGAAGAAGCAGAAGAAGGAGAAGGAGCAGGTGAAGTGAGGGGGGTGAAGCAGAAGAAGTAGAAGAAGGAGAAGGAGAAGGTGAAGTCAGGACGGTGAAGCAGAAGAAGCAGAAGAAGGAGAAGGAGAAGGTGAAGTCTGGAGGGCGCAGCAGAAGAAGCCGAAGAAGGAGAAGGAGAAGGTGAAGTCTGGAGGGTGAAGCAGAAGAAGCAGAAGAAGGAGAAGGAGAAGGTGAAGTCTGGAGGGTGAAGCAGAAGAAGCAGAAGAAGGAGAAGGAGAAGGTGAAGTCTGGAGGGCGAAGCAGAAGAAGCAGAAGAAGGAGAAGGAGAAGGTGAAGTCTGGAGGGTGAAGCAGAAGAAGCAGAAGAAGGAGAAGGAGAAGGTGAAGTCTGGAGGGTGAATCAGAAGAAGTAGAAGAAGGAGAAGGAGAAGGTGAAGTCAGGAGGGTGAAGCAGAAGAAGCAGAAGAAGGAGAAGGAGAAGGTGAAGTCTGGAGGGTGAAGCAGAAGAAGCAGAAGAAGGAGAAGGAGAAGGTGAAGTCTGGAGGGTGAAGCAGAAGAAGCAGAAGAAGGAGAAGAAGGAGAAGGAGAAGGTTAAGTCTGGAGGGTGAATCAGAAGACGTAGAAGAAGGAGAAGGAGAAGGTGAAGTCTGGAGGGTGAATCAGAAGAAGTAGAAGAAGGAGAAGGAGAATGTGAAGTCTGGAGGGTGAATCAGAAGAAGCAGAAGAAGGAGAAGGAGAAGGTGAAGTCTGGAGGGAGAAGCAGAAGAAGTAGAAGAAGGAGAAGGAGAAGTTGAAGTCTGGAGGGTGAATCAGAAGAAGTAGAAGAAGGAGAAGGAGATGGTGAAGTCTGGAGGGTCAATCAGAAGAAGTAAAAGAAGGAGAAGGAGAAGGTGAAGTCTGGAGGGTAAATCAGAAGAAGCAGAAGAAGGAGAAGGAGAAGATGAAGTCTGGAGGGTGAATCAGAAGAAGTAGAAGAAGGAGAAGGAGAAGGTGTAGTCTGGACGGTGAATCAGAAGAAGTAGACGAAGGAGAAGGAGAAGGTGAAGTCTGCAGGGTGAAGCAGAAGAAACAGAAGAAGGAGAAGGAGAAGGTGAAGACTGAAGGGTGAATCAGAAGAAGTAGAAGAAGGAGAAGGAGAAGGTGAAGTCTGGAGGGTGAATCAGAAGAAGCAGAAGAAGGAGAAGGAGAAGGTGAAGTCTGGAGGGTGAATCAGAAGAAGCAGAAGAAGGAGAAGGAGAAGGTGAAGTCTGGAGGGTGAATCAGAAGAAGCAGAAGAAGGAGAAGGAGAAGATGAAGTCTGGAGGGTGAATCAGAAGAAGTAGAAGAAGGAGAAGGAGAAGGTGAGGTCTGGAGGGTGAATCAGAAGAAGCAGAAGAAGGAGAAGGAGAAGGTGAAGTCTGGAGAGTGAAGCAGAAGAAGCAGAAGAAGGAGAAGGAGAAGGTGAAGTCTGGAGGGTGAAGCAGAAGAAGCAGAAGAAGGAGAAGGAGAAGGTGAAGTCTGGAGGGCGAAGCAGAAGAAGCAGAAGAAGGAGAAGGAGAAGGTGAAGTCTGGAGGGTGAAGCAGAAGAAGCAGAAGAAGGAGAAGGAGAAGGTGAAGTCTGGAGGGTGAATCAGAAGAAGTAGAAGAAGGAGAAGGAGAAGGTGAAGTCAGGAGGGTGAAGCAGAAGAAGCAGAAGAAGGAGAAGGAGAAGGTGAAGTCTGGAGGGTGAAGCAGAAGAAGCAGAAGAAGGAGAAGGAGAAGGTGAAGTCTGGAGGGTGAAGCAGAAGAAGCAGAAAAGGAGAAGGAGAAGGTGAAGTAAGGAGGGTGAATCAGAAGAAGTAGAAGAAGGAGAAGGAAAAGGTGAAGTCTGGAGGGTGAATCAGAAGACGTAGAAGAAGGAGAAGGAGAATGTGAAGTCTGGAGGGTGAATCAGAAGAAGCAGAAGAAGGAGAAGGAGAAGTCTGGAGGGAGAAGCAGAAGAAATAGAAGAAGGAGAAGGAGAAGTTGAAGTCTGGAGGGTGAATCAGAAGAAGTAGAAGAAGGAGAAGGAGAAGGTGAAGTCTGGAGGGTCAATCAGAAGAAGTAGAAGAAGGAGAAGGAGAAGGTGAAGTCTGGAGGGTGAATCAGAAGAAGCAGAAGAAGGAGAAGGAGAAGATGAAGTCTGGAGGGTGAATCAGAAGAAGTAGAAGAAGGAGAAGGAGAAGGTGTAGTCTGGACGGTGAATCAGAAGAAGTAGACGAAGGAGAAGGAGAAGGTGAAGTCTGCAGGGTGAATCAGAAGAAGCAGAAGAAGGAGAAGGAGAAGGTGAAGTCTGGAGGGTGAATCAGAAGAAGTAGAAGAAGGAGAAGGAGAAGGTGAAGTCTGGAGGGTGAATCAGAAGAAGATGGAGAAGGTGAAGTCTGGAGGGTGAATCAGAAGAAGCAGAAGAAGGAGAAGGTGAATTCTGGAGGGTGAATCAGAAGAAGCAGAATAAGGAGAAGGAGAAGGTGAAGTCTGGAGGGTGAATCAGAAGAAGCAGAAGAAGGAGAAGGAGAAGGTAAAGTCTGGAGGGTGAATCAGAAGAAGAAGATGAAGGAGAAGGAGAAGGTGAAGTCTGGAGGGTGAATCAGAAGAAGTAGAAGAAGGAGAACGAGAAGGTGAAGTCAGGAGAGTGAAGCAGAAGAAGCAGAAGAAGGAGAAGGAGAAGGTGAAGTCTGGAGGTTGAAGCAGAAGAAGCAGAAGAAGGAGAAGGAGAAGGTGAAGTCTGGAGGGCGAAGCAGAATAAGCAGAAGAAGGAGAAGGAGATGGTGACGTCTGGAGGGTGAAGCAGAAGAAGCAGAAGAAGGAGAAGGAGAAGGTGAAGTCTGGAGGGTGAATCAGAAGAAGTAGAAGAAGGAGAAGGAGAAGGTGAAGTCTGGAGGGTGAAGCAGAAGAAACAGAAGAAGGAGAAGGAGAAGGTGAAGACTGAAGGGTGAATCAGAAGAAGTAGAAGAAGGAGAAGGAGAAGGTGAAGTCTGGAGGGTGAATCAGAAGAAGCAGAAGAAGGAGAAGGAGAAGGTGAAGTCTGGAGGGTGAATCAGAAGAAGCAGAAGAAGGAGAAGGAGAAGATGAAGTCTGGAGGGTGAATCAGAAGAAGTAGAAGAAGGAGAAGGAGAAGGTGAGGTCTGGAGGGTGAATCAGAAGAAGCAGAAGAAGGAGAAGGAGAAGGTGACGTCTGGAGGGTGAATCAGAAGAAGCAGAAGAAGGAGAAGGAGAAGGTGAAGTCTGGTGGGTGAATCAGAAGAAGAAAAAGAAGGAGAAGGAGAAGGTGAAGTCAGGAGGGTGAATCTGAAGAAGCAGAAGAAGGAGAAGGAGAAGGTGAAGTTAGGAGGGTGAATCAGAAGAAGCAGAAGAAGGAGAAGGAGCAGGTGAAGTCAGGGGGGTGAAGCAGAAGAAGCAGAAGAAGGAGAAGGAGAAGGTGAAGTCTGGAGGGTGAAGCAGAAGAAGCAGAAGAAGGAGAAGGAGAAGGTGAAGTCTGGAGGGTGAAGCAGAAGAAGCAGAAGAAGGAGAAGAAGGAGAAGGAGAAGGTTAAGTCTGGAGGGTGAATCAGAAGACGTAGAAGAAGGAGAAGGAGAAGGTGAAGTCTGGAGGGTGAATCAGAAGAAGTAGAAGAAGGAGAAGGAGAATGTGAAGTCTGGAGGGTGAATCAGAAGAAGCAGAAGAAGGAGAAGGAGAAGGTGAAGTCTGGAGGGAGAAGCAGAAGAAGTAGAAGAAGGAGAAGGAGAAGTTGAAGTCTGGAGGGTGAATCAGAAGAAGTAGAAGAAGGAGAAGGAGAAGGTGAAGTCTGGAGGGTCAATCAGAAGAAGTAAAAGAAGGAGAAGGAGAAGGTGAAGTCTGGAGGGTAAATCAGAAGAAGCAGAAGAAGGAGAAGGAGAAGATGAAGTCTGGAGGGTGAATCAGAAGAAGTAGAAGAAGGAGAAGGAGAAGGTGTAGTCTGGACGGTGAATCAGAAGAAGTAGACGAAGGAGAAGGAGAAGGTGAAGTCTGCAGGGTGAAGCAGAAGAAACAGAAGAAGGAGAAGGAGAAGGTGAAGACTGAAGGGTGAATCAGAAGAAGTAGAAGAAGGAGAAGGAGAAGGTGAAGTCTGGAGGGTGAATCAGAAGAAGCAGAAGAAGGAGAAGGAGAAGGTGAAGTCTGGAGGGTGAATCAGAAGAAGCAGAAGAAGGAGAAGGAGAAGGTGAAGTCTGGAGGGTGAATCAGAAGAAGCAGAAGAAGGAGAAGGAGAAGATGAAGTCTGGAGGGTGAATCAGAAGAAGTAGAAGAAGGAGAAGGAGAAGGTGAGGTCTGGAGGGTGAATCAGAAGAAGCGGAAGAAGGAGAAGGAGAAGGTGAAGTCTGGAGAGTGAAGCAGAAGAAGCAGAAGAAGGAGAAGGAGAAGGTGAAGTCTGGAGGGTGAAGCAGAAGAAGCAGAAGAAGGAGAAGGTGAAGTCTGGAGGGCGAAGCAGAAGAAGCAGAAGAAGGAGAAGGAGAAGGTGAAGTCTGGAGGGTGAAGCAGAAGAAGGAGAAGGAGAAGGTGAAGTCTGGAGGGTGAATCAGAAGAAGTAGAAGAAGGAGAAGGTGAAGTCAGGAGGGTGAAGCAGAAGGAGAAGGAGAAGGTGAAGTCTGGAGGGTGAAGCAGAAGAAGCAGAAGAAGGAGAAGGAGAAGGTGAAGTCTGGAGGGTGAAGCAGAAGAAGCAGAAAAGGAGAAGGAGAAGGTGAAGTAAGGAGGGTGAATCAGAAGAAGTAGAAGAAGGAGAAGGAAAAGGTGAAGTCTGGAGGGTGAATCAGAAGACGTAGAAGAAGGAGAAGGAGAATGTGAAGTCTGGAGGGTGAATCAGAAGAAGCAGAAGAAGGAGAAGGAGAAGTCTGGAGGGAGAAGCAGAAGAAATAGAAGAAGGAGAAGGAGAAGTTGAAGTCTGGAGGGTGAATCAGAAGAAGTAGAAGAAGGAGAAGGAGAAGGTGAAGTCTGGAGGGTCAATCAGAAGAAGTAGAAGAAGGAGAAGGAGAAGATGAAGTCTGGAGGGTGAATCAGAAGAAGCAGAAGAAGGAGAAGGAGAAGATGAAGTCTGGAGGGTGAATCAGAAGAAGTAGAAGAAGGAGAAGGAGAAGGTGTAGTCTGGACGGTGAATCAGAAGAAGTAGACGAAGGAGAAGGAGAAGGTGAAGTCTGCAGGGTGAATCAGAAGAAGCAGAAGAAGGAGAAGGAGAAGGTGAAGTCTGGAGGGTGAATGAGAAGAAGTAGAAGAAGGAGAAGGAGAAGGTGAAGTCTGGAGGGTGAATCAGAAGAAGATGGAGAAGGTGAAGTCTGGAGGGTGAATCAGAAGAAGCAGAAGAAGGAGAAGGAGAAGGTGAATTCTGGAGGGTGAAGCAGAAGAAGCAGAAGAAGGAGAAGGAGAAGGTGAAGTCTGGAGGGCGAAGCAGACGAAGCAGAAGAAGGAGAAGGAGAAGGTGAAGTCTGGAGGGTGAAGCAGAAGAAGCAGAAGAAGGAGAAGGAGAAGGTGAAGTCTGGAGGGTGAATCAGAAGAAGCAGAAGAAGGAGAAGGAGAAGGTGAAGTCTGGAGGGCGAAGCAGAAGAAGCAGAAGAAGGAGAAGGAGAAGTTGAAGTCTGGAGGGTGAAGCAGAAGAAGCAGAAGAAGGAGAAGGAGAAGGTGAAGTCTGGAGGGTGAATCAGAAGAAGTAGAAGAAGGAGAAGGAGAAGGTGAAGTCAGGAGGGTGAAGCAGAAGAAGCAGAAGAAGGAGAAGGAGAAGGTGAAGTCTGGAGGGTGAAGCAGAAGAAGCAGAAGAAGGAGAAGGAGAAGGTGAAGTCTGGAGGGTGAAGCAGAAGAAGCAGAAAAGGAGAAGGAGAAGGTGAAGTAAGGAGGGTGAATCAGAAGAAGTAGAAGAAGGAGAAGGAAAAGGTGAAGTCTGGAGGGTGAATCAGAAGACGTAGAAGAAGGAGAAGGAGAATGTGAAGTCTGGAGGGTGAATCAGAAGAAGCAGAAGAAGGAGAAGGAGAAGTCTGGAGGGAGAAGCAGAAGAAATAGAAGAAGGAGAAGGAGAAGTTGAAGTCTGGAGGGTGAATCAGAAGAAGTAGAAGAAGGAGAAGGAGAAGGTGAAGTCTGGAGGGTCAATCAGAAGAAGTAGAAGAAGGAGAAGGAGAAGGTGAAGTCTGGAGGGTGAATCAGAAGAAGCAGAAGAAGGAGAAGGAGAAGATGAAGTCTGGAGGGTGAATCAGAAGAAGTAGAAGAAGGAGAAGGAGAAGGTGTAGTCTGGACGGTGAATCAGAAGAAGTAGACGAAGGAGAAGGAGAAGGTGAAGTCTGCAGGGTGAATCAGAAGAAGCAGAAGAAGGAGAAGGAGAAGGTGAAGTCTGGAGGGTGAATCAGAAGAAGTAGAAGAAGGAGAAGGAGAAGGTGAAGTCTGGAGGGTGAATCAGAAGAAGATGGAGAAGGTGAAGTCTGGAGGGTGAATCAGAAGAAGCAGAAGAAGGAGAAGGAGAAGGTGAATTCTGGAGGGTGAATCAGAAGAAGCAGAATAAGGAGAAGGAGAAGGTGAAGTCTGGAGGGTGAATCAGAAGAAGCAGAAGAAGGAGAAGGAGAAGGTAAAGTCTGGAGGGTGAATCAGAAGAAGAAGATGAAGGAGAAGGAGAAGGTGAAGTCTGGAGGGTGAATCAGAAGAAGTAGAAGAAGGAGAACGAGAAGGTGAAGTCAGGAGAGTGAAGCAGAAGAAGCAGAAGAAGGAGAAGGAGAAGGTGAAGTCTGGAGGTTGAAGCAGAAGAAGCAGAAGAAGGAGAAGGAGAAGGTGAAGTCTGGAGGGCGAAGCAGAAGAAGCAGAAGAAGGAGAAGGAGATGGTGACGTCTGGAGGGTGAAGCAGAAGAAGCAGAAGAAGGAGAAGGAGAAGGTGAAGTCTGGAGGGTGAATCAGAAGAAGTAGAAGAAGGAGAAGGAGAAGGTGAAGTCTGGAGGGTGAAGCAGAAGAAACAGAAGAAGGAGAAGGAGAAGGTGAAGACTGAAGGGTGAATCAGAAGAAGTAGAAGAAGGAGAAGGAGAAGGTGAAGTCTGGAGGGTGAATCAGAAGAAGCAGAAGAAGGAGAAGGAGAAGGTGAAGTCTGGAGGGTGAATCAGAAGAAGCAGAAGAAGGAGAAGGAGAAGATGAAGTCTGGAGGGTGAATCAGAAGAAGTAGAAGAAGGAGAAGGAGAAGGTGAGGTCTGGAGGGTGAATCAGAAGAAGCAGAAGAAGGAGAAGGAGAAGGTGACGTCTGGAGGGTGAATCAGAAGAAGCAGAAGAAGGAGAAGGAGAAGGTGAAGTCTGGTGGGTGAATCAGAAGAAGAAAAAGAAGGAGAAGGAGAAGGTGAAGTCAGGAGGGTGAATCTGAAGAAGCAGAAGAAGGAGAAGGAGAAGGTGAAGTTAGGAGGGTGAATCAGAAGAAGCAGAAGAAGGAGAAGGAGCAGGTGAAGTCAGGGGGGTGAAGCAGAAGAAGCAGAAGAAGGAGAAGGAGAAGGTGAAGTCTGGAGGGTGAATCAGAAGAAGTAGAAGAAGGAGAAGGAGAAGGTGAAGTCAGGAGGGTGAAGCAGAAGAAGCAGAAGAAGGAGAAGGAGAAGGTGAAGTCTGGAGGGTGAAGCAGAAGAAGCAGAAGAAGGAGAAGGAGAAGGTGAAGTCTGGAGGGTGAAGCAGAAGAAGCAGAAGAAGGAGAAGAAGGAGAAGGAGAAGGTTAAGTCTGGAGGGTGAATCAGAAGACGTAGAAGAAGGAGAAGGAGAAGGTGAAGTCTGGAGGGTGAATCAGAAGAAGTAGAAGAAGGAGAAGGAGAATGTGAAGTCTGGAGGGTGAATCAGAAGAAGCAGAAGAAGGAGAAGGAGAAGGTGAAGTCTGGAGGGAGAAGCAGAAGAAGTAGAAGAAGGAGAAGGAGAAGTTGAAGTCTGGAGGGTGAATCAGAAGAAGTAGAAGAAGGAGAAGGAGAAGGTGAAGTCTGGAGGGTCAATCAGAAGAAGTAAAAGAAGGAGAAGGAGAAGGTGAAGTCTGGAGGGTAAATCAGAAGAAGCAGAAGAAGGAGAAGGAGAAGATGAAGTCTGGAGGGTGAATCAGAAGAAGTAGAAGAAGGAGAAGGAGAAGGTGTAGTCTGGACGGTGAATCAGAAGAAGTAGACGAAGGAGAAGGAGAAGGTGAAGTCTGCAGGGTGAAGCAGAAGAAACAGAAGAAGGAGAAGGAGAAGGTGAAGACTGAAGGGTAAATCAGAAGAAGTAGAAGAAGGAGAAGGAGAAGGTGAAGTCTGGAGGGTGAATCAGAAGAAGCAGAAGAAGGAGAAGGAGAAGGTGAAGTCTGGAGGGTGAATCAGAAGAAGCAGAAGAAGGAGAAGGAGAAGGTGAAGTCTGGAGGGTGAATCAGAAGAAGCAGAAGAAGGAGAAGGAGAAGATGAAGTCTGGAGGGTGAATCAGAAGAAGTAGAAGAAGGAGAAGGAGAAGGTGAGGTCTGGAGGGTGAATCAGAAGAAGCGGAAGAAGGAGAAGGAGAAGGTGAAGTCTGGAGAGTGAAGCAGAAGAAGCAGAAGAAGGAGAAGGAGAAGGTGAAGTCTGGAGGGTGAAGCAGAAGAAGCAGAAGAAGGAGAAGGAGAAGGTGAAGTCTGGAGGGCGAAGCAGAAGAAGCAGAAGAAGGAAAAGGAGAAGGTGAAGTCTGGAGGGTGAAGCAGAAGAAGCAGAAGAAGGAGAAGGAGAAGGTGAAGTCTGGAGGGTGAATCAGAAGAAGTAGAAGAAGGAGAAGGTGAAGTCAGGAGGGTGAAGCAGAAGAAGCAGAAGAAGGAGAAGGAGAAGGTGAAGTCTGGAGGGTGAAGCAGAAGAAGCAGAAGAAGGAGAAGGAGAAGGTGAAGTCTGGAGGGTGAAGCAGAAGAAGCAGAAAAGGAGAAGGAGAAGGTGAAGTAAGGAGGGTGAATCAGAAGAAGTAGAAGAAGGAGAAGGAAAAGGTGAAGTCTGGAGGGTGAATCAGAAGACGTAGAAGAAGGAGAAGGAGAATGTGAAGTCTGGAGGGTGAATCAGAAGAAGCAGAAGAAGGAGAAGGAGAAGTCTGGAGGGAGAAGCAGAAGAAATAGAAGAAGGAGAAGGAGAAGTTGAAGTCTGGAGGGTGAATCAGAAGAAGTAGAAGAAGGAGAAGGAGAAGGTGAAGTCTGGAGGGTCAATCAGAAGAAGTAGAAGAAGGAGAAGGAGAAGGTGAAGTCTGGAGGGTGAATCAGAAGAAGCAGAAGAAGGAGAAGGAGAAGATGAAGTCTGGAGGGTGAATCAGAAGAAGTAGAAGAAGGAGAAGGAGAAGGTGTAGTCTGGACGGTGAATCAGAAGAAGTAGACGAAGGAGAAGGAGAAGGTGAAGTCTGCAGGGTGAATCAGAAGAAGCAGGAGAAGGAGAAGGTGAAGTCTGGAGGGTGAATGAGAAGAAGTAGAAGAAGGAGAAGGAGAAGGTGAAGTCTGGAGGGTGAATCAGAAGAAGATGGAGAAGGTGAAGTCTGGAGGGTGAATCAGAAGAAGCAGAAGAAGGAGAAGGAGAAGGTGAATTCTGGAGGGTGAATCAGAAGAAGCAGAATAAGGAGAAGGAGACGGTGAAGTCTGGAGGGTGAATCAGAAGAAGCAGAAGAAGGAGAAGGAGAAGGTAAAGTCTGGAGGGTGAATCAGAAGAAGAAGATGAAGGAGAAGGAGAAGGTGAAGTCTGGAGGGTGAATCAGAAGAAGTAGAAGAAGGAGAACGAGAAGGTGAAGTCAGGAGAGTGAAGCAGAAGAAGCAGAAGAAGGAGAAGGAGAAGGTGAAGTCTGGAGGTTGAAGCAGAAGAAGCAGAAGAAGGAGAAGGAGAAGGTGAAGTCTGGAGGGCGAAGCAGAAGAAGCAGAAGAAGGAGAAGGAGATGGTGAAGTCTGGAGGGTGAAGCAGAAGAAGCAGAAGAAGAGAAGGAGAAGGTGAAGTCTGGAGGGTGAATCAGAAGAAGTAGAAGAAGGAGAAGGAGAAGGTGAAGTCTGGAGGGTGAAGCAGAAGAAACAGAAGAAGGAGAAGGAGAAGGTGAAGACTGAAGGGTGAATCAGAAGAAGTAGAAGAAGGAGAAGGAGAAGGTGAAGTCTGGAGGGTGAATCAGAAGAAGCAGAAGAAGGAGAAGGAGAAGGTGAAGTCTGGAGGGTGAATCAGAAGAAGCAGAAGAAGGAGAAGGAGAAGATGAAGTCTGGAGGGTGAATCAGAAGAAGTAGAAGAAGGAGAAGGAGAAGGTGAGGTCTGGAGGGTGAATCAGAAGAAGAAAAAGAAGGAGAAGGAGAAGGTGAAGTCAGGAGGGTGAATCTGAAGAAGCAGAAGAAGGAGAAGGAGAAGGTGAAGTTAGGAGGGTGAATCAGAAGAAGCAGAAGAAGGAGAAGGAGCAGGTGAAGTCAGGGGGGTGAAGCAGAAGAAGTAGAAGAAGGAGAAGGAGAAGGTGAAGTCAGGACGGTGAAGCAGAAGAAGGAGAAGGAGAAGTCTGGAGGGCGCAGCAGAAGAAGCAGAAGAAGGAGAAGGAGAAGGTGAAGTCTGGAGGGTGAAGCAGAAGAAGCAGAAGATGGAGAAGGAGAAGGTGAAGTCTGGAGGGTGAATCAGAAGAAGTAGAAGAAGGAGAAGGAGAAGGTGAAGTCAGGAGACTGAAGCAGAAGAAGCAGAAGAAGGAGAAGGAGAAGTTGAAGTCTGGAGGGTGAAGCAGAAGAAGCAGAAGAAGGAGAAGGAGAAGGTGAAGTCTGGAGGGCGAAGCAGAAGAAGCAGAAGAAGGAGAAGGAGAAGGTGAAGTCTGGAGGGTGAAGCAGAAGAAGCAGAAGAAGGAGAAGGAGAAGGTGAAGTCTGGAGGGTGAATCAGAAGAAGTAGAAGAAGGAGAAGGGGAAGGTGAAGTCAGGAGGGTGAAGCAGAAGAAGCAGAAGAAGGAGAAGGAGAAGGTGAAGTCTGGAGGGTGAAGCAGAAGAAGCAGAAGAAGGAGAAGGAGAAGGTGAGGTCTGGAGGGTGAAGCAGAAGAAGCAGAAGAAGGAGAAGGAGAAGGTGAAGTAAGGAGGGTGAATCAGAAGAAGTAGAAGAAGGAGAAGGAGAAGGTGAAGTCTGGAGGGTGAATCAGAAGACGTAGAAGAAGGAGAAGGAGAAGGTGAAGTCTGGAGGGTGAATCAGAAGAAGTAGAAGAAGGAGAAGGAGAAGGTGAAGTCTGGAGGGTGAATCAGAAGAAGCAGAAGAAGGAGAAGGAGAAGGTGAAGTCTGGAGGGAGAAGCAGAAGAAGTAGAAGAAGGAGAAGGAGAAGTTGAAGTCTGGAGGGTGAATCAGAAGAAGTAGAAGAAGGAGAAGGAGAAGGTGAAGTCTGGAGGGTCAATCAGAAGAAGTAGAAGAAGGAGAAGGAGAAGGTGAAGTCTGGAGGGTGAATCAGAAGAAGCAGAAGAAGGAGAAGGAGAAGATGAAGTCTGGAGGGTGAATCAGAAGAAGTAGAAGAAGGAGAAGGAGAAGGTGTAGTCTGGACGGTGAATCAGAAGAAGTAGACGAAGGAGAAGGAGAAGGTGAAGTCTGCAGGGTGAATCAGAAGAAGCAGAAGAAGGAGAAGGAGAAGGTGAAGTCTGGAGGGTGAATCAGAAGAAGTAGAAGAAGGAGAAGGAGAAGGTGAAGTCTGGAGGGTGAATCAGAAGAAGAAGGAGAAGGTGAAGACTGGAGGGTGTATCAGAAGAAGCAGAAGAAGGAGAAGGAGAAGGTGAAGTCTGGAGGGTGAATCAGAAGAAGCAGAATAAGGAGAAGGAGAAGGTGAAGTCTGGAGGGTGAATCAGAAGAAGCAGAAGAAGGAGAAGGAGAAGGTGAAGTCTGGAGGGAGAATCAGAAGAAGTAGAAGAAGGAGAAGGAGAAGGTGAAGTCTGGAGGGTGAATCAGAAGAAGTAGAAGAAGGAGAAGGATAAGGTGAAGTCAGGAGAGTGAAGCAGAAGAAGCAGAAGAAGGAGAAGGAGAAGGTGAAGTCTGGAGGGTGAAGCAGAAGAAGCAGAAGAAGGAGAAGGAGAAGGTGAAGTCTGGAGGGCGAAGCAGAAGAAGCATAAGAAGGAGAAGGAGAAGGTGAAGTCTGGAGGGTGAAGCAGAAGAAGCAGAAGAAGGAGAAGGAGAAGGTGAAGTCTGGAGGGTGAATCAGAAGAAGTAGAAGAAGGAGAAGGAGAAGGTGAAGTCAGGAGGGTGAAGCAGAAGAAGCAGAAGAAGGAGAAGGAGATGGTGAAGTTTGGAGGGTGAAGCAGAAGAAGCAGAAGAAGGAGAAGGAGAAGGTGAAGTCAGGAGGGTGAATCAGAAGAAGTAGAAGAAGGAGAAGGAGAAGGTGAAGTCTGGAGGGTGAATCAGAAGAAGTAGAAGAAGGAGAAGGAGAAGGTGAAGTCTGGAGGGTGAATCAGAAGAAGTAGAAGAAGGAGAAGGAGAAGGTGAAGTCTGGAGGGTGAATCAGAAGAAGTAGAAGAAAGAGAAGGAGAAGGTGAAGTCTGGAGGGAGAAGCAGAAGAAGTAGAAGAAGGAGAAGGAGAAGGTGAAGTCTGGAGCGTGAATCAGAAGATGTAGAAGAAGGAGAAGGAGAAGGTGAAGTCTGGAGGGTCAATCAGAAGAAGTAGAAGAAGGAGAAGGAGAAGGTGAAGTCTGGAGGGTGAATCAGAAGAAGCAGAAGAAGGAGAAGGAGAAGGTGAAGTCTGGAGGGTGAATCAGAAGAAGTAGAAGAAGGAGAAGGAGAAGGTGTAGTCTGGACGGTGAATCAGAAGAAGTAGACGAAGGAGAAGGAGAAGGTGAAGTCTGCAGGGTGAATCAGAAGAAGCAGAAGAAGGAGAAGGAGAAGGTGAAGTCTGGAGGGTGAATCAGAAGAAGTAGAAAAAGGAGAAGGAGAAGGTGAAGTCTGGAGGATGAATCAGAAGAAGCAGAAGAAGGAGAAGGAGAAGGTGAAGTCTGGAGGGTGAATCAGAAGAAGCAGAAGAAGGAGAAGGAGAAGGTGATGTCTGGAGGGTGAATCAGAAGAAGCAGAATAAGGAGAAGGAGAAGGTGAAGTCTGGAGGGTGAATCAGAAGAAGCAGAAGAAGGAGATGGAGAAGGTGAAGTCTGGAGGGTGAATCAGAAGAAGTAGAAGAAGGAGAAGGAGAAGGTGAAGTCTGGAGGGTGAATCAGAAGAAGTAGAAGAAGGAGAAGGAGAAGGTGAAGTCTGGAGGCTGAATCAGAAGTAGCAGAAGAAGGAGAAGGAGAAGGTGAAGTCTGGAGGATGAATCAGAAGAAGCAGAAGAAGGAGAAGGAGACGATGAAGTCTGAAGGGTGAATCAGAAGAAGTAGAAGAAGGAGAAGGAGAAGATGAATTCTGGAGGGTGAATCAGAAGAAGCAGAAGAAGGAGAAGGAGAAGGTGAAGTCTGCAGGGTGAATCAGAAGAAGCAGAAGAAGGAGAAGGAGAAGCTGAAGTCTGGAGGGTGAATCAGAAGAAGCAGAATAAGGAGAAGGAGAAGGTGAAGTCTGGAGGGTGAATCAGAAGAAGCAGAAGAAGGAGAAGGTGACGTCTGGAGGGTGAATCAGAAGAAGTAGAAGAAGGAGAAGGAGAAGGTGAAGTCTGGAGGGTGAATCAGAAGAATCAGAAGAAGGAGAAGGAGAAGGTGAAGTCAGGAGGGTGAATCAGAAGAAGCTGAAGAAGGAGAAGGAGAAGGTGAAGTCTGGAGGGTGAATCAGAAGAAGCAGAAGAAAGAGAAGGAGAAGGTGATGTCTGGAGGGTGAAGCAGAAGAAACAGAAGAAGGAGAAGGAGAAGGTGAAGACTGGAGGGTGAATCAGAAGAAGTAGAAGAAGGAGAAGGAGAAGGTGAAGTCTGGAGGGTGAATCAGAAGAAGTAGAAGAAGTTGAAGGAGAAGGTGAAGTCTGGAGGGTGAATCAGAAGAAGCAGAAGAAGGAGAAGGAGAAGGTGAAGTCTGGAGGGTGAATCAGAAGAAGCAGAAGAAGAAGAAGGAGAAGATGAAGTCTGGAGGGTGAATCAGAAGAAGTAGAAGAAGGAGAAGGAGAAGGTGAGGTCTGGAGGGTGAATCAGAAGAAGCAGAAGAAGGAGAAGGAGAAGGTGAAGTCTGGAGGGTGAATCAGAAGAAGCAGAAGAAGGAGAAGGAGAAGGTGAAGTTAGGAGGGTGAATCAGAAGAAGCAGAAGAAGGGGAAGGAGAAGGTGAAGTCAGGGGGGTGAAGCAGAAGAAGTAGAAGAAGGAGAAGGAGAAGGTGAAGTCAGGAGGGTGAAGCAGAAGAAGCAGAAGAAGGAGAAGGAGAAGGTGAAGTCTGGAGGGCGCAGCAGAAGAAGCAGAAGAAGGAGAAGGAGAAGGTGCAGTCTGGAGGGTGAAGCAGAAGAAGCAGAAGAAGGAGAAGGAGAAGGTGAAGTCTGGAGGGTGAAACAGAAGAAGTAGAAGAAGGAGAAGGAGAAGGTGAAGTCAGGAGGGTGAAGCAGAAGAAGCAGAAGAAGGAGAAGGAGAAGGTGAAGTCTGGAGGGTGAATCAGAAGAAGTAGAAGAAGGAGAAGGAGAAGGTGAAGTCAGGAGGGTGAAGCAGAAGAAGTAGAAGAAGGAGAAGGAGAAGGCGAAGCCTGGAGTGTGAAACAGAAGAAGTAGAAGAAGGAGAAGGAGAAGGTGAAGTCTGGAGCGTGAATCAGAAGATGTAGAAGAAGGAGAAGGAGAAGGTGAAGTCTGGAGGGTCAATCAGAAGAAGTAGAAGAAGGAGAAGGAGAAGGTGAAGTCTGGAGGGTGAATCAGAAGAAGCAGAAGAAGGAGAAGGAGAAGGTGAAGTCTGGAGGGTGAATCAGAAGAAGTAGAAGAAGGAGAAGGAGAAGGTGTAGTCTGGACGGTGAATCAGAAGAAGTAGACGAAGGAGAAGGAGAAGGTGAAGTCTGCAGGATGAATCAGAAGAAGCAGAAGAAGGAGAAGGAGAAGGTGAAGTCTGGAGGGTGAATCAGAAGAAGTAGAAGAAGGAGAAGGAGAAGGTGAAGTCTGGAGGGTGAATCAGAAGAAGCAGAAGAAGGAGAAGGAGAAGGTGAAGTCTGGAGGGTGAATCAGAAGAAGCAGAAGAAGGAGAAGGAGAAGGTGAAGTCTGGAGGGTGAATCAGAAGAAGCAGAATAAGGAGAAGGAGAAGGTGAAGTCAGGAGGGTGAATCAGAAGAAGCAGAAGAAGGAGAAGGGGAAGGTGAAGTCTGGAGGGTGAATCAGAAGAAGTAGAAGAAGGAGAAGGAGAAGGGGAAGTCTGGAGGGTGAATCAGAAGAAGTAGAAGAAGGAGAAGGAGAAGGTGAAGTCTGGAGGGTGAATCAGAAGAAGCAGAAGGAGGAGAAGGAGAAGGTGAAGTCTGGTGGATGAATCAGAAGAAGCAGAAGAAGGAGAAGGAGACGATGAAGTCTGGAGGGTGAAGCAGAAGAAGCAGAAGAAGGAGAAGGAGAAGGTGAAGTCTGGAGGGCGAAGCAGAAGAAGCATAAGAAGGAGAAGGAGAAGGTGAATTCTGGAGGGTGAAGCAGAAGAAGCAGAAGAAGGAGAAGGAGAAGGTGAAGTCTGGAGGGTGGATCAGAAGAAGTAGAAGAAGGAGAAGGAGAAGGTGAAGTCAGGAGGGTGAAGCAGAAGAAGCAGAAGAAGGAGAAGGAGAAGGTGAAGTCTGGAGGGTGAAGCAGAAGAAGCAGAAGAAGGAGAAGGAGAAGGTGAAGTTTGGAGGGTGAAGCAGAAGAAGCAGAAGAAGGAGAAGGAGAAGGTGAAGTCAGGAGGGTGAATCAGAAGAAGTAGAAGAAGGAGAAGGAGAAGGTGAAGTCTGGAGGGTGAATCAGAAGAAGTAGAAGAAGGAGAAGGAGAAGGTGAAGTCTGGAGGGTGAATCAGAAGAAGTAGAAGAAGGAGAAGGAGAAGGTGAAGTCTGGAGGGTGAATCAGAAGAAGTAGAAGAAAGAGAAGGAGAAGGTGAAGTCTGGAGGGAGAAGCAGAAGAAGTAGAAGAAGGAGAAGGAGAAGGTGAAGTCTGGAGCGTGAATCAGAAGATGTAGAAGAAGGAGAAGGAGAAGGTGAAGTCTGGAGGGTCAATCAGAAGAAGTAGAAGAAGGAGAAGGAGAAGGTGAAGTCTGGAGGGTGAATCAAAAGAAGCAGAAGAAGGAGAAGGAGAAGGTGAAGTCTGGAGGGTGAATCAGAAGAAGTAGAAGAAGGAGAAGGAGAAGGTGTAGTCTGGACGGTGAATCAGAAGAAGTAGACGAAGGAGAAGGAGAAGGTGAAGTCTGCAGGGTGAATCAGAAGAAGCAGAAGAAGGAGAAGGAGAAGGTGAAGTCTGGAGGGTGAATCAGAAGAAGTAGAAGAAGGAGAAGGAGAAGGTGAAGTCTGGAGGGTGAATCAGAAGAAGCAGAAGAAGGAGAAGGAGAAGGTGAAGTCTGGAGGGTGAATCAGAAGAAGCAGAAGAAGGAGAAGGAGAAGGTGAAGTCTGGAGGGTGAATCAGAAGAAGCAGAATAAGGAGAAGGAGAAGGTGAAGTCTGGAGGGTGAATCAGAAGAAGCAGAAGAAGGAGATGGAGAAGGTGAAGTCTGGAGGGTGAATCAGAAGAAGTAGAAGAAGGAGAAGGAGAAGGTGAAGTCTGGAGGGTGAATCAGAAGAAGTAGAAGAAGGAGAAGGAGAAGGTGAAGTCTGGAGGCTGAATCAGAAGAAGCAGAAGAAGGAGAAGGAGAAGGTGAAGTCTGGAGGATGAATCAGAAGAAGCAGAAGAAGGAGAAGGAGACGATGAAGTCTGGAGGGTGAATCAGAAGAAGTAGAAGAAGGAGAAGGAGAAGGTGAAGTCTGGAGAGTGAATCAGAAGAAGCAGAAGAAGGAGAAGGAGAAGGTGAAGTCTGGAGGGTGAATCAGAAGAAGCAGAAGAAGGAGAAGGAGAAGGTGAAGTCTGGAGGGTGAATCAGAAGAAGCAGAAGAAGGAGAAGGAGAAGGTGATGTCTGGAGGGTGAATCAGAAGAAGCAGAATAAGGAGAAGGAGAAGGTGAAGTCTGGAGGGTGAATCAGAAGAAGCAGAAGAAGGAGATGGAGAAGGTGAAGTCTGGAGGGTGAATCAGAAGAAGTAGAAGAAGGAGAAGGAGAAGGTGAAGTCTGGAGGGTGAATCAGAAGAAGTAGAAGAAGGAGAAGGAGAAGGTGAAGTCTGGAGGCTGAATCAGAAGTAGCAGAAGAAGGAGAAGGAGAAGGTGAAGTCTGGAGGATGAATCAGAAGAAGCAGAAGAAGGAGAAGGAGACGATGAAGTCTGGAGGGTGAATCAGAAGAAGTAGAAGAAGGAGAAGGAGAAGGTGAAGTCTGGAGGGTGAATCAGAAGAAGCAGAAGAAGGAGAAGGAGAAGGTGAAGTCTGCAGGGTGAATCAGAAGAAGCAGAAGAAGGAGAAGGAGAAGCTGAAGTCTGGAGGGTGAATCAGAAGAAGCAGAATAAGGAGAAGGAGAAGGTGAAGTCTGGAGGGTGAATCAGAAGAAGCAGAAGAAGGAGAAGGTGACGTCTGGAGGGTGAATCAGAAGAAGTAGAAGAAGGAGAAGGAGAAGGTGAAGTCTGGAGGGTGAAGCAGAAGAAGTAGAAGAAGGAGAAGGAGAAGGTGAAGTCAGGAGGGTGAATCAGAAGAAGTAGAAGAATGAGAAGGAGAAGGTGAAGTCAGGAGGGTGAATCAGAAGAAGCTGAAGAAGGAGAAGGAGAAGGTGAAGTCTGGAGGGTGAATCAGAAGAATCAGAAGAAGGAGAAGGAGAAGGTGAAGTCTGGAGGGTGAATCAGAAGAAGCAGAAGAAAGAGAAGGAGAAGGTGAAGTCAGGGGGGTGAAGCAGAAGAAGTAGAAGAAGGAGAAGGAGAAGGTGAAGTCTGGAGGGTGAATCAGAAGAATCAGAAGAAGGAGAAGGAGAAGGTGAAGTCTGGAGGGTGAAGCAGAAGAAACAGAAGAAGGAGAAGGAGAAGGTGAAGACTGGAGGGTGAATCAGAAGAAGTAGAAGAAGGAGAAGGAGAAGGTGAAGTCTGGAGGGTGAATCAGAAGAAGTAGAAGAAGTTGAAGGAGAAGGTGAAGTCTGGAGGGTGAATCAGAAGAAGCAGAAGAAGGAGAAGGAGAAGGTGAAGTCTGGAGGGTGAATCAGAAGAAGCAGAAGAAGAAGAAGGAGAAGATGAAGTCTGGAGGGTGAATCAGAAGAAGTAGAAGAAGGAGAAGGAGAAGGTGAGGTCTGGAGGGTGAATCAGAAGAAGCAGAAGAAGGAGAAGGAGAAGGTGAAGTCTGGAGGGTGAATCAGAAGAAGCAGAAGAAGGAGAAGGAGAAGGTGAAGTTAGGAGGGTGAATCAGAAGAAGCAGAAGAAGGGGAAGGAGAAGGTGAAGTCAGGGGGGTGAAGCAGAAGAAGTAGAAGAAGGAGAAGGAGAAGGTGAAGTCAGGAGGGTGAAGCAGAAGAAGCAGAAGAAGGAGAAGGAGAAGGTGAAGTCTGGAGGGCGCAGCAGAAGAAGCAGAAGAAGGAGAAGGAGAAGGTGCAGTCTGGAGGGTGAAGCAGAAGAAGCAGAAGAAGGAGAAGGAGAAGGTGAAGTCTGGAGGGTGAAACAGAAGAAGTAGAAGAAGGAGAAGGAGAAGGTGGAGTCAGGAGGGTGAAGCAGAAGAAGCAGAAGAAGGAGAAGGAGAATGTGAAGTCTGGAGGGTGAATCAGAAGAAGTAGAAGAAGGAGAAGGAGAAGGTGAAGTCAGGAGGGTGAAGCAGAAGAAGTAGAAGAAGGAGAAGAAGAAGGCGAAGCCTGGAGTGTGAAACAGAAGAAGTAGAAGAAGGAGAAGGAGAAGGTGAAGTCTGGAGCGTGAATCAGAAGATGTAGAAGAAGGAGAAGGAGAAGGTGAAGTCTGGAGGGTCAATCAGAAGAAGTAGAAGAAGGAGAAGGAGAAGGTGAAGTCTGGAGGGTGAATCAGAAGAAGCAGAAGAAGGAGAAGGAGAAGGTGAAGTCTGGAGGGTGAATCAGAAGAAGTAGAAGAAGGAGAAGGAGAAGGTGTAGTCTGGACGGTGAATCAGAAGAAGTAGACGAAGGAGAAGGAGAAGGTGAAGTCTGCAGGGTGAATCAGAAGAAGCAGAAGAAGGAGAAGGAGAAGGTGAAGTCTGGAGGGTGAATCAGAAGAAGTAGAAGAAGGAGAAGGAGAAGGTGAAGTCTGGAGGGTGAATCAGAAGAAGCAGAAGAAGGAGAAGGAGAAGGTGAAGTCTGGAGGGTGAATCAGAAGAAGCAGAAGAAGGAGAAGGAGAAGGTGAAGTCTGGAGGGTGAATCAGAAGAAGCAGAATAAGGAGAAGGAGAAGGTGAAGTCAGGAGGGTGAATCAGAAGAAGCAGAAGAAGGAGAAGGGGAAGGTGAAGTCTGGAGGGTGAATCAGAAGAAGTAGAAGAAGGAGAAGGAGAAGGTGAAGTCTGGAGGGTGAATCAGAAGAAGTAGAAGAAGGAGAAGGAGAAGGTGAAGTCTGGAGGGTGAATCAGAAGAAGCAGAAGGAGGAGAAGGAGAAGGTGAAGTCTGGTGGATGAATCAGAAGAAGCAGAAGAAGGAGAAGGAGACGATGAAGTCTGGAGGGTGACGCAGAAGAAGCAGAAGAAGGAGAAGGAGAAGGTGAAGTCTGGAGGGCGAAGCAGAAGAAGCATAAGAAGGAGAAGGAGAAGGTGAATTCTGGAGGGTGAAGCAGAAGAAGCAGAAGAAGGAGAAGGAGAAGGTGAAGTCTGGAGGGTGGATCAGAAGAAGTAGAAGAAGGAGAAGGAGAAGGTGAAGTCAGGAGGGTGAAGCAGAAGAAGCAGAAGAAGGAGAAGGAGAAGGTGAAGTCTGGAGGGTGAAGCAGAAGAAGCAGAAGAAGGAGAAGGAGAAGGTGAAGTTTGGAGGGTGAAGCAGAAGAAGCAGAAGAAGGAGAAGGAGAAGGTGAAGTCAGCAGGGTGAATCAGAAGAAGTAGAAGAAGGAGAAGGAGAAGGTGAAGTCTGGAGGGTGAATCAGAAGAAGTAGAAGAAGGAGAAGGAGAAGGTGAAGTCTGGAGGGTGAATCAGAAGAAGTAGAAGAAGGAGAAGGAGAAGGTGAAGTCTGGAGGGTGAATCAGAAGAAGTAGAAGAAAGAGAAGGAGAAGGTGAAGTCTGGAGGGAGAAGCAGAAGAAGTAGAAGAAGGAGAAGGAGAAGGTGAAGTCTGGAGCGTGAATCAGAAGATGTAGAAGAAGGAGAAGGAGAAGGTGAAGTCTGGAGGGTCAATCAGAAGAAGTAGAAGAAGGAGAAGGAGAAGGTGAAGTCTGGAGGGTGAATCAGAAGAAGCAGAAGAAGGAGAAGGAGAAGGTGAAGTCTGGAGGGTGAATCAGAAGAAGTAGAAGAAGGAGAAGGAGAAGGTGTAGTCTGGACGGTGAATCAGAAGAAGTAGACGAAGGAGAAGGAGAAGGTGAAGTCTGCAGGGTGAATCAGAAGAAGCAGAAGAAGGAGAAGGAGAAGGTGAAGTCTGGAGGGTGAATCAGAAGAAGTAGAAGAAGGAGAAGGAGAAGGTGAAGTCTGGAGGGTGAATCAGAAGAAGCAGAAGAAGGAGAAGGAGAAGGTGAAGTCTGGAGGGTGAATCAGAAGAAGCAGAAGAAGGAGAAGGAGAAGGTGAAGTCTGGAGGGTGAATCAGAAGAAGCAGAATAAGGAGAAGGAGAAGGTGAAGTCTGGAGGGTGAATCAGAAGAAGCAGAAGAAGGAGATGGAGAAGGTGAAGTCTGGAGGGTGAATCAGAAGAAGTAGAAGAAGGAGAAGGAGAAGGTGAAGTCTGGAGGGTGAATCAGAAGAAGTAGAAGAAGGA
The DNA here is from genome assembly GCF_052327205.1 of Somniosus microcephalus. Lineage (NCBI taxonomy): Eukaryota > Metazoa > Chordata > Chondrichthyes > Squaliformes > Somniosidae > Somniosus > Somniosus microcephalus. The sequence continues at coordinate 346,162 of NW_028225465.1, read as the reverse complement.
GAAGGAGAAGGTGAAGTCTGGAGGCTGAATCAGAAGAAGCAGAAGAAGGAGAAGGAGAAGGTGAAGTCTGGAGGATGAATCAGAAGAAGCAGAAGAAGGAGAAGGAGACGATGAAGTCTGGAGGGTGAATCAGAAGAAGTAGAAGAAGGAGAAGGAGAAGGTGAAGTCTGGAGAGTGAATCAGAAGAAGCAGAAGAAGGAGAAGGAGAAGGTGAAGTCTGGAGGGTGAATCAGAAGAAGCAGAAGAAGGAGAAGGAGAAGGTGAAGTCTGGAGGGTGAATCAGAAGAAGCAGAATAAGGAGAAGGAGAAGGTGAAGTCTGGAGGGTGAAGCAGAAGAAGTAGAAGAAGGAGAAGGAGAAGGTGAAGTCAGGAGGGTGAATCAGAAGAAGTAGAAGAAGGAGAAGGAGAAGGTGAAGTCAGGAGGGTGAATCAGAAGAAGCTGAAGAAGGAGAAGGAGAAGGTGAAGTCTGGAGGGTGAATCAGAAGAATCAGAAGAAGGAGAAGGAGAAGGTGAAGTCTGGAGGGTGAATCAGAAGAAGCAGAAGAAAGAGAAGGAGAAGGTGATGTCTGGAGGGTGAAGCAGAAGAAACAGAAGAAGGAGAAGGAGAAGGTGAAGACTGGAGGGTGAATCAGAAGAAGTAGAAGAAGGAGAAGGAGAAGGTGAAGTCTGGAGGGTGAATCAGAAGAAGTAGAAGAAGTTGAAGGAGAAGGTGAAGTCTGGAGGGTGAATCAGAAGAAGCAGAAGAAGGAGAAGGAGAAGGTGAAGTCTGGAGGGTGAATCAGAAGAAGCAGAAGAAGAAGAAGGAGAAGATGAAGTCTGGAGGGTGAATCAGAAGAAGTAGAAGAAGGAGAAGGAGAAGGTGAGGTCTGGAGGGTGAATCAGAAGAAGCAGAAGAAGGAGAAGGAGAAGGTGAAGTCTGGAGGGTGAATCAGAAGAAGCAGAAGAAGGAGAAGGAGAAGGTGAAGTTAGGAGGGTGAATCAGAAGAAGCAGAAGAAGGAGAAGGAGAAGGTGAAGTCAGGGGGTGAAGCAGAAGAAGTAGAAGAAGGAGAAGGAGAAGGTGAAGTCAGGAGGGTGAAGCAGAAGAAGCAGAAGAAGGAGAAGGAGAAGGTGAAGTCTGGAGGGCGCAGCAGAAGAAGCAGAAGAAGGAGAAGGAGAAGGTGCAGTCTGGAGGGTGAAGCAGAAGAAGCAGAAGAAGGAGAAGGAGAAGGTGAAGTCTGGAGGGTGAAACAGAAGAAGTAGAAGAAGGAGAAGGAGAAGGTGAAGTCAGGAGGGTGAAGCAGAAGAAGCAGAAGAAGGAGAAGGAGAAGGTGAAGTCTGGAGGGTGAATCAGAAGAAGTAGAAGAAGGAGAAGGAGAAGGTGAAGTCAGGAGGGTGAAGCAGAAGAAGTAGAAGAAGGAGAAGGAGAAGGCGAAGCCTGGAGTGTGAAACAGAAGAAGTAGAAGAAGGAGAAGGAGAAGGTGAAGTCTGGAGCGTGAATCAGAAGATGTAGAAGAAGGAGAAGGAGAAGGTGAAGTCTGGAGGGTCAATCAGAAGAAGTAGAAGAAGGAGAAGGAGAAGGTGAAGTCTGGAGGGTGAATCAGAAGAAGCAGAAGAAGGAGAAGGAGAAGGTGAAGTCTGGAGGGTGAATCAGAAGAAGTAGAAGAAGGAGAAGGAGAAGGTGTAGTCTGGACGGTGAATCAGAAGAAGTAGACGAAGGAGAAGGAGAAGGTGAAGTCTGCAGGGTGAATCAGAAGAAGCAGAAGAAGGAGAAGGAGAAGGTGAAGTCTGGAGGGTGAATCAGAAGAAGGAGAAGAAGGAGAAGGAGAAGGTGAAGTCTGGAGGGTGAATCAGAAGAAGCAGAAGAAGGGGAAGGAGAAGGTGAAGTCTGGAGGGTGAATCAGAAGAAGCAGAATAAGGAGAAGGAGAAGGTGAAGTCAGGAGGGTGAATCAGAAGAAGCAGAAGAAGGAGAAGGGGAAGGTGAAGTCTGGAGGGTGAATCAGAAGAAGTAGAAGAAGGAGAAGGAGAAGGTGAAGTCTGGAGGGTGAATCAGAAGAAGTAGAAGAAGGAGAAGGAGAAGGTGAAGTCTGGAGGTTGAATCAGAAGAAGCAGAAGAAGGAGAAGGAGAAGGTGAAGTCTGGAGGATGAATCAGAAGAAGCAGAAGAAGGAGAAGGAGACGATGAAGTCTGGAGGGTGAATCAGAAGAAGCAGAAGAAGGAGAAGGAGAAGGTGAAGTCTGGAGGGTGAATCAGAAGAAGCAGAAGAAGGAGAAGGAGAAGGTGAAGTCTGGAGGGTGAATCAGAAGAAGCAGAAGAAGGAGAAGGAGAAGGTGAAGTCTGGAGGGTGAATCAGAAGAAGCAAAATAAGGAGAAGGAGAAGGTGAAGTCTGGAGGGTGAATCAGAAGAAGCAGAAGAAGGAGAAGGTGAAGTCTGGAGGGTGAATCAGAAGAAGTAGAAGAAGGAGAAGGAGAAGGTGAAGTCTGGAGGGTGAAGCAGAAGAAGTAGAAGAAGGAGAAGGAGAAGGTGAAGTCAGGAGGGTGAATCAGAAGAAGTAGAAGAAGGAGAAGGAGAAGGTGAAGTCAGGAGGGTGAATCAGAAGAAGCTGAAGAAGGAGAAGGAGAAGGTGAAGTCTGGATGGTGAATCAGAAGAATCAGAAGAAGGAGAAGGAGAAGGTGAAGTCTGGAGGGTGAATCAGAAGAAGCAGAATAAAGAGAAGGAGAAGGTGATGTCTGGAGGGTGAAGCAGAAGAAACAGAAGAAGGAGAAGGAGAAGGTGAAGACTGGAGGGTGAATCAGAAGAAGTAGAAGAAGGAGAAGGAGAAGGTGAAGTCTGGAGGGTGAATCAGAAGAAGTAGAAGAAGTTGAAGGAGAAGGTGAAGTCTGGAGGGTGAATCAGAAGAAGCAGAAGAAGGAGAAGGAGAAGGTGAAGTCTGGAGGGTGAATCAGAAGAAGCAGAAGAAGAAGGAGAAGATGAAGTCTGCAGGGTGAATCAGAAGAAGTAGAAGAAGGAGAAGGAGAAGGTGAAGTCAGGGGGGTGAAGCAGAAGAAGTAGAAGAAGGAGAAGGAGAAGGTGAAGTCAGGAGGGTGAAGCAGAAGAAGCAGAAGAAGGAGAAGGAGAAGCTGAAGTCTGGAGGGCGCAGCAGAAGAAGCAGAAGAAGGAGAAGGAGAAGGTGCAGTCTGGAGGGTGAAGCAGAAGAAGCAGAAGAAGGAGAAGGAGAAGGTGAAGTCTGGAGGGTGAAACAGAAGAAGTAGAAGAAGGAGAAGGAGAAGGTGAAGTCAGGAGGTTGAAGCAGAAGAAGCAGAATAAGGAGAAGGAGAAGGTGAAGTCTGGAGGGTGAATCAGAAGAAGTAGAAGAAGGAGAAGGAGAAGGTGAAGTCAGGAGGGTGAAGCAGAAGAAGCAGAAGAAGGAGAAGGAGAAGGTGAAGTCTGGAGGGTGAAGCAGAAGAAGCAGAAGAAGGAGAAGGAGAAGGTGAAGTCTGGAGGGTGAAGCAGAAGAAGCAGAAGAAGGAGAAGAAGAAGGTGAAGTCAGGAGGGTGAATCAGAAGAAGTAGAAAAAGGAGAAGGAGAAGGTGAAGTCTGGAGGGTGAATCAGAAGAAGTAGAAGAAGGAGAAGGAGAAGGTGAAGTCTGGAGGGTGAATCAGAAGAAGGAGAAGAAGGAGAAGGAGAAGGTGAAGTCTGGAGGGTGAATCAGAAGAAGCAGAAGAAGGAGAACGGGATGGTGAAGTCTGGAGGGAGAAGCAGAAGAAGTAGAAGAAGGAGAAGGAGAAGGTGAAGTCTGGAGGGTGAATCAGAAGAAGTAGAAGAAGGAGAAGGCGAAGGGAAAGTCTGGAGGGTGAATCAGAAGAAGTAGAAGAAGGAGAAGGAGAAGGTGAAGTCTGGAGGGTGAATCGGAAGAAGCATAAGAAGGAGAAGGAGAAGGTGAAGTCTGGAGGGTGAATCAGAAGAAGTAGAAGAAGGAGAAGGAGAAGGTGTAGTCTGGAGGGTGAATCAGAAGAAGTAGACGAAGGAGAAGGAGAAGGTGAAATCTGGAGGGTGAATCAGAAGAAGCAGAAGAAGGAAAAGGAGAAGGTGAAGTCTGGAGGGTGAATCAGAAGAGGTAGAAGAAGGATAAGGAGAAGGTGAAGTCTGGAGGGTGAACCAGAAGAAGCAGAAGAAGGAGAAGGAGAAGGTGAAGTCTGGAGGGTGAATCAGACGAAGCAGAAGAAGGAGAAGGAGAAGGTGAAGTCTGGAGGGTGAATCAGAAGAAGTAGAAGAAGTAGAAGGAGAAGGTGAAGTCTGGAGGGTGAATCAGAAGAAGTAGAAGAAGGAGAAGGAGAAGGTGAAGTCTGGAGGGTGAATGAGAAGAAGCAGAAGAAGGAGAAGGAGAAGGTGAAGTCAGGAGGGTGAATCAGAAGAAGCAGAAGAAGGAGAAGGAGAAGGTGAAGTCTGGAGGGTGAATCAGAAGAAGCAGAATAAGGAGAAGGAGAAGGTGAAGACTGGAGGGTGAATCAGAAGAAGTAGAAGAAGGAGAAGGAGAAGGTGAAGTCTGGAGGGTGAATCAGAAGAAGTAGAAGAAGGAGAAGGAGAAGGCGAAGTCTGGAGGGTGAATCAGAAGAAGTAGAAGAAGGAGAAGGAGAAGGTGAGGTCTGGAGGGTGAATCAGAAGAAGCAGAAGAAGGAGAAGGAGAAGGTGAAGTCTGAAGGGTGAATCAGAAGAAGCAGAAGAAGGAGAAGGAGAAGGTGAAGTCTGGAGGGTGAATCAGAAGAAGCAGAAGAAGGAGAAGGAGAAGGTGAAGTCTGGAGGGTGAATCAGAAGAAGCAGAAGATGGAGAAGGAGAAGGTGAAGTCTGGAGGGTGAATCAGAAGAAGTAGAAGAAGGAGAAGGAGAAGGTGAAGTCTGCAGGGTGAATCAGAAGAAGTAGAAGAAGGAGAAGGAGAAGGTGAAGTCTGGAGGGTGAATCAGAAGAAGCAGAAGAAGGAGAACGGGAAGGTGAAGTCTGGAGGGAGAAGCAGAAGAAGTAGAAGAAGGAGAAGGAGAAGGTGAAGTCTGGAGGGTGAATCAGAAGAAGTAGAAGAAGGAGAAGGCGAAGGTAAAGTCTGGAGGGTGAATCAGAAGAAGTAGAAGAAGGAGAAGGAGAAGGTGAAGTCTGGAGGGTGAATCGGAAGAAGCAGAAGAAGGAGAAGGAGAAGGTGAAGTCTGGAGGGTGAATCAGAAGAAGTAGAAGAAGGAGAAGGAGAAGGTGTAGTCTGGAGGGTGAATCAGAAGAAGTAGACGAAGGAGAAGGAGAAGGTGAAGTCTGGAGGGTGAATCAGAAGAAGCAGAAGAAGAAGAAGGAGAAGGTGAAGTCTGGAGGGTGGATCAGAAGAGGTAGAAGAAGGATAAGGAGAAGGTGAAGTCTGGAGGGTGAACCAGAAGAAGCAGAAGAAGGAGAAGGAGAAGGTGAAGTCTGGAGGGTGAATCAGAAGAAGCAGAAGAAGGAGAAGGAGAAGGTGAAGTCTGGAGGGTGAATCAGAAGAAGTAGAAGAAGGAGAAGGAGAAGGTGAAGTCTGGAGGGTGAATCAGAAGAAGTAGAAGAAGGAGAAGGAGAAGGCGAAGTCTGGAGGGTGAATCAGAAGAAGCAGAAGAAGGAGAAGGAGAAGGTGAAGTCTGGAGGGTGAATCAGAAGAAGCAGAAGAAGGAGAAGGAGAAGATGAAGTCTGGAGGGTGAATCAGAAGAAGTAGAAGAAGGAGAAGGAGAAGGTGAAGTCTGGAGGGTGAATCAGCAGAAGCAGAAGAAGGAGAAGGAGAAGGTGAAGTCTGGAGGGTGAATCAGAAGAAGCAGAAGAAGGAGAAGGAGAAGGTGAAGTCTGGAGGGTGAATCTGAAGAAGTAGAAGAAGTTGAAGGAGAAGGTGAAGTCTGGAGGGTGAATCAGAAGAAGCAGAAGAAGGAGAAGGAGAAGGTGAAGTCTGGAGGGTGAATCAGAAGAAGCAGAAGAAAGAGAAGGAGAAGGTGAAGACTGGAGGGTGAATCTGAAGAAGTAGAAGAAGTTGAAGGAGAAGGTGAAGTCTGGAGGGTGAATCAGAAGAAGCAGAAGAAGGAGAAGGAGAAGGTGAAGACTGGAGGGTGAATCAGAAGAAGCAGAAGAAGGAGAAGGAGAAGGTGAAGACTGGAGGGTGAATCAGAAGAAGTAGAAGAAGGAGAAGGAGAAGGTGAAGTCTGGAGGGTGAATCAGAAGAAGTAGAAGAAGTTGAAGGAGAAGGTGAAGTCTGGAGGGTGAATCAGAAGAAGCAGAAGAAGGAGAAGGAGAAGGTGAAGACTGGAGGGTGAATCAGAAGAAGTAGAAGAAGGAGAAGGAGAAGGTGAAGTCTGGAGGGTGAATCAGAAGAAGTAGAAGAAGTTGAAGGAGAAGGTGAAGTCTGGAGGGTGAATCAGAAGAAGCAGAAGAAGGAGAAGGAGAAGGTGAAGTCTGGAGGGTGAATCAGAAGAAGCAGAAGAAGAAGAAGGAGAAGATGAAGTCTGGAGGGTGAATCAGAAGAAGTAGAAGAAGGAGAAGGAGAAGGTGAGGTCTGGAGGGTGAATCAGAAGAAGCAGAAGAAGGAGAAGGAGAAGGTGAAGTCTGGAGGGTGAATCAGAAGAAGCAGAAGAAGGAGAAGGAGAAGGTGAACTTAGGAGGGTGAATCAGAAGAAGCAGAAGAAGGAGAAGGAGAAGGTGAAGTCAGGGGGGTGAAGCAGAAGAAGTAGAAGAAGGAGAAGGAGAAGGTGAAGTCAGGAGGGTGAAGCAGAAGAAGCAGAAGAAGGAGAAGGAGAAGGTGAAGTCTGGAGGGCGCAGCAGAAGAAGCAGAAGAAGGAGAAGGAGAAGGTGCAGTCTGGAGGGTGAAGCAGAAGAAGCAGAAGAAGGAGAAGGAGAAGGTGAAGTCTGGAGGGTGAAACAGAAGAAGTAGAAGAAGGAGAAGGAGAAGGTGAAGTCAGGAGGGTGAAGCAGAAGAAGCAGAAGAAGGAGAAGGAGAAGGTGAAGTCTGGAGGGTGAATCAGAAGAAGTAGAAGGAGAAGGAGAAGGTGAAGTCAGGAGGGTGAAGCAGAAGAAGTAGAAGAAGGAGAAGGAGAAGGCGAAGCCTGGAGTGTGAAACAGAAGAAGTAGAAGAAGGAGAAGGAGAAGGTGAAGTCTGGAGCGTGAATCAGAAGATGTAGAAGAAGGAGATAGAGAAGGTGAAGTCTGGAGGGTCAATCAGAAGAAGTAGAAGAAGGAGAAGGAGAAGGTGAAGTCTGGAGGGTGAATCAGAAGAAGCAGAAGAAGGAGAAGGAGAAGGTGAAGTCTGGAGGGTGAATCAGAAGAAGTAGAAGAAGGAGAAGGAGAAGGTGTAGTCTGGACGGTGAATCAGAAGAAGTAGACGAAGGAGAAGGAGAAGGTGAAGTCTGCAGGGTGAATCAGAAGAAGCAGAAGAAGGAGAAGGAGAAGGTGAAGTCTGGAGGGTGAATCAGAAGAAGGAGAAGAAGGAGAAGGAGAAGGTGAAGTCTGGAGGGTGAATCAGAAGAAGCAGAAGAAGGAGAAGGAGAAGGTGAAGTCTGGAGGGTGAATCAGAAGAAGTAGAAGAAGGAGAAGGAGAAGGTGAAGTCTGGAGGTTGAATCAGAAGAAGCAGAAGAAGGAGAAGGAGAAGGTGAAGTCTGGAGGTTGAATCAGAAGAAGCAGAAGAAGGAGAAGGAGAAGGTGAAGTCTGGAGGATTAATCAGAAGAAGCAGAAGAAGGAGAAGGAGACGATGAAGTCTGGAGGGTGAATCAGAAGAAGCAGAAGAAGGAGAAGGAGAAGGTGAAGTCTGGAGGGTGAATCAGAAGAAGCAGAAGAAGGAGAAGGAGAAGGTGAAGTCTGGAGGGTGAATCAGAAGAAGCAGAAGAAGGAGAAGGAGAAGGTGAAGTCTGGAGGGTGAATCAGAAGAAGCAGAATAAGGAGAAGGAGAAGGTGAAGTCTGGAGGGTGAATCAGAAGAAGCAGAAGAAGGAGAAGGTGAAGTCTGGAGGGTGAATCAGAAGAAGTAGAAGAAGGAGAAGGAGAAGGTGAAGTCTGGAGGGTGAAGCAGTAGAAGTAGAAGAAGGAGAAGGAGAAGGTGAAGTCAGGAGGGTGAATCAGAAGAAGTAGAAGAAGGAGAAGGAGAAGGTGAAGTCAGGAGGGTGAATCAGAAGAAGCTGAAGAAGGAGAAGGAGAAGGTGAAGTCTGGAGGGTGAATCGGAAGAAGCAGAAGAAGGAGAAGGAGAAGGTGAAGTCTGGAGGGTGAATCAGAAGAAGTAGAAGAAGGAGAAGGAGAAGGTGTAGTCTGGAGGGTGAATCAGAAGAAGTAGACGAAGGAGAAGGAGAAGGTGAAGTCTGGAGGGTGAATCAGAAGAAGCAGAAGAAGGAGAAGGAGAAGGTGAAGTCTGGAGGGTGGATCAGAAGAGGTAGAAGAAGGATAAGGAGAAGGTGAAGTCTGGAGGGTGAACCAGAAGAAGCAGAAGAAGGAGAAGAAGAAGGTGAAGTCTGGAGGGTGAATCAGAAGAAGCAGAAGAAGGAGAAGGAGAAGGTGAAGTCTGGAGGGTGAATCAGAAGAAGTAGAATAAGGAGAAGGAGAAGGTGAAGTCTGGAGGATGAATCAGAAGAAGTAGAAGAAGGAGAAGGAGAAGGCGAAGTCTGGAGGGTGAATCAGAAGAAGCAGAAGAAGGAGAAGGAGAAGGTGAAGTCTGGAGGGTGAATCAGAAGAAGCAGAAGAAGGAGAAGGAGAAGATGAAGTCTGGAGGGTGAATCAGTAGAAGTAGAAGAAGGAGAAGGAGAAGGTGAAGTCTGGAGGGTGAATCAGCAGAAGCAGAAGAAGGAGAAGGAGAAGGTGAAGTCTGGAGGGTGAATCAGAAGAAGCAGAAGAAGGAGAAGGAGAAGGTGAAGTCTGGAGGGTGAATCAGAAGAAGTAGAAGAAGTTGAAGGAGAAGGTGAAGTCTGGAGGGTGAATCAGAAGAAGCAGAAGAAGGAGAAGGAGAAGGTGAAGTCTGGAGGGTGAATCAGAAGAAGCAGAAGAAAGAGAAGGAGAAGTTGATGTCTGGAGGGTGAAGCAGAAGAAACAGAAGAAGGAGAAGGAGAAGGTGAAGACTGGAGGGTGAATCAGAAGAAGTAGAAGAAGGAGAAGGAGAAGGTGAAGTCTGGAGGGTGAATCAGAAGAAGTAGAAGAAGTTGAAGGGGAAGGTGAAGTCTGGAGGGTGAATCAGAAGAAGCAGAAGAAGGAGAAGGAGAAGGTGAAGTCTGGAGGGTGAATCAGAAGAAGCAGAAGAAGAAGAAGGAGAAGATGAAGTCTGGAGGGTGAATCAGAAGAAGTAGAAGAAGGAGAAGGAGAAGGTGAGGTCTGGAGGGTGAATCAGAAGAAGCAGAAGAAGGAGAAGGAGAAGGTGAAGTCTGGAGGGTGAATCAGAAGAAGCAGAAGAAGCAGAAGGAGAAGGTGAAGTTAGGAGGGTGAATCAGAAGAAGCAGAAGAAGGAGAAGGAGAAGGTGAAGTCAGGGGGGTGAAGCAGAAGAAGTAGAAGAAGGAGAAGGAGAAGGTGAAGTCAGGAGGGTGAAGCAGAAGAAGCAGAAGAAGGAGAAGGAGAAGGTGAAGTCTGGAGGGCGCAGCAGAAGAAGCAGAAGAAGGAGAAGGAGAAGGTGCAGTCTGGAGGGTGAAGCAGAAGAAGCAGAAGAAGGAGAAGGAGAAGGTGAAGTCTGGAGGGTGAAACAGAAGAAGTCGAAGAAGGAGAAGGAGAAGGTGAAGTCAGGAGGGTGAAGCAGAAGAAGCAGAAGAAGGAGAAGGAGAAGGTGAAGTCTGGAGGGTGAATCAGAAGAAGAAGGAGAAGGAGGAGGTGAAGTCTGGAGGGTGAAGCAGAAGAAGTAGAAGAAGGAGAAGGAGAAGGTGAAGTCAGGAGGGTGAATCAGAAGAAGTAGAAGAAGGAGAAGGAGAAGGTGAAGTCAGGAGGGTGAATCAGAAGAAGCTGAAGAAGGAGAAGGAGAAGGTGAAGTCTGGATGGTGAATCAGAAGAATCAGAAGAAGGAGAAGGAGAAGGTGAAGTCTGGAGGGTGAATCAGAAGAAGCAGAATAAAGAGAAGGAGAAGGTGATGTCTGGAGGGTGAAGCAGAAGAAACAGAAGAAGGAGAAGGAGAAGGTGAAGACTGGAGGGTTAATCAGAAGAAGTAGAAGAAGGAGAAGGTGAAGTCTGGAGGGTGAATCAGAAGAAGTAGAAGAAGTTGAAGGAGAAGGTGAAGTCTGGAGGGTGAATCAGAAGAAGCAGAAGAAGGAGCAGGAGAAGGTGAAGTCTGGAGGGTGAATCAGAAGAAGCAGAAGAAGAAGAAGGAGAAGATGAAGTCTGGAGGGTGAATCAGAAGAAGTAGAAGAAGGAGAAGGAGAAGGTGAAGTCAGGGGGGTGAAGCAGAAGAAGTAGAAGAAGGAGAAGGAGAAGGTGAAGTCAGGAGTGTGAAGCAGAAGAAGCAGAAGAAGGAGAAGGAGAAGCTGAAGTCTGGAGGGCGCAGCAGAAGAAGCAGAAGAAGGAGAAGGAGAAGGTGCAGTCTGGAGGGTGAAGCAGAAGAAGCAGAAGAAGGAGAAGGAGAAGGTGAAGTCTGGAGGGTGAAACAGAAGAAGTAGAAGAAGGAGAAGGAGAAGGTGAAGTCAGGAGGTTGAAGCAGAAGAAGCAGAAGAAGGAGAAGGAGAAGGTGAAGTCTGGAGGGTGAATCAGAAGAAGTAGAAGAAGGAGAAGGAGAAGGTGAAGTCAGGAGGGTGAAGCAGAAGAAGCAGAAGAAGGAGAAGGAGAAGGTGAAGTCTGGAGGGTGAAGCAGAAGAAGCAGAAGAAGGAGAAGGAGAAGGTGAAGTCTGGAGGGTGAAGCAGAAGAAGCAGAAGAAGGAGAAGAAGAAGGTGAAGTCAGGAGGGTGAATCAGAAGAAGTAGAAAAAGGAGAAGGAGAAGGTGAAGTCTGGAGGGTGAATCAGAAGAAGTAGAAGAAGGAGAAGGAGAAGGTGAAGTCAGGAGGGTGAAGCAGAAGAAGTAGAAGAAGGAGAAGGAGAAGGCGAAGCCTGGAGTGTGAAACAGAAGAAGTAGAAGAAGGAGAAGGAGAAGGTGAAGTCTGGAGCGTGAATCAGAAGAAGGAGAAGGAGAAGGTGAAGTCTGGAGGGTCAATCAGAAGAAGTAGAAGAAGGAGAAGGAGAAGGTGAAGTCTGGAGGGTGAATCAGAAGAAGCAGAAGAAGGGAGAAGGAGAAGGTGAAGTCTGGAGGGTGAATCAGAAGAAGTAGAAGAAGGAGAAGGAGAAGGTGTAGTCTGGACGGTGAATCAGAAGAAGTAGACGAAGGAGAAGGAGAAGGTGAAGTCTGCAGGGTGAATCAGAAGAAGCAGAAGCAGGAGAAGGAGAAGGTGAAGTCTGGAGGGTGAATCAGAAGAAGGAGAAGAAGGAGAAGGAGAAGGTGAAGTCTGGAGGGTGAATCAGAAGAAGCAGAAGAAGGAGAAGGAGAAGGTGAAGTCTGGAGGGTGAATCAGAAGAAGCAGAAGAAGGAGAAGGAGAAGGTGAAGTCTGGAGGGTGAATCAGAAGAAGCAGAATAAGGAGAAGGAGAAGGTGAAGTCAGGAGGGTGAATCAGAAGAAGCAGAAGAAGGAGAAGGGGAAGGTGAAGTCTGGAGGGTGAATCAGAAGAAGTAGAAGAAGGAGAAGGAGAAGTTGAAGTCTGGAGGGTGAATCAGAAGAAGTAGAAGAAGGAGAAGGAGAAGGTGAAGTCTGGAGGTTGAATCAGAAGAAGCAGAAGAAGGAGAAGGAGAAGGTGAAGTCTGGAGGATGAATCAGAAGAAGCAGAAGAAGGAGAAGGAGACGATGAAGTCAGGAGGGTGAATCAGAAGAAGCAGAAGAAGGAGAAGGAGAAGGTGAAGTCTGGAGGGTGAATCAGAAGAAGCAGAAGAAGGAGAAGGCGAAGGTGAAGTCTGGAGGGTGAATCAGAAGAAGCAGAAGAAGGAGAAGGAGAAGGGGAAGTCTGGAGGGTGAATCAGAAGAAGCAGAATAAGGAGAAGGAGAAGGTGAAGTCTGGAGGGTGAATCAGAAGAAGCAGAAGAAGGAGAAGGTGAAGTCTGGAGGGTGAATCAGAAGAAGTAGAAGAAGGAGAAGGAGAAGGTGAAGTCTGGAGGGTGAAGCAGAAGAAGTAGAAGAAGGAGAAGGAGAAGGTGAAGTCAGGAGGGTGAATCAGAAGAAGTAGAAGAAGGAGAAGGAGAAGGTGAAGTCAGGAGGGTGAATCAGAAGAAGCTGAAGAAGGAGAAGGAGAAGGTGAAGTCTTGATGTTGAATCAGAAGAATCAGAAGAAGGAGAAGGAGAAGGTGAAGTCTGGAGGGTGAATCAGAAGAAGCAGAATAAAGAGAAGGAGAAGGTGATGTCTGGAGGGTGAAGCAGAAGAAACAGAAGAAGGAGAAGGAGAAGGTGAAGACTGGAGGGTTAATCAGAAGAAGTAGAAGAAGGAGAAGGAGAAGGTGAAGTCTGGAGGGTGAATCAGAAGAAGTAGAAGAAGTTGAAGGAGAAGGTGAAGTCTGGAGGGTGAATCAGAAGAAGCAGAAGAAGGAGCAGGAGAAGGTGAAGTCTGGAGGGTGAATCAGAAGAAGCAGAAGAAGAAGAAGGAGAAGATGAAGTCTGGAGGGTGAATCAGAAGAAGTAGAAGAAGGAGAAGGAGAAGGTGAAGTCAGGGGGGTGAAGCAGAAGAAGTAGAAGAAGGAGAAGGAGAAGGTGAAGTCAGGAGTGTGAAGCAGAAGAAGCAGAAGAAGGAGAAGGAGAAGCTGAAGTCTGGAGGGCGCAGCAGAAGAAGCAGAAGAAGGAGAAGGAGAAGGTGCAGTCTGGAGGGTGAAGCAGAAGAAGCAGAAGAAGGAGAAGGAGAAGGTGAAGTCTGGAGGGTGAAACAGAAGAAGTAGAAGAAGGAGAAGGAGAAGGTGAAGTCAGGAGGTTGAAGCAGAAGAAGCAGAAGAAGGAGAAGGAGAAGGTGAAGTCTGGAGGGTGAATCAGAAGAAGTAGAAGAAGGAGAAGGAGAAGGTGAAGTCAGGAGGGTGAAGCAGAAGAAGCAGAAGAAGGAGAAGGAGAAGGTGAAGTCTGGAGGGTGAAGCAGAAGAAGCAGAAGAAGGAGAAGGAGAAGGTGAAGTCTGGAGGGTGAAGCAGAAGAAGCAGAAGAAGGAGAAGAAGAAGGTGAAGTCAGGAGGGTGAATCAGAAGAAGTAGAAAAAGGAGAAGGAGAAGGTGAAGTCTGGAGGGTGAATCAGAAGAAGTAGAAGAAGGAGAAGGAGAAGGTGAAGTCTGGAGGGTGAATCAGAAGAAGGAGAAGGTGAAGTCTGGAGGGTGAATCAGAAGAAGCAGAAGAAGGAGAACGGGAAGGTGAAGACTGGAGGGAGAAGCAGAAGAAGTAGAAGAAGGAGAAGGAGAAGGTGAAGTCTGGAGGGTGAATCAGAAGAAGTAGAAGAAGGAGAAGGCGAAGGGAAAGTCTGCAGGGTGAATCAGAAGAAGTAGAAGAAGGAGAAGGAGAAGGTGAAGTCTGGAGGGTTATTCGGAAGAAGCATAAGAAGGAGAAGGAGAAGGTGAAGTCTGGAGGGTGAATCAGAAGAAGTAGAAGAAGGAGAAGGAGAAGGTGTAGTCTGGAGGGTGAATCAGAAGAAGTAGACGAAGGAGAAGGAGAAGGTGAAATCTGGAGGGTGAATCAGAAGAAGCAGAAGAAGGAAAAGGAGAAGGTGAAGTCGGAGGGTGAATCAGAAGTGGTAGAAGAAGGATAAGGAGAAGGTGAAGTCTGGAGGGTGAACCAGAAGAAGCAGAAGAAGGAGAAGGAGAAGGTGAAGTCTGGAGGGTGAATCAGACGAAGCAGTAGAAGGAGAAGGAGAAGGTGACGTCTGGAGGGTGAATCAGAAGAAGTAGAAGAAGTAGAAGGAGAAGGTGAAGTCTGGAGGGTGAATCAGAAGAAGTAGAAGAAGGAGAAGGAGAAGGTGAAGTCTGGAGGGTGAATCAGAAGAAGCAGAAGAAGGAGAAGGAGAAGGTGAAGTCAGGTGGGTGAATCAGAAGAAGCAGAAGAAGGAGAAGGAGAAGGTGAAGTCTGGAGGGTGAATCAGAAGAAGCAGAAGAAGGAGAAGGAGAAGGTGAAGACTGGAGGGTGAATCAGAAGAAGTAGAAGAAGGAGAAGGAGAAGGTGAAGTCTGGAGGGTGAATCAGAAGAAGTAGAAGAAGGAGAAGGAGAAGGCGAAGTCTGGAGGGTGAATCAGAAGAAGCAGAAGAAGGAGAAGGAGAAGGTGAAGTCTGGAGGGTGAATCAGAAGAAGCAGAAGAAGGAGAAGGAGAAGATGAAGTCTGGAGGGTGAATCAGAAGAAGTAGAAGAAGGAGAAGGAGAAGGTGAGGTCTGGAGGGTGAATCAGAAGAAGCAGAAGAAGGAGAAGGAGAAGGTGAAGTCTGAAGGGTGAATCAGAAGAAGCAGAAGAAGGAGAAGGAGAAGGTGAAGTCTGGAGGGTGAATCAGAAGAAGCAGAAGAAGGAGAAGGAGAAGGTGAAGTCTGGAGGGTGAATCAGAAGAAGCAGAAGAAGGAGAAGGAGAAGGTGAAGTCTGGAGGGTGAATCAGAAGAAGTAGAAGAAGGAGAAGGAGAAGGTGAAGTCTGCAGGGTGAATCAGAAGAAGTAGAAGAAGGAGAAGGAGAAGGTGAAGTCTGGAGGGTGCATCAGAAGAAGCAGAAGAAGGAGAACGGGAAGGTGAAGTCTGGAGGGAGAAGCAGAAGAAGTAGAAGAAGGAGAAGGAGAAGGTGAAGTCTGGAGGGTGAATCAGAAGAAGTAGAAGAAGGAGAAGGCGAAGGTAAAGTCTGGAGGGTGAATCAGAAGAAGTAGAAGAAGGAGAAGGAGAAGGTGAAGTCTGGAGGGTGAATCGGAAGAAGCAGAAGAAGGAGAAGGAGAAGGTGAAGTCTGGAGGGTGAATCAGAAGAAGTAGGAGAAGGAGAAGGAGAAGGTGTAGTCTGGAGGGTGAATCAGAAGAAGTAGACGAAGGAGAAGGAGAAGGTGAAGTCTGGAGGGTGAATCAGAAGAAGCAGAAGAAGGAGAAGGAGAAGGTGAAGTCTGGAGGGTGGATCAGAAGAGGTAGAAGAAGGATAAGGAGAAGGTGAAGTCTGGAGGGTGAACCAGAAGAAGCAGAAGAAGGAGAAGGAGAAGGTGAAGTCTGGAGGGTGAATCAGAAGAAGCAGAAGAAGGAGAAGGAGAAGGTGAAGTCTGGAGGGTGAATCAGAAGAAGTAGAAGAAGGAGAAGGAGAAGGTGAAGTCTGGAGGGTGAATCAGAAGAAGTAGAAGAAGGAGAAGGAGAAGGCGAAGTCTGGAGGGTGAATCAGAAGAAGCAGAAGAAGGAGAAGGAGAAGGTGAAGTCTGGAGGGTGAATCAGAAGAAGCAGAAGAAGGAGAAGGAGAAGATGAAGTCTGGAGGGTGAATCAGAAGAAGTAGAAGAAGGAGAAGGAGAAGGTGAAGTCTGGAGGGTGAATCAGCAGAAGCAGAAGAAGGAGAAGGAGAAGGTGAAGTCTGGAGGGTGAATCAGAAGAAGCAGAAGAAGGAGAAGGAGAAGGTGAAGTCTGGAGGGTGAATCAGAAGAAGCAGAATAAGGAGAAGGAGAATGTGAAGTCTGGAGGGTGAATCAGAAGAAGCAGAAGAAGGAGAAGGAGAAGGTGAAGTCTGGAGGGTGAATCAGAAGAAGTAGAAGAAGGAGAAGGAGAAGGTGAAGTCTGGAGGGTGAAGCAGAAGAAGTAGAAGAAGGAGAAGGAGAAGGTGAAGTCAGGAGGGTGAATCAGAAGAAGTAGAAGAAGGAGAAGGAGAAGGTGAAGTCAGGAGGGTGAATCAGAAGAAGCAGAAGAAGGAGAAGGAGAAGGTGAAGTCTGGAGGGTGAATCAGAAGAATCAGACGAAGGAGAAGGAGAAGGTGAAGTCTGGAGGGTGAATCAGAAGAAGCAGAAGAAAGAGAAGGAGAAGGTGAAGTCTGGAGGGTGAAGCAGAAGAAGCAGAAGAAGGAGAAGGAGAAGGTGAAGACTGGAGGGTGAATCAGAAGAAGTAGAAGAAGGAGAAGGAGAAGGTGAAGTCTGGAGGGTGAATCAGAAGAAGTAGAAGAAGGAGAAGGAGAAGGTGAAGTCTGGAGGGTGAATCAGAAGAAGCAGAAGAAGGAGAAGTAGAAGATGAAGTCTGGAGCGTGAATTAGAAGAAGCAGAAGAAGGAGAAGGAGAAGATGAAGTCTGGAGGGTGAATCAGAAGAAGTAGAAGAAGGAGAAGGAGAAGGTGAGGTCTGGACGGTGAATCAGAAGAAGCAGAAGAAGGAGAAGGAGAAGGTGAAGTCTGGAGGGTGAATCAGAAGAAGCAGAAGCAGGAGAAGGAGAAGGTGAAGTCTGGAGGGTGAATCAGAAGAAGCAGAAGAAGGAGAAGGAGAAGGTGAAGTTAGGAGGGTGAATCAGAAGAAGCAGAAGAAGGAGAAGGAGAAGTTGAGGTCAGGGGGGTGAAGCAGAAGAAGTAGAAGAAGGAGAAGGAGAAGGTGAAGTCAGGAGGGTGAAGCAGAAGAAGCAGAAGAAGGAGAAGGAGAAGGTGAAGTCAGGAGGGTGAAGCAGAAGAAGCAGAAGAAGGAGATGGAGACGGTGAAGTCTGGAGGGCGCAGCAGAAGAAGCAGAAGAAGGAGAAGGAGAAGGTGAAGTCCTAAGGGTGAAGCAGAAGAAGCAGAAGAAGGAGAAGGAGAAGGTGAAGTCTGGAGGGTGAATCAGAAGAAGTAGAAGAAGGAGAAGGAGAAGGTGAAGTCAGGAGGGTGAATCAGAAGAAGCAGAAGAAGGAGAAGGAGAAGGTGAAATCTGGAGGGTGAAGCAGAAGAAGCAGAAGAAGGAGAAGGAGAAGGTGAAGTCTGGAGGGTGAAGCAGAAGAAGCAGAAGAAGGAAAAGGAGAAGGTGAAGTCTGGAGGGTGAATCAGAAGAAGTAGAAGAAGGAGAAGGAGAAGGTGAAGTAAGGAGGGTGAAGCAGAAGAAGCAGAAGAAGGAGAAGGAGAAGGTGAAGTCTGGAGGGTGAAGCAGAAGAAGGAGAAGGAGAAGGTGAAGTCTGGAGGGTGAAGCAGAAGAAGCAGAAGAAGGAGAAGGACAAGGTGAAGTCAGGAGGATGAATCAGAAGAAGTAGAAGAAGGAAAAGGAGAAGGTGAAGTCTGGAGGGTGAATCAGAAGAAGTAGAAGAAGGAGAAGGAGAAGGTGAAGTCTGGAGGGTGAATCAGAAGAAGTGGAAGAAGGAGAAGGAGAAGGTGAAGTCTGGAGGATGAATCAGAAGAAGCAGAAGAAGGAGAAGGAGACGATGAAGTCAGGAGGGTGAATCAGAAGAAGCAGAAGAAGGAGAAGGAGAAGGTGAAGTCTGGAGGGTGAATCAGAAGAAGCAGAAGAAGGAGAAGGCGAAGGTGAAGTCTGGAGGGTGAATCAGAAGAAGCAGAAGAAGGAGAAGGAGAAGGGGAAGTCTGGAGGGTGAATCAGAAGAAGCAGAATAAGGAGAAGGAGAAGGTGAAGTCTGGAGGGTGAATCAGAAGAAGCAGAAGAAGGAGAAGGTGAAGTCTGGAGGGTGAATCAGAAGAAGTAGAAGAAGGAGAAGGAGAAGGTGAAGTCTGGAGGGTGAAGCAGAAGAAGTAGAAGAAGGAGAAGGAGAAGGTGAAGTCAGGAGGGTGAATCAGAAGAAGTAGAAGAAGGAGAAGGAGAAGGTGAAGTCAGGAGGGTGAATCAGAAGAAGCTGAAGAAGGAGAAGGAGAAGGTGAAGTCTGGATCGTGAATCAGAAGAATCAGAAGAAGGAGAAGGAGAAGGTGAAGTCTGGAGGGTGAATCAGAAGAAGCAGAATAAAGAGAAGGAGAAGGTGATGTCTGGAGGGTGAAGCAGAAGAAACAGAAGAAGGAGAAGGAGAAGGTGAAGACTGGAGGGTTAATCAGAAGAAGTAGAAGAAGGAGAAGGAGAAGGTGAAGTCTGGAGGGTGAATCAGAAGAAGTAGAAGAAGTTGAAGGAGAAGGTGAAGTCTGGAGGGTGAATCAGAAGAAGCAGAAGAAGGAGCAGGAGAAGGTGAAGTCTGGAGGGTGAATCAGAAGAAGCAGAAGAAGAAGAAGGAGAAGATGAAGTCTGGAGGGTGAATCAGAAGAAGTAGAAGAAGGAGAAGGAGAAGGTGAAGTCAGGGGGGTGAAGCAGAAGAAGTAGAAGAAGGAGAAGGAGAAGGTGAAGTCAGGAGTGTGAAGCAGAAGAAGCAGAAGAAGGAGAAGGAGAAGCTGAAGTCTGGAGGGCGCAGCAGAAGAAGCAGAAGAAGGAGAAGGAGAAGGTGCAGTCTGGAGGGTGAAGCAGAAGAAGCAGAAGAAGGAGAAGGAGAAGGTGAAGTCTGGAGGGTGAAACAGAAGAAGTAGAAGAAGGAGAAGGAGAAGGTGAAGTCAGGAGGTTGAAGCAGAAGAAGCAGAAGAAGGAGAAGGAGAAGGTGAAGTCTGGAGGGTGAATCAGAAGAAGTAGAAGAAGGAGAAGGAGAAGGTGAAGTCAGGAGGGTGAAGCAGAAGAAGCAGAAGAAGGAGAAGGAGAAGGTGAAGTCTGGAGGGTGAAGCAGAAGAAGCAGAAGAAGGAGAAGGAGAAGGTGAAGTCTGGAGGGTGAAGCAGAAGAAGCAGAAGAAGGAGAAGAAGAAGGTGAAGTCAGGAGGGTGAATCAGAAGAAGTAGAAAAAGGAGAAGGAGAAGGTGAAGTCTGGAGGGTGAATCAGAAGAAGTAGAAGAAGGAGAAGGAGAAGGTGAAGTCAGGAGGGTGAAGCAGAAGAAGTAGAAGAAGGAGAAGGAGAAGGCGAAGCCTGGAGTGTGAAACAGAAGAAGTAGAAGAAGGAGAAGGAGAAGCTGAAGTCTGGAGCGTGAATCAGAAGAAGGAGAAGGAGAAGGTGAAGTCTGGAGGGTCAATCAGAAGAAGTAGAAGAAGGAGAAGGAGAAGGTGAAGTCTGGAGGGTGAATCAGAAGAAGCAGAAGAAGGAGAAGGAGAAGGTGAAGTCTGGAGGGTGAATCAGAAGAAGTAGAAGAAGGAGAAGGAGAAGGTGTAGTCTGGACGGTGAATCAGAAGAAGTAGACGAAGGAGAAGGAGAAGGTGAAGTCTGCAGGGTGAATCAGAAGAAGCAGAAGCAGGAGAAGGAGAAGGTGAAGTCTGGAGGGTGAATCAGAAGAAGGAGAAGAAGGAGAAGGAGAAGGTGAAGTCTGGAGGGTGAATCAGAAGAAGCAGAAGAAGGAGAAGGAGAAGGTGAAGTCTGGAGGGTGAATCAGAAGAAGCAGAAGAAGGAGAAGGAGAAGGTGAAGTCTGGAGGGTGAATCAGAAGAAGCAGAATAAGGAGAAGGAGAAGGTGAAGTCAGGAGGGTGAATCAGAAGAAGCAGAAGAAGGAGAAGGGGAAGGTGAAGTCTGGAGGGTGAATCAGAAGAAGTAGAAGAAGGAGAAGGAGAAGTTGAAGTCTGGAGGGTGAATCAGAAGAAGTAGAAGAAGGAGAAGGAGAAGGTGAAGTCTGGAGGTTGAATCAGAAGAAGCAGAAGAAGGAGAAGGAGAAGGTGAAGTCTGGAGGATGAATCAGAAGAAGCAGAAGAAGGAGAAGGAGACGATGAAGTCAGGAGGGTGAATCAGAAGAAGCAGAAGAAGGAGAAGGAGAAGGTGAAGTCTGGAGGGTGAATCAGAAGAAGCAGAAGAAGGAGAAGGCGAAGGTGAAGTCTGGAGGGTGAATCAGAAGAAGCAGAAGAAGGAGAAGGAGAAGGGGAAGTCTGGAGGGTGAATCAGAAGAAGCAGAATAAGGAGAAGGAGAAGGTGAAGTCTGGAGGGTGAATCAGAAGAAGCAGAAGAAGGAGAAGGTGAAGTCTGGAGGGTGAATCAGAAGAAGTAGAAGAAGGAGAAGGAGAAGGTGAAGTCTGGAGGGTGAAGCAGAAGAAGTAGAAGAAGGAGAAGCAGAAGGTGAAGTCAGGAGGGTGAATCAGAAGAAGTAGAAGAAGGAGAAGGAGAAGGTGAAGTCAGGAGGGTGAATCAGAAGAAGCTGAAGAAGGAGAAGGAGAAGGTGAAGTCTGGATGGTGAATCAGAAGAATCAGAAGAAGGAGAAGGAGAAGGTGAAGTCTGGAGGGTGAATCAGAAGAAGCAGAATAAAGAGAAGGAGAAGGTGATGTCTGGAGGGTGAAGCAGAAGAAACAGAAGAAGGAGAAGGAGAAGGTGAAGACTGGAGGGTTAATCAGAAGAAGTAGAAGAAGGAGAAGGAGAAGGTGAAGTCTGGAGGGTGAATCAGAAGAAGTAGAAGAAGTTGAAGGAGAAGGTGAAGTCTGGAGGGTGAATCAGAAGAAGCAGAAGAAGGAGCAGGAGAAGGTGAAGTCTGGAGGGTGAATCAGAAGAAGCAGAAGAAGAAGAAGGAGAAGATGAAGTCTGGAGGGTGAATCAGAAGAAGTAGAAGAAGGAGAAGGAGAAGGTGAAGTCAGGGGGGTGAAGCAGAAGAAGTAGAAGAAGGAGAAGGAGAAGGTGAAGTCAGGAGTGTGAAGCAGAAGAAGCAGAAGAAGGAGAAGGAGAAGCTGAAGTCTGGAGGGCGCAGCAGAAGAAGCAGAAGAAGGAGAAGGAGAAGGTGCAGTCTGGAGGGTGAAGCAGAAGAAGCAGAAGAAGGAGAAGGAGAAGGTGAAGTCTGGAGGGTGAAACAGAAGAAGTAGAAGAAGGAGAAGGAGAAGGTGAAGTCAGGAGGGTGAAGCAGAAGAAGCAGAAGAAGGAGAAGGAGAAGGTGAAGTCTGGAGGGTGAAGCAGAAGAAGCAGAAGAAGGAGAAGGAGAAGGTGAAGTCTGGAGGGTGAAGCAGAAGAAGCAGAAGAAGGAGAAGACGAAGGTGAAGTCAGGAGGGTGAATCAGAAGAAGTAGAAAAAGGAGAAGGAGAAGGTGAAGTCTGGAGGGTGAATCAGAAGAAGTAGAAGAAGGAGAAGGAGAAGGTGAAGTCTGGAGGGTGAATCAGAAGAAGGAGAAGGTGAAGTCTGGAGGGTGAATCAGAAGAAGCAGAAGAAGGAGAACGGGAAGGTGAAGACTGGAGGGAGAAGCAGAAGAAGTAGAAGAAGGAGAAGGAGAAGGTGAAGTCTGGAGGGTGAATCAGAAGAAGTAGAAGAAGGAGAAGGCGAAGGGAAAGTCTGCAGGGTGAATCAGAAGAAGTAGAAGAAGGAGAAGGAGAAGGTGAAGTCTGGAGGGTTATTCGGAAGAAGCATAAGAAGGAGAAGGAGAAGGTGAAGTCTGGAGGGTGAATCAGAAGAAGTAGAAGAAGGAGAAGGAGAAGGTGTAGTCTGGAGGGTGAATCAGAAGAAGTAGACGAAGGAGAAGGAGAAGGTGAAATCTGGAGGGTGAATCAGAAGAAGCAGAAGAAGGAAAAGGAGAAGGTGAAGTCTGGAGGGTGAATCAGAAGTGGTAGAAGAAGGATAAGGAGAAGGTGAAGTCTGGAGGGTGAACCAGAAGAAGCAGAAGAAGGAGAAGGAGAAGGTGAAGTCTGGAGGGTGAATCAGACGAAGCAGTAGAAGGAGAAGGAGAAGGTGACGTCTGGAGGGTGAATCAGAAGAAGTAGAAGAAGTAGAAGGAGAAGGTGAAGTCTGGAGGGTGAATCAGAAGAAGTAGAAGAAGGAGAAGGAGAAGGTGAAGTCTGGAGGGTGAATCAGAAGAAGCAGAAGAAGGAGAAGGAGAAGGTGAAGTCAGGTGGGTGAATCAGAAGAAGCAGAAGAAGGAGAAGGAGAAGGTGAAGTCTGGAGGGTGAATCAGAAGAAGCAGAAGAAGGAGAAGGAGAAGGTGAAGACTGGAGGGTGAATCAGAAGAAGTAGAAGAAGGAGAAGGAGAAGGTGAAGTCTGGAGGGTGAATCAGAAGAAGTAGAAGAAGGAGAAGGAGAAGGCGAAGTCTGGAGGGTGAATCAGAAGAAGCAGAAGAAGGAGAAGGAGAAGGTGAAGTCTGGAGGGTGAATCAGAAGAAGCAGAAGAAGGAGAAGGAGAAGATGAAGTCTGGAGGGTGAATCAGAAGAAGTAGAAGAAGGAGAAGGAGAAGGTGAGGTCTGGAGGGTGAATCAGAAGAAGCAGAAGAAGGAGAAGGAGAAGGTGAAGTCTGAAGGGTGAATCAGAAGAAGCAGAAGAAGGAGAAGGAGAAGGTGAAGTCTGGAGGGTGAATCAGAAGAAGCAGAAGAAGGAGAAGGAGAAGGTGAAGTCTGGAGGGTGAATCAGAAGAAGCAGAAGAAGGAGAAGGAGAAGGTGAAGTCTGGAGGGTGAATCAGAAGAAGTAGAAGAAGGAGAAGGAGAAGGTGAAGTCTGCAGGGTGAATCAGAAGAAGTAGAAGAAGGAGAAGGAGAAGGTGAAGTCTGGAGGGTGCATCAGAAGAAGCAGAAGAAGGAGAACGGGAAGGTGAAGTCTGGAGGGAGAAGCAGAAGAAGTAGAAGAAGGAGAAGGAGAAGGTGAAGTCTGGAGGGTGAATCAGAAGAAGTAGAAGAAGGAGAAGGCGAAGGTAAAGTCTGGAGGGTGAATCAGAAGAAGTAGAAGAAGGAGAAGGAGAAGGTGAAGTCTGGAGGGTGAATCGGAAGAAGCAGAAGAAGGAGAAGGAGAAGGTGAAGTCTGGAGGGTGAATCAGAAGAAGTAGGAGAAGGAGAAGGAGAAGGTGTAGTCTGGAGGGTGAATCAGAAGAAGTAGACGAAGGAGAAGGAGAAGGTGAAGTCTGGAGGGTGAATCAGAAGAAGCAGAAGAAGGAGAAGGAGAAGGTGAAGTCTGGAGGGTGGATCAGAAGAGGTAGAAGAAGGATAAGGAGAAGGTGAAGTCTGGAGGGTGAACCAGAAGAAGCAGAAGAAGGAGAAGGAGAAGGTGAAGTCTGGAGGGTGAATCAGAAGAAGCAGAAGAAGGAGAAGGAGAAGGTGAAGTCTGGAGGGTGAATCAGAAGAAGTAGAAGAAGGAGAAGGAGAAGGTGAAGTCTGGAGGGTGAATCAGAAGAAGTAGAAGAAGGAGAAGGAGAAGGCGAAGTCTGGAGGGTGAATCAGAAGAAGCAGAAGAAGGAGAAGGAGAAGGTGAAGTCTGGAGGGTGAATCAGAAGAAGCAGAAGAAGGAGAAGGAGAAGATGAAGTCTGGAGGGTGAATCAGAAGAAGTAGAAGAAGGAGAAGGAGAAGGTGAAGTCTGGAGGGTGAATCAGCAGAAGCAGAAGAAGGAGAAGGAGAAGGTGAAGTCTGGAGGGTGAATCAGAAGAAGCAGAAGAAGGAGAAGGAGAAGGTGAAGTCTGGAGGGTGAATCAGAAGAAGCAGAATAAGGAGAAGGAGAATGTGAAGTCTGGAGGGTGAATCAGAAGAAGCAGAAGAAGGAGAAGGAGAAGGTGAAGTCTGGAGGGTGAATCAGAAGAAGTAGAAGAAGGAGAAGGAGAAGGTGAAGTCTGGAGGGTGAAGCAGAAGAAGTAGAAGAAGGAGAAGGAGAAGGTGAAGTCAGGAGGGTGAATCAGAAGAAGTAGAAGAAGGAGAAGGAGAAGGTGAAGTCAGGAGGGTGAATCAGAAGAAGCAGAAGAAGGAGAAGGAGAAGGTGAAGTCTGGAGGGTGAATCAGAAGAATCAGACGAAGGAGAAGGAGAAGGTGAAGTCTGGAGGGTGAATCAGAAGAAGCAGAAGAAAGAGAAGGAGAAGGTGAAGTCTGGAGGGTGAAGCAGAAGAAGCAGAAGAAGGAGAAGGAGAAGGTGAAGACTGGAGGGTGAATCAGAAGAAGTAGAAGAAGGAGAAGGAGAAGGTGAAGTCTGGAGGGTGAATCAGAAGAAGTAGAAGAAGGAGAAGGAGAAGGTGAAGTCTGGAGGGTGAATCAGAAGAAGCAGAAGAAGGAGAAGTAGAAGATGAAGTCTGGAGCGTGAATCAGAAGAAGCAGAAGAAGGAGAAGGAGAAGATGAAGTCTGGAGGGTGAATCAGAAGAAGTAGAAGAAGGAGAAGGAGAAGGTGAGGTCTGGACGGTGAATCAGAAGAAGCAGAAGAAGGAGAAGGAGAAGGTGAAGTCTGGAGGGTGAATCAGAAGAAGCAGAAGCAGGAGAAGGAGAAGGTGAAGTCTGGAGGGTGAATCAGAAGAAGCAGAAGAAGGAGAAGGAGAAGGTGAAGTTAGGAGGGTGAATCAGAAGAAGCAGAAGAAGGAGAAGGAGAAGTTGAGGTCAGGGGGGTGAAGCAGAAGAATTAGAAGAAGGAGAAGGAGAAGGTGAAGTCAGGAGGGTGAAGCAGAAGAAGCAGAAGAAGGAGAAGGAGAAGGTGAAGTCAGGAGGGTGAAGCAGAAGAAGCAGAAGAAGGAGATGGAGACGGTGAAGTCTGGAGGGCGCAGCAGAAGAAGCAGAAGAAGGAGAAGGAGAAGGTGAAGTCCTAAGGGTGAAGCAGAAGAAGCAGAAGAAGGAGAAGGAGAAGGTGAAGTCTGGAGGGTGAATCAGAAGAAGTAGAAGAAGGAGAAGGAGAAGGTGAAGTCAGGAGGGTGAAGCAGAAGAAGCAGAAGAAGGAGAAGGAGAAGGTGAAATCTGGAGGGTGAAGCAGAAGAAGCAGAAGAAGGAGAAGGAGAAGGTGAAGTCTGGAGGGTGAAGCAGAAGAAGCAGAAGAAGGAAAAGGAGAAGGTGAAGTCTGGAGGGTGAATCAGAAGAAGTAGAAGAAGGAGAAGGAGAAGGTGAAGTAAGGAGGGTGAAGCAGAAGAAGCAGAAGAAGGAGAAGGAGAAGGTGAAGTCTGGAGGGTGAAGCAGAAGAAGGAGAAGGAGAAGGTGAAGTCTGGAGGGTGAAGCAGAAGAAGCAGAAGAAGGAGAAGGACAAGGTGAAGTCAGGAGGATGAATCAGAAGAAGTAGAAGAAGGAAAAGGAGAAGGTGAAGTCTGGAGGGTGAATCAGAAGAAGTAGAAGAAGGAGAAGGAGAAGGTGAAGTCTGGAGGGTGAATCAGAAGAAGTGGAAGAAGGAGAAGGTGAAGTCTGGAGGGTGAAGCAGAAGAAGCAGAAGAAGGAGAAGGAGAAGGTGAAGTCTGGAGGGTGAATCAGAAGAAGTAGAAGAAGGAGAAGGAGAAGGTGAAGTCTGGAGGGTGAAGCAGAAGAAGCAGAAGAAGGAGAAGGAGAAGGTGAAGTCTGGAGGGCGAAGCAGAAGGAGCAGAAGAAGGAGAAGGAGAAGGTGAAGTCTGGAGGGTGAAGCAGAAGAAGCAGATAAGGAGAAGGAGAAGGTGAAGTCAGGGGGGTGAAGCAGAAGAAGTAGAAGAAGGAGAAGGAGAAGGTGAAGTCAGGAGGGTGAAGCAGAAGAAGCAGAAGAAGGAGAAGGAGAAGGGGAAGTCTGGAGGGTGAAGCAGAAGAAGCAGAATAAGGAGAAGGAGAAGGTGAAGTCTGGAGGGTGAAGCAGAAGAAGCAGAAGAAGGTGAAGGAGATGGTGAAGTCAGGAGGGTGAATCAGAAGAAGTAGAAGAAGGAGAAGGAGAAGGTGAAGTCTGGAGGGTGAATCAGAAGAAGTAGAAGAAGGAGAAGGAGAAGGTGAAGTCTGGAGGGTGAATCAGAAGAAGTAGAAGAAGGAGAAGGTGAAGTCTGGAGGGTGAATCAGAAGAAGCAGAAGAAGGAGAAGGAGAAGGTAAAGTCTGGAGGGAGAAGCAGAAGAAGTAGAAGAAGGAGAAGGAGAAGGTGAAGTCTGGAGGGTGAATCGGAAGAAGTAGAAGAAGGAGAAGGAGAAGGTGAAGTCTGGAGGATGAATCAGAAGAAGTAGAAGAAGGAGAAGGAGAAGGTGAAGTCTGGAGGGTGAATCAGAAGAAGCAGAAGAAGGAGAAGGAGATGGTGAAGTCTGGAGGGTGAATCAGAAGAAGTAGAAGAAGGAGAAGGAGAAGGTGTAGACTGGAGGGTGAATCAGAAGAAGTAGACGAAGGAGAAGGAGAAGGTGATGTCTGGAGGGTGAATCAGAAGAAGCAGAAGAAGGAGAAGGAGAAGGTGAAGTCTGGAGGGTGAATCAGAAGAAGTAGAAGAAGGAGAAGGAGAAGGTGAAGTCTGGAGGGTGAATCAGAAGAAGCAGAAGAAGTAGAAGGAGAAGGTGAAGTCTGGAGGGTGAATCAGAAGAAGTAGAAGAAGGAGAAGGAGAAGGTGATGTCTGGAGGGTGAATCAGAGGAAGCAGAAGAAGGAGAAGGAGAAGGTGAAGTCAGAAGGGTGAATCAGAAGAAGCAGAAGAAGGAGAAGGTGAAGTCTGGAGGGTGAATCAGAAGAAGCAGAAGAAGGAGAAGGAGAAGGTGAAGTCTGGAGGGAGAAGCAGAAAAAGTAGAAGAAGGAGAAGGAGAAGGTGAAGTCTGGAGGGTGAATCAGAAGAAGTAGAAGAAGGAGAAGGAGAAGGTGAAGTCTGGAGGGTGAATCGGAAGAAGTAGAAGAAGGAGAAGGAGAAGGTGAAGTCTGGAGGGTGAATCAGAAGAAGCAGAAGAAGGAGAAGGAGAAGGTGAAGTCGTTAGTGTGAATCAGAAGAAGTAGAAGAAGGAGAAGGAGAAGGTATAGTCTCGAGGGTGAATCAGAAGAAGTGGACGAAGGAGAAGGAGAAGGTGAAGTCTGGAGGGTGAATCAGAAGATGCAGAAGAAGGAGAAGGAGAAGGTGAAGTCTGGCGGGTGAATCAGAAGAAGTAGAAGAAGGAGAAGGAGAAGGTGAAGTCTGGAGGGTGAATCAGAAGAAGCAGAAGAAGGAGAAGGAGAAGGTGAAGTCTGGAGGGTGAATCAGAAAAAGCAGAAGAAGGAGAAGGAGAAGGTGATGTCTGGAGGGTGAATCAGAAGAAGCAGAAGAAGGAGACGGAGAAGGTGAAGTCTGGAGGGTGAATCAGAAGAAGCAGAAGAAGGAGAAGGAGAAGGTGAAGTCTGGAGGGTGAATCAGAAGAAGTAGAAGAAGGAGAAGGAGAAGGTGAAGTCTGGAGGGTGAATCAGAAGAAGCAGAAGAAGGAGAAGGAGAAGGTGAAGTCAGGAGGGTGAATCAGAAGAAGCAGAAGAAGGAGAAGGAGAAGATGAAATCTGGAGGGTGAATCAGAAGAAGTAGAAGAAGGAAAAGGAGAAGGTGAGGTCTGGAGGGTGAATCAGAAGAAGCAGAAGAAGGAGAAGGAGATGGTGAAGTCTGGAGGGGGAATCAGAAGAAGCAGAAGAAGAAGAAGGAGAAGGTGAAGTCTGGAGGGTGAATCAGAAGAAGCAGAATAAGGAGAAGGAGAAGGTGAAGTCAGGAGGGTTAATCAGAAGAAGCAGAAGAAGGAGAAGGAGAAGGTGAAGTTAGGAGGGTGAATCAGGAGAAGCAGAAGAAGGAGACGGAGAAGGTGAAGTCTGGAGGGTGAATCAGAAGAAGTAGAAGAAGGAGAAGGAGAAGTTGAAGTCTGGAGGGTGAAGCAGAGGAAGTAGAAGAAGGAGAAGGAGAAGGTGAAGTCAGGAGGGTGAATCAGAAGAAGGAGAAGAAGGAGAAGGAGAAGGTGAAGTCTGGAGGGTGAACCAGAAGAAGCAGAAGAAGGAGAAGGAGAAGGTGAAGTCAGGAGGGTTAATCAGAAGAAGCAGAAGAAGGAGAAGGAGAAGGTGAAGTCTGGAGTGTGAATCAGAAGAAGCAGAAGAAGGAGAAGGAGAAGGTGAAGACTGGAGGGTGAATCAGAAGAAGTAGAAGAAGGAGAAGGAGAAGGTGAAGTCTGGAGGGAGAATCAGAAGAAGTAGAAGAAGGAGAAGGTGAAGGTGAAGTCTGGAGGGTGAATCAGAAGAAGCAGAAGAAGGAGAAGTAGAAGGTGAAGTCAGGAGGGTGAATCAGAAGAAGCAGAAGAAGAAGAAGGAGAAGGTGAAGTCTGGAGGGTGAATCAGAAGAAGCAGAAGAAGGAGAAGGAGAAGGTGAAGTCTGGAGGGTGAATCAGAAGAAGTAGAAGAAGGAGAAGGAGAAGTTGAAGTCTGGAGGGTGAAGCAGAAGAAGTAGAAGAAGGAGAAGGAGAAGGTGAAGTCAGGAGGGTGAATCAGAAGAAGCAGAAGAAGGAGAAAGGAGAAGGTGAAGTCTGGAGGGTGAATCAGAAGAATCAGAAGAAGGAGAAGGAGAAGGTGAAGTCTGGAGGGTGAATCAGAAGGAGCAGAAGAAAGAGAAGGAGAAGGTGAAGTCTGGAGAGTGAAGCAGAAGAAGCAGAAGAAGGAGTAGGAGAAGGTGAAGACTGGAGGGTAAATCAGAAGATGTAGAAGAAGGAGAAGGAGAAGGAGAAGTCTGGAGGGTGAATCAGAAGAAGTAGAAGAAGGAGAAGGAGAAGGTGAAGTCTGGAGGGTGAATCAGAAGAAGCAGAAGAAGGAGAAGGAGGAGATGAAATCTGGAGGGTGAATCAGAAGAAGTAGAAGAAGGAGAAGGAGAAGGTGAGGTCTGGAGGGTGAATCAGAAGAAGCAGAAGAAGGAGAAGGAGATGGTGAAGTCTGGAGGGTGAATCAGAAGAAGCAGAAGAAGAAGAAGGAGAAGGTGAAGTCTGGAGGGTGAATCAGAAGAAGCAGAAGAAGGAGAAGGAGAAGTTGAAGTCAGGAGGGTGAATCAGAAGAAGCAGAAGAAGGAGAAGGAGAAGGTGAAGTTAGGAGGGTGAATCAGGAGAAGCAGAAGAGGGAGAAGCAGAAGGTGAAGTCAGGGGGGTGAAGCAGAAGAAGTAGAAGAAGGAGAAGGAGAAGGTGAAGTCAGGAGGGAGAAGCAGAAGAAGCAGAATAAGGAGAAGGAGAAGGTGAAGTCTGGAGGGCGCAGCAGAAGAAGCAGAAGAAGGAAAAGGAGAAGGTGAAGTCTGGAGGGTGAATCAGAAGAAGTAGTAGAAGGAGAAGGAGAAGGTGAAGTCAGAAGGGTGAAGCAGAAGAAGCAGAAGAAGGAGAAGGAGAAGGTGAAGTCTGGAGGGTGAAGCAGAAGAAGTAGAAGAAGGAGAAGGAAAAGGTGACGTCAGGAGGGTGAATCAGAAGAGGTAGAAGAAGGAGAAGGAGAAGGTGAAGTCAGGACGGTGAATCAGAAGAAGCAGAAGAAGGAGAAGGAGAAGGTGAAGTCTGGAGGGTGAATCAGAAGAATCAGAAGAAGGAGAAGGAGAAGGTGAAGTCTGGAGGGTGAATCAGAAGAAGGAGAAGAAAGAGAAGGAGAAGTTGAAGTCTGGAGGGTAAAGCAGAAGAAGCAGAAGAAGGAGAAGGAGAAGTGAAGACTGGAGGGTGAAACAGAAGAAGTAGAAGAAGGAGAAGGAGAAGGTGAAGTCTGGAGGGTGAATCAGAAGAAGTAGAAGAAGGAGAAGGAGAAGGTGAAGTCTGGAGGGTGAATCAGAAGAAGCAGAAGAAGGAGAATGAGAAGGTGAAGTCTGGATGGTGAATCTGAAGAAGCAGAAGAAGGAGAAGGAGAAGATGAAGTCTGGAGGGTGAATCAGAAGAAGTAGAAGAAGGAGAAGGAGAAGGTAAGGTCTGGAGGGTGAATCAGAAGAAGCAGAAGAAGGAGAAGGAGAAGTTTAAGTCTGGCGGGTGAATCAGAAGAAGCAGAAGAAGGAGAAGGAGAAGGTGAAGTCTGGAGGGTGAATCAGAAGAAGCAGAAGAAGGAGAAGGAGAAGGTGAAGTCAGGAGGGTGAATCAGAAGAAGCAGAAGAAGGAGAAGGAGAAGGTGAAGTTAGAAGGGTGAATCAGAAGAAGCAGAAGAAGGAGAAGGAGAAGGTGAAGTCAGGGGGGTGAAGCAGAAGAAGTAGAAGAAGGACAAGGAGAAGGTGAAGTCAGGAGGGTGAAGCAGAAGAAGCAGAAGAAGGAGAAGGAGAAGGTGAAGTCTGGAGGGCGAAGCAGAAGAAGCAGAAGAAGGAGAAGGAGAAGGTGAAGTGTGGAGGGTGAAGCAGAAGAAGCAGAAGAAGGAGAAGGAGAAGGTGAAGTCAGCGGGGAGAAGCAGAAGAAGTAGAAGAAGGAGAAGGAGTAGGTGAAGTCAGGAGGGTGAAGCAGAAGAAGCAGAAGAAGGAGAAGGAGAAGGGGAAGTCTGGAGGGTGAAGCAGAAGAAGCAGAATAAGGAGAAGGAGAAGGTGAAGTCTGGAGGGTGAAGCAGAAGAAGCAGAAGAAGGTGAAGGAGATGGTGAAGTCAGGAGGGTGAATCAGAAGAAGTAGAAGAAGGAGAAGGAGAAGGTGAAGTCTGGAGGGTGAATCAGAAGAAGTAGAAGAAGGAGAAGGAGAAGGTGAAGTCTGGAGGGTGAATCAGAAGAAGTAGAAGAAGGAGAAGGTGAAGTCTGGAGGGTGAATCAGAAGAAGCAGAAGAAGGAGAAGGAGAAGGTGAAGTCTGGAGGGAGAAGCAGAAGAAGTAGAAGAAGGAGAAGGAGAAGGTGAAGTCTGGAGGGTGAATCGGAAGAAGTAGAAGAAGGAGAAGGAGAAGGTGAAGTCTGGAGGGTGAATCAGAAGAAGCAGAAGAAGGAGAAGGAGAAGGTGAAGTCAGGGGGGTGAAGCAGAAGAAGTAGAAGAAGGACAAGGAGAAGGTGAAGTCAGGAGGGTGAAGCAGAAGAAGCAGAAGAAGGAGAAGGAGAAGGTGAAGTCTGGAGGGCGCAGCAGAAGAAGCAGAAGAAGGAGAAGGAGAAGGTGAAGTCTGGAGGGTGAAGCAGAAGAAGCAGAAGAAGGAGAAGGAGAAGGTGAAGTCTGGAGGGTGAATCAGAAGAAGTAGAAGAAGGAGAAGGAGAAGGTGAAGTCAGGAGGGTGAAGCAGAAGAAGCAGAAGAAGGAGAAGGAGAAGGTGAAGGCTGGAGGGTGAAGCAGAAGAAGCAGAAGAAGGAGAAGGAGAAGGTGAAGTCTGGAGGGCGAAGCAGAAGAAGCAGAAGAAGGAGAAGGAGAAGGTGAAGTGTGGAGGGTGAAGCAGAAGAAGCAGAAGAAGGAGAAGGAGAAGGTGAAGTCAGCGGGGTGAAGCAGAAGAAGTAGAAGAAGGAGAAGGAGTAGGTGAAGTCAGGAGGGTGAAGCAGAAGAAGCAGAAGAAGGAGAAGGAGAAGGGGAAGTCTGGAGGGTGAAGCAGAAGAAGCAGAATAAGGAGAAGGAGAAGGTGAAGTCTGGAGGGTGAAGCAGAAGAAGCAGAAGAAGGTGAAGGAGATGGTGAAGTCAGGAGGGTGAATCAGAAGAAGTAGAAGAAGGAGAAGGAGAAGGTGAAGTCTGGAGGGTGAATCAGAAGAAGTAGAAGAAGGAGAAGGAGAAGGTGAAGTCTGGAGGGTGAATCAGAAGAAGTAGAAGAAGGAGAAGGTGAAGTCTGGAGGGTGAATCAGAAGAAGCAGAAGAAGGAGAAGGAGAAGGTGAAGTCTGGAGGGAGAAGCAGAAGAAGTAGAAGAAGGAGAAGGAAAAGGTGAAGTCTGGAGGGTGAATCGGAAGAAGTAGAAGAAGGAGAAGGAGAAGGTGAAGTCTGGAGGGTGAATCAGAAGAAGTAGAAGAAGGAGAAGGAGAAGGTGAAGTCTGGAGGGTGAATCAGCAGAAGCAGAAGAAGGAGAAGGAGAAGGTGAAGTCTGGAGGGTGAATCAGAAGAAGCAGAAGAAGGAGAAGGAGAAGGTGAAGTCTGGAGGGTGAATCAGAAGAAGCAGAATAAGGAGAAGGAGAATGTGAAGTCTGGAGGGTGAATCAGAAGAAGCAGAAGAAGGAGAAGGAGAAGGTGAAGTCTGGAGGGTGAATCAGAAGAAGTAGAAGAAGGAGAAGGAGAAGGTGAAGTCTGGAGGGTGAAGCAGAAGAAGTAGAAGAAGGAGAAGGAGAAGGTGAAGTCAGGAGGGTGAATCAGAAGAAGTAGAAGAAGGAGAAGGAGAAGGTGAAGTCAGGAGGGTGAATCAGAAGAAGCAGAAGAAGGAGAAGGAGAAGGTGAAGTCTGGAGGGTGAATCAGAAGAATCAGACGAAGGAGAAGGAGAAGGTGAAGTCTGGAGGGTGAATCAGAAGAAGCAGAAGAAAGAGAAGGAGAAGGTGAAGTCTGGAGGGTGAAGCAGAAGAAGCAGAAGAAGGAGAAGGAGAAGGTGAAGACTGGAGGGTGAATCAGAAGAAGTAGAAGAAGGAGAAGGAGAAGGTGAAGTCTGGAGGGTGAATCAGAAGAAGTAGAAGAAGGAGAAGGAGAAGGTGAAGTCTGGAGGGTGAATCAGAAGAAGCAGAAGAAGGAGAAGTAGAAGATGAAGTCTGGAGCGTGAATCAGAAGAAGCAGAAGAAGGAGAAGGAGAAGATGAAGTCTGGAGGGTGAATCAGAAGAAGTAGAAGAAGGAGAAGGAGAAGGTGAGGTCTGGACGGTGAATCAGAAGAAGCAGAAGAAGGAGAAGGAGAAGGTGAAGTCTGGAGGGTGAATCAGAAGAAGCAGAAGCAGGAGAAGGAGAAGGTGAAGTCTGGAGGGTGAATCAGAAGAAGCAGAAGAAGGAGAAGGAGAAGGTGAAGTTAGGAGGGTGAATCAGAAGAAGCAGAAGAAGGAGAAGGAGAAGTTGAGGTCAGGGGGGTGAAGCAGAAGAATTAGAAGAAGGAGAAGGAGAAGGTGAAGTCAGGAGGGTGAAGCAGAAGAAGCAGAAGAAGGAGAAGGAGAAGGTGAAGTCAGGAGGGTGAAGCAGAAGAAGCAGAAGAAGGAGATGGAGACGGTGAAGTCTGGAGGGCGCAGCAGAAGAAGCAGAAGAAGGAGAAGGAGAAGGTGAAGTCCTAAGGGTGAAGCAGAAGAAGCAGAAGAAGGAGAAGGAGAAGGTGAAGTCTGGAGGGTGAATCAGAAGAAGTAGAAGAAGGAGAAGGAGAAGGTGAAGTCAGGAGGGTGAAGCAGAAGAAGCAGAAGAAGGAGAAGGAGAAGGTGAAATCTGGAGGGTGAAGCAGAAGAAGCAGAAGAAGGAGAAGGAGAAGGTGAAGTCTGGAGGGTGAAGCAGAAGAAGCAGAAGAAGGAAAAGGAGAAGGTGAAGTCTGGAGGGTGAATCAGAAGAAGTAGAAGAAGGAGAAGGAGAAGGTGAAGTAAGGAGGGTGAAGCAGAAGAAGCAGAAGAAGGAGAAGGAGAAGGTGAAGTCTGGAGGGTGAAGCAGAAGAAGGAGAAGGAGAAGGTGAAGTCTGGAGGGTGAAGCAGAAGAAGCAGAAGAAGGAGAAGGACAAGGTGAAGTCAGGAGGATGAATCAGAAGAAGTAGAAGAAGGAAAAGGAGAAGGTGAAGTCTGGAGGGTGAATCAGAAGAAGTAGAAGAAGGAGAAGGAGAAGGTGAAGTCTGGAGGGTGAATCAGAAGAAGTGGAAGAAGGAGAAGGTGAAGTCTGGAGGGTGAAGCAGAAGAAGCAGATAAGGAGAAGGAGAAGGTGAAGTCAGGGGGGTGAAGCAGAAGAAGTAGAAGAAGGAGAAGGAGAAGGTGAAGTCAGGAGGGTGAAGCAGAAGAAGCAGAAGAAGGAGAAGGAGAAGGGGAAGTCTGGAGGGTGAAGCAGAAGAAGCAGAATAAGGAGAAGGAGAAGGTGAAGTCTGGAGGGTGAAGCAGAAGAAGCAGAAGAAGGTGAAGGAGATGGTGAAGTCAGGAGGGTGAATCAGAAGAAGTAGAAGAAGGAGAAGGAGAAGGTGAAGTCTGGAGGGTGAATCAGAAGAAGTAGAAGAAGGAGAAGGAGAAGGTGAAGTCTGGAGGGTGAATCAGAAGAAGTAGAAGAAGGAGAAGGTGAAGTCTGGAGGGTGAATCAGAAGAAGCAGAAGAAGGAGAAGGAGAAGGTAAAGTCTGGAGGGAGAAGCAGAAGAAGTAGAAGAAGGAGAAGGAGAAGGTGAAGTCTGGAGGGTGAATCGGAAGAAGTAGAAGAAGGAGAAGGAGAAGGTGAAGTCTGGAGGATGAATCAGAAGAAGTAGAAGAAGGAGAAGGAGAAGGTGAAGTCTGGAGGGTGAATCAGAAGAAGCAGAAGAAGGAGAAGGAGATGGTGAAGTCTGGAGGGTGAATCAGAAGAAGTAGAAGAAGGAGAAGGAGAAGGTGTAGACTGGAGGGTGAATCAGAAGAAGTAGACGAAGGAGAAGGAGAAGGTGAAGTCTGGAGGGTGAATCAGAAGAAGCAGAAGAAGGAGAATGAGAAGGTGAAGTCTGGATGGTGAATCTGAAGAAGCAGAAGAAGGAGAAGGAGAAGATGAAGTCTGGAGGGTGAATCAGAAGAAGTAGAAGAAGGAGAAGGAGAAGGTAAGGTCTGGAGGGTGAATCAGAAGAAGCAGAAGAAGGAGAAGGAGAAGTTTAAGTCTGGCGGGTGAATCAGAAGAAGCAGAAGAAGGAGAAGGAGAAGGTGAAGTCTGGAGGGTGAATCAGAAGAAGCAGAAGAAGGAGAAGGAGAAGGTGAAGTCAGGAGGGTGAATCAGAAGAAGCAGAAGAAGGAGAAGGAGAAGGTGAAGTTAGAAGGGTGAATCAGAAGAAGCAGAAGAAGGAGAAGGAGAAGGTGAAGTCAGGGGGGTGAAGCAGAAGAAGTAGAAGAAGGACAAGGAGAAGGTGAAGTCAGGAGGGTGAAGCAGAAGAAGCAGAAGAAGGAGAAGGAGAAGGTGAAGTCTGGAGGGCGAAGCAGAAGAAGCAGAAGAAGGAGAAGGAGAAGGTGAAGTGTGGAGGGTGAAGCAGAAGAAGCAGAAGAAGGAGAAGGAGAAGGTGAAGTCAGCGGGGTGAAGCAGAAGAAGTAGAAGAAGGAGAAGGAGTAGGTGAAGTCAGGAGGGTGAAGCAGAAGAAGCAGAAGAAGGAGAAGGAGAAGGGGAAGTCTGGAGGGTGAAGCAGAAGAAGCAGAATAAGGAGAAGGAGAAGGTGAAGTCTGGAGGGTGAAGCAGAAGAAGCAGAAGAAGGTGAAGGAGATGGTGAAGTCAGGAGGGTGAATCAGAAGAAGTAGAAGAAGGAGAAGGAGAAGGTGAAGTCTGGAGGGTGAATCAGAAGAAGTAGAAGAAGGAGAAGGAGAAGGTGAAGTCTGGAGGGTGAATCAGAAGAAGTAGAAGAAGGAGAAGGTGAAGTCTGGAGGGTGAATCAGAAGAAGCAGAAGAAGGAGAAGGAGAAGGTGAAGTCTGGAGGGAGAAGCAGAAGAAGTAGAAGAAGGAGAAGGAGAAGGTGAAGTCTGGAGGGTGAATCGGAAGAAGTAGAAGAAGGAGAAGGAGAAGGTGAAGTCTGGAGGGTGAATCAGAAGAAGCAGAAGAAGGAGAAGGAGAAGGTGAAGTCAGGGGGGTGAAGCAGAAGAAGTAGAAGAAGGACAAGGAGAAGGTGAAGTCAGGAGGGTGAAGCAGAAGAAGCAGAAGAAGGAGAAGGAGAAGGTGAAGTCTGGAGGGCGCAGCAGAAGAAGCAGAAGAAGGAGAAGGAGAAGGTGAAGTCTGGAGGGTGAAGCAGAAGAAGCAGAAGAAGGAGAAGGAGAAGGTGAAGTCTGGAGGGTGAATCAGAAGAAGTAGAAGAAGGAGAAGGAGAAGGTGAAGTCAGGAGGGTGAAGCAGAAGAAGCAGAAGAAGGAGAAGGAGAAGGTGAAGGCTGGAGGGTGAAGCAGAAGAAGCAGAAGAAGGAGAAGGAGAAGGTGAAGTCTGGAGGGCGAAGCAGAAGAAGCAGAAGAAGGAGAAGGAGAAGGTGAAGTGTGGAGGGTGAAGCAGAAGAAGCAGAAGAAGGAGAAGGAGAAGGTGAAGTCAGCGGGGTGAAGCAGAAGAAGTAGAAGAAGGAGAAGGAGTAGGTGAAGTCAGGAGGGTGAAGCAGAAGAAGCAGAAGAAGGAGAAGGAGAAGGGGAAGTCTGGAGGGTGAAGCAGAAGAAGCAGAATAAGGAGAAGGAGAAGGTGAAGTCTGGAGGGTGAAGCAGAAGAAGCAGAAGAAGGTGAAGGAGATGGTGAAGTCAGGAGGGTGAATCAGAAGAAGTAGAAGAAGGAGAAGGAGAAGGTGAAGTCTGGAGGGTGAATCAGAAGAAGTAGAAGAAGGAGAAGGAGAAGGTGAAGTCTGGAGGGTGAATCAGAAGAAGTAGAAGAAGGAGAAGGTGAAGTCTGGAGGGTGAATCAGAAGAAGCAGAAGAAGGAGAAGGAGAAGGTGAAGTCTGGAGGGAGAAGCAGAAGAAGTAGAAGAAGGAGAAGGAAAAGGTGAAGTCTGGAGGGTGAATCGGAAGAAGTAGAAGAAGGAGAAGGAGAAGGTGAAGTCTGGAGGGTGAATCAGAAGAAGTAGAAGAAGGAGAAGGAGAAGGTGAAGTCTGGAGGGTGAATCAGAAGAAGCAGAAGAAGGAGAAGGAGATGGTGAAGTCTGGAGGGTGAATCAGAAGAAGTAGAAGAAGGAGAAGGAGAAGGTGTAGACTGGAGGGTGAATCAGAAGAAGTAGACGAAGGAGAAGGAGAAGGTGAAGTCTGGAGGGTGAATCAGAAGAAGCAGAAGAAGAAGAAGGAGAGGGTGAAGTCTGGAGGGTGAATCAGAAGAAGTAGAAGAAGGAGAAGGAGAAGGTGAAGTCTGGAGGGTGAATCAGAAGAAGCAGAAGAAGGAGAAGGAGAAGGTGAAGTCTGGAGGGTGAATCAGAGGAAGCAGAAGAAGGAGAAGGAGAAGGTGAAGTCTGAAGGGTGAATCAGAAGAAGCAGAAGAAGGAGAAGGTGAAGTCTGGAGGGTGAATCAGAAGAAGCAGAAGAAGGAGAAGGAGAAGGTGAAGTCTGGAGGGAGAAGCAGAAAAAGTAGAAGAAGGAGAAGGAGAAGGTGAAGTCTGGAGGGTGAATCAGAAGAAGTAGAAGAAGGAGAAGGAGAAGGTGAAGTCTGGAGGGTGAATCGGAAGAAGTAGAAGAAGGAGAAGGAGAAGGTGAAGTCTGGATGGTGAATCAGAAGAAGCAGAAGAAGGAGAAGGAGAAGGTGAAGTCGTTAGTGTGAATCAGAAGAAGTAGAAGAAGGAGAAGGAGAAGGTATAGTCTCGAGGGTGAATCAGAAGAAGTGGACGAAGGAGAAGGAGAAGGTGAAGTCTGGAGGGTGAATCAGAAGATGCAGAAGAAGGAGAAGTAGAAGGTGAAGTCTGGCGGGTGAATCAGAAGAAGTAGAAGAAGGAGAAGGAGAAGGTGAAGTCTGGAGGGTGAATCAGAAGAAGCAGAAGAAGGAGAAGGAGAAGGTGAAGTCTGGAGGGTGAATCAGAAGAAGCAGAAGAAGGAGAAGGAGAAGGTGAAGTCTGGATGGTGAATCAGAAGAAGTAGAAGAAGGAGACGGAGAAGGTGAAGTCTGGAGGGTGAATCAGAAGAAGCAGAAGAAGGAGAAGGAGAAGGTGAAGTCTGGAGGGTGAATCAGAAGAAGTAGAAGGAGAAGGAGAAGGTGAAGTCTGGAGGGTGACTCAGAAGAAGCAGAAGAAGGAGAAGGAGAAGGTGAAGTCAGGAGGGTGAATCAGAAGAAGCAGAAGAAGGAGAAGGAGAAGGTGAAGTCTGGAGGGTGAATCAGAAGAAGCAGAAGAAGGAGAAGGAGAAGGTGAAGTCTGGAGGGTGAATCAGAAGAAGTACAAGAAGGAGAAGGAGAAGTTGAAGTCTGGAGGGTGAAGCAGAAGAAGTAGAAGAAGGAGAAGGAGAAGGTGAAGTCAGGAGGGTGAATCAGAAGAAGCAGAAGAAGGAGAAAGGAGAAGGTGAAGTCTGGAGGGTGAATCAGAAGAATCAGAAGAAGGAGAAGGAGAAGGTGATGTCTGGAGGGTGAATCAGAAGAAGCAGAAGAAAGAGAAGGAGAAGGTGAAGTCTGGAGAGTGAAGCAGAAGAAGCAGAAGAAGGAGAAGGGGAAGGTGAAGACTGGAGGGTAAATCAGAAGCTGTAGAAGAAGGAGAAGGAGAAGGTGAAGTCTGGAGGGTGAATCAGAAGAAGTAGAAGAAGGAGAAGCAGAAGGTGAAGTCTGGAGGGTGAATCAGAAGAAGCAGAAGAAGGAGAAGGAGAAGATGAAATCTGGAGGGTGAATCAGAAGAAGTAGAAGAAGGAGAAGGTGAGGTCTGGAGGGTGAATCAGAAGAAGCAGAAGAAGGAGAAGGAGATGGTGAAGTCTGGAGGGTGAATCAGAAGAAGCAGAAGAAGAAGAAGGAGAAGGTGAAGTCTGGAGGGTGAATCAGAAGAAGCAGAAGAAGGAGAAGGAGAAGGTGAAGTCAGGAGGGTGAATCAGAAGAAGCAGAAGAAGGAGAAGGAGAAGGTGAAGTTAGGAGGGTGAATCAGGAGAAGCAGAAGAAGGAGACGGAGAAGGTGAAGTCAGGGGGGTGAAGCAGAAGAAGTAGAAGAAGGAGAAGGAGAAGGTGAAGTCAGGAGGGTGAAGCAGAAGAAGCAGAAGAAGGAGAAGGAGAAGGTGAAGTCTGGAGGGCGCAGCAGAAGAAGCAGAAGAAGGAGAAGGAGAAGGTGAAGTCTGGAGGGTGAAGCAGAAGAAGCAGAAGAAGGAGAAGCTGAAGGTGAAGTCTGGAGGGTGAATCAAAAGAAGTAGAAGAAGGAGAAGGAGAAGGTGAAGTCAGGAGGGTGAAGCAGAAGAAGCAGAAGAAGGAGAAGGAGAAGGTGAAGTCTGGAGGGTGAAGCAGAAGAAGCAGAAGAAGGAGAAGGAGAAGGTGAAGTCTGGAGGGCGAAGCAGAAGAAGCAGAAGAAGGAAAAGGAGAAGGTGAAGTCTGGAGGGTGAAGCAGAAGAAGCAGAAGAAGGAGAAGGAGAAGGTGAAGTCTGGAGGGTGAATCAGAAGAAGTAGAAGAAGGAGAAGGAGAAGGTGAAGTCAGGAGGGTGAAGCAGAAGAAGCAGAAGAAGGAGAAGGAGAAGGTGAAGTCTGGAGAGTGAAGCAGAAGAAGAAGAAGAAGGAGAAGGAGAAGGTGAAGTCTGGAGGGTGAAGCAGAAGAAGCAGAAGAAGGAGAAGGAGGAAGTGAAGTCAGGAGGGTGAATCAGAAGAAGTAGAAGAAGGAGAAGGAGAAGGTGAAGTCTGGAGGGTGAATCAGAAGAAGTAGAAGAAGGAGAAGGAGAAGGTGAAGTCTGGAGGGTGAATCAGAAGAAGCAGAAGAAGTAGAAGGAGAAGGTAAAGTCTGGAGGGTGAATCAGAAGAAGTAGAAGAAGGAGAAGGAGAAGGTGATGTCTGGAGGGTGAATCAGAAGAAGCAGAAGAAGCAGAAGGAGAGGGTGAAGTCAGGAGGGTGAATCAGAAGAAGCAGAAGAAGGAGAAGGAGAAGGTGAAGTCTGGAGGGTGAATCAGAAGAAGCAGAAGAAGGAGGAGGAGAAGGTGAAGTATTGAGGGAGAAGCAGAAGAAGTAGAAGAAGGAGAAGGAGAAGGTGAAGTCTGGAGG
This sequence comes from Somniosus microcephalus, assembly GCF_052327205.1. NCBI lineage: Eukaryota > Metazoa > Chordata > Chondrichthyes > Squaliformes > Somniosidae > Somniosus > Somniosus microcephalus. Next base: position 307,182 of record NW_028225465.1, on the reverse strand, counting down.
GTGAATCAGAAGAAGTAGAAGAAGGAGAAGGAGAAGGTGAAGTCTGGAGGGTGAATCAGAAGAAGTAGAAGAAGGAGAAGGAGAAGGTGAAGTCTGGAGGGTGAAACAGAAGAAGCAGAAGAAGGAGAAGGAGAAGGTGAAGTCGTTAGGGTGAATCAGAAGAAGTAGAAGAAGGAGAAGGAGAAGGTGTAGTCTGGAGGGTGAATCAGAAGAAGTAGACAAAGGAGAAGGAGAAGGTGAAGTCTGGAGGGTGAATCAGAAGAAGCAGAAGAAGGAGAAGGAGAAGGTGAAGTCTGGCGGGTGAATCAGAAGAAGTAGAAGAAGAAGAAGGAGAAGGTGAAGTCTGGAGGGTGAATCAGAAGAAGCAGTAGAAGGAGAAGGAGAAGGTGAAGTCTGGAGGGTGAATCAGAAGAAGCAGAAGAAGGAGAAGGAGAAGGTGAAGTCTGGAGGGTGAATCAGAAGAAGCAGAAGAAGGAGAAGGAGAAGGTGAAGTCTGGAGGGTGAATCAGAAGAAGCAGAAGAAGTAGAAGGAGAAGGTGAAGTCTGGAGGGTGAATCAGAAGAAGTAGAAGAAGGAGAAGGAGAAGGTGAAGTCTGGAGGGTGAATCAGAAGAAGCAAAAGAAGGAGAAGGAAAAGGTGAAGTCAGGATGGTTAATCAGAAGAAGCAGAAGAAGGAGAAGGATTAGGTGAAGTCTGGAGGGTGAATCAGAAGAAGCAGAAGAAGGAGAAGGAGAAGGTGAAGTCTGGAGGGTGAATCAGAAGAAGTAGAAGAAGGAGAAGGAGAAGGTGAAGTCTGGAGGGTGAAGCAGAAGAAGTAGAAGAAGGAGAAGGAGAAGGTGAAGTCAGGAGGGTGAATCAGAAGAAGTAGAAGAAGGAGAAGGAGAAGGTGAAGTCAGGAGGGTGAATCAGAAGAAGCAGAAGAAGGAGAAGGAGAAGGTGAAGTCTGGAGGGTGAATCAGAAGAATCAGAAGAAGGAGAAGGAGAAGGTGAAGTCTGGAGGGTGAATCAGAAGAAGCAGAAGAAAGAGAAGGAGAAGGTGAAGTCTGGAGGGTGAAGCAGAAGAAGCAGAAGAAGGAGAAGGAGAAGGTGAAGTCTGGAGGGAGAAGCAGAAAAAGTAGAAGAAGGAGAAGGAGAAGGTGAAGTCTGGAGGGTGAATCAGAAGAAGTAGAAGAAGGAGAAGGAGAAGGTGAAGTCTGGAGGGTGAATCGGAAGAAGTAGAAGAAGGAGAAGGAGAAGGTGAAGTCTGGAGGGTGAATCAGAAGAAGCAGAAGAAGGAGAAGGAGAAGGTGAAGTCGTTAGTGTGAATCAGAAGAAGTAGAAGAAGGAGAAGGAGAAGTTATAGTCTCGAGGGTGAATCAGAAGAAGTGGACGAAGGAGAAGGAGAAGGTGAAGTCTGGAGGGTGAATCAGAAGATGCAGAAGAAGGAGAAGGAGAAGGTGAAGTCTGGCGCGTGAATCAGAAGAAGTAGAAGAAGGAGAAGGAGAAGGTGAAGTCTGGAGGGTGAATCAGAAGAAGCAGAAGAAGGAGAAGTAGAAGATGAAATCTGGAGGTGAATCAGAAGAAGTAGAAGAAGGAGAAGGAGATGGTGAAGTCTGGAGGGTGAATCAGAAGAAGCAGAAGAAGAAGAAGGAGAAGGTGAAGTCTGGAGGGTGAATCAGAAGAAGCAGAAGAAGGAGAAGGAGAAGGTGAAGTCAGGAGGGTGAATCAGAAGAAGCAGAAGAAGGAGAAGGAGAAGGTGAAGTTAGAAGGGTGAATCAGGAGAAGCAGAAGAAGGAGACGGAGAAGGTGAAGTCAGGGGGGTGAAGCAGAAGAAGTAGAAGAAGGAGAAGGAGAAGGTGAAGTCAGGAGGGTGAAGCAGAAGAAGCAGAAGAAGGAGAAGGAGAAGGTGAAGTCTGGAGGGCGCAGCAGAAGAAGCAGAAGAAGGAAAAGGAGAAGGTGAAGTCTGGAGGGTGAAGCAGAAGAAGCAGAAGAAGGAGAAGCTGAAGGTGAAGTCTGGAGGGTGAATCAGAAGAAGTAGAAGAAGGAGAAGGAGAAGGTGAAGTCAGGAGGGTGAAGCAGAAGAAGCAGAAGAAGGAGAAGGAGAAGGTGAAGTCTGGAGGGTGAAGCAGAAGAAGCAGAAGAAGGAGAAGGAGAAGGTGAAGTCTGGAGGGCGAAGCAGAAGAAGCAGAAGAAGGACAAGGAGAAGGTGAAGTCTGGAGGGTGAAGCAGAAGAAGCAGAAGAAGGAGAAGGAGAAGGTGAAGTCTGGAGGGTGAATCAGAAGAAGTAGAAGAAGGAGAAGGAGAAGGTGAAGTCAGGAGGGTGAAGCAGAAGAAGCAGAAGAAGGAGAAGGAGAAGGTGAAGTCTGGAGAGTGAAGCAGAAGAAGCAGAAGGAGAAGGAGAAGGTGAAGTCTGGAGGGTAAATCAGAAGAAGCAGAAGAAGGAGAAGGAGAAGGTGAAGTCTGGAGGGTGAATCTGAAGAAGCAGAAGAAGTAGAAGGAGAAGATGAAGTCTGGAGGGTGAATCAGAAGAAGTAGAAGAAGGAGAAGGAGAAGGTGAGGTCTGGAGGGTGAATCAGAAGAAGCAGAAGAAGGAGAAGGAGAAGGTGAAGTCTGGAGGGTGAAGCAGAAGAAGCAGAAGAAGGAGAAGGAGAAGGTGAAGTCTGGAGGGTGAATCAGAAGAAGTAGAAGAAGGAGAAGGAGAAGGTGAAGTCAGGAGGGTGAAGCAGAAGAAGCAGAAGAAGGAGAAGGAGAAGGTGAAGTCTGGAGGGTGAATCAGAAGAAGTAGAAGAAGGAGAAGGAGAAGGTGAAGTCTGGAGGGTGAATCAGAAGAAGTAGAAGAAGGAGAAGGAGAAGGTGAAGTCTGGAGGGTGAAACAGAAGAAGCAGAAGAAGGAGAAGGAGAAGGTGAAGTCGTTAGGGTGAATCAGAAGAAGTAGAAGAAGGAGAAGGAGAAGGTGTAGTCTGGAGGGTGAATCAGAAGAAGTAGACAAAGGAGAAGGAGAAGGTGAAGTCTGGTGGGTGAATCAGAAGAAGCAGAAGAAGGAGAAGGAGAAGGTGAAGTCTGGCGGGTGAATCAGAAGAAGTAGAAGAAGAAGAAGGAGAAGGTGAAGTCTGGAGGGTGAATCAGAAGAAGCAGAAGAAGGAGAAGGAGAAGGTGAAGTCTGGAGGGTGAATCAGAAGAAGCAGAAGAAGGAGAAGGAGAAGGTGAAGTCTGGAGGGTGAATCAGAAGAAGTAGAAGAAGGAGAAGGAGAAGGTGAAGTCTGGAGGGTGAATCAGAAGAAGCAAAAGAAGGAGAAGGAAAAGGTGAAGTCAGGATGGTTAATCAGAAGAAGCAGAAGAAGGAGAAGGATTAGGTGAAGTCTGGAGGGTGAATCAGAAGAAGCAGAAGAAGGAGAAGGAGAAGTTGAAGTCTGGAGGGTGAATCAGAAGAAGTAGAAGAAGGAGAAGGAGAAGGTGAAGTCTGGAGGGTGAAGCAGAAGAAGTAGAAGAAGGAGAAGGAGAAGGTGAAGTCAGGAGGGTGAATCAGAAGAAGTAGAAGAAGGAGAAGGAGAAGGTGAAGTCAGGAGGGTGAATCAGAAGAAGCAGAAGAAGGAGAAGGAGAAGGTGAAGTCTGGAGGGTGAATCAGAAGAATCAGAAGAAGGAGAAGGAGAAGGTGAAGTCTGGAGGGTGAAGCAGAAGAAGCAGAAGAAAGAGAAGGAGAAGGTGAAGTCTGGAGGGTGAAGCAGAAGAAGCAGAAGAAGGAGAAGGAGAAGGTGAAGTCTGGAGGGAGAAGCAGAAAAAGTAGAAGAAGGAGAAGGAGAAGGTGAAGTCTGGAGGGTGAATCAGAAGAAGTAGAAGAAGGAGAAGGAGAAGGTGAAGTCTGGAGGGTGAATCGGAAGAAGTAGAAGAAGGAGAAGGAGAAGGTGAAGTCTGGAGGGTGAATCAGAAGAAGACGAAGAAGGAGAAGGAGAAGGTGAAGTCGTTAGTGTGAATCAGAAGAAGTAGAAGAAGGAGAAGGAGAAGTTATAGTCTCGAGGGTGAATCAGAAGAAGTGGACGAAGGAGAAGGAGAAGGTGAAGTCTGGAGGGTGAATCAGAAGATGCAGAAGAAGGAGAAGGAGAAGGTGAAGTCTGGCGCGTGAATCAGAAGAAGTAGAAGAAGGAGAAGGAGAAGGTGAAGTCTGGAGGGTGAATCAGAAGAAGCAGAAGAAGGAGAAGGAGAAGGTGAAGTCTGGAGGGTGAATCAGAAGAAGCAGAAGAAGGAGAAGGAGAAGGTGAAGTCTGGAGGGTGAATCAGAAGAAGCAGAAGAAGGAGACGGAGAAGGTGAAGTCTGGAGGGTGAATCAGAAGAAGCAGAAGAAGGAGAAGGAGAAGGTGAAGTCTGGAGGGTGAATCAGAAGATGCAGAAGAAGGAGAAGGAGAAGGTGAAGTCTGGCGCGTGAATCAGAAGAAGTAGAAGAAGGAGAAGGAGAAGGTGAAGTCTGGAGGGTGAATCAGAAGAAGCAGAAGAAGGAGAAGTAGAAGATGAAATCTGGAGGTGAATCAGAAGAAGTAGAAGAAGGAGAAGGAGATGGTGAAGTCTGGAGGGTGAATCAGAAGAAGCAGAAGAAGAAGAAGGAGAAGGTGAAGTCTGGAGGGTGAATCAGAAGAAGCAGAAGAAGGAGAAGGAGAAGGTGAAGTCAGGAGGGTGAATCAGAAGAAGCAGAAGAAGGAGAAGGAGAAGGTGAAGTTAGAAGGGTGAATCAGGAGAAGCAGAAGAAGGAGACGGAGAAGGTGAAGTCAGGGGGGTGAAGCAGAAGAAGTAGAAGAAGGAGAAGGAGAAGGTGAAGTCAGGAGGGTGAAGCAGAAGAAGCAGAAGAAGGAGAAGGAGAAGGTGAAGTCTGGAGGGCGCAGCAGAAGAAGCAGAAGAAGGAAAAGGAGAAGGTGAAGTCTGGAGGGTGAAGCAGAAGAAGCAGAAGAAGGAGAAGCTGAAGGTGAAGTCTGGAGGGTGAATCAGAAGAAGTAGAAGAAGGAGAAGGAGAAGGTGAAGTCAGGAGGGTGAAGCAGAAGAAGCAGAAGAAGGAGAAGGAGAAGGTGAAGTCTGGAGGGTGAAGCAGAAGAAGCAGAAGAAGGAGAAGGAGAAGGTGAAGTCTGGAGGGCGAAGCAGAAGAAGCAGAAGAAGGACAAGGAGAAGGTGAAGTCTGGAGGGTGAAGCAGAAGAAGCAGAAGAAGGAGAAGGAGAAGGTGAAGTCTGGAGGGTGAATCAGAAGAAGTAGAAGAAGGAGAAGGAGAAGGTGAAGTCAGGAGGGTGAAGCAGAAGAAGCAGAAGAAGGAGAAGGAGAAGGTGAAGTCTGGAGAGTGAAGCAGAAGAAGCAGAAGGAGAAGGAGAAGGTGAAGTCTGGAGGGTAAATCAGAAGAAGCAGAAGAAGGAGAAGGAGAAGGTGAAGTCTGGAGGGTGAATCTGAAGAAGCAGAAGAAGTAGAAGGAGAAGATGAAGTCTGGAGGGTGAATCAGAAGAAGTAGAAGAAGGAGAAGGAGAAGGTGAGGTCTGGAGGGTGAATCAGAAGAAGCAGAAGAAGGAGAAGGAGAAGGTGAAGTCTGGAGGGTGAAGCAGAAGAAGCAGAAGAAGGAGAAGGAGAAGGTGAAGTCTGGAGGGTGAATCAGAAGAAGTAGAAGAAGGAGAAGGAGAAGGTGAAGTCAGGAGGGTGAAGCAGAAGAAGCAGAAGAAGGAGAAGGAGAAGGTGAAGTCTGGAGGGTGAATCAGAAGAAGTAGAAGAAGGAGAAGGAGAAGGTGAAGTCTGGAGGGTGAATCAGAAGAAGTAGAAGAAGGAGAAGGAGAAGGTGAAGTCTGGAGGGTGAAACAGAAGAAGCAGAAGAAGGAGAAGGAGAAGGTGAAGTCGTTAGGGTGAATCAGAAGAAGTAGAAGAAGGAGAAGGAGAAGGTGTAGTCTGGAGGGTGAATCAGAAGAAGTAGACAAAGGAGAAGGAGAAGGTGAAGTCTGGTGGGTGAATCAGAAGAAGCAGAAGAAGGAGAAGGAGAAGGTGAAGTCTGGCGGGTGAATCAGAAGAAGTAGAAGAAGAAGAAGGAGAAGGTGAAGTCTGGAGGGTGAATCAGAAGAAGCAGAAGAAGGAGAAGGAGAAGGTGAAGTCTGGAGGGTGAATCAGAAGAAGCAGAAGAAGGAGAAGGAGAAGGTGAAGTCTGGAGGGTGAATCAGAAGAAGTAGAAGAAGGAGAAGGAGAAGGTGAAGTCTGGAGGGTGAATCAGAAGAAGCAAAAGAAGGAGAAGGAAAAGGTGAAGTCAGGATGGTTAATCAGAAGAAGCAGAAGAAGGAGAAGGATTAGGTGAAGTCTGGAGGGTGAATCAGAAGAAGCAGAAGAAGGAGAAGGAGAAGTTGAAGTCTGGAGGGTGAATCAGAAGAAGTAGAAGAAGGAGAAGGAGAAGGTGAAGTCTGGAGGGTGAAGCAGAAGAAGTAGAAGAAGGAGAAGGAGAAGGTGAAGTCAGGAGGGTGAATCAGAAGAAGTAGAAGAAGGAGAAGGAGAAGGTGAAGTCAGGAGGGTGAATCAGAAGAAGCAGAAGAAGGAGAAGGAGAAGGTGAAGTCTGGAGGGTGAATCAGAAGAATCAGAAGAAGGAGAAGGAGAAGGTGAAGTCTGGAGGGTGAAGCAGAAGAAGCAGAAGAAAGAGAAGGAGAAGGTGAAGTCTGGAGGGTGAAGCAGAAGAAGCAGAAGAAGGAGAAGGAGAAGGTGAAGTCTGGAGGGAGAAGCAGAAAAAGTAGAAGAAGGAGAAGGAGAAGGTGAAGTCTGGAGGGTGAATCAGAAGAAGTAGAAGAAGGAGAAGGAGAAGGTGAAGTCTGGAGGGTGAATCGGAAGAAGTAGAAGAAGGAGAAGGAGAAGGTGAAGTCTGGAGGGTGAATCAGAAGAAGCAGAAGAAGGAGAAGGAGAAGGTGAAGTCGTTAGTGTGAATCAGAAGAAGTAGAAGAAGGAGAAGGAGAAGTTATAGTCTCGAGGGTGAATCAGAAGAAGTGGACGAAGGAGAAGGAGAAGGTGAAGTCTGGAGGGTGAATCAGAAGATGCAGAAGAAGGAGAAGGAGAAGGTGAAGTCTGGCGCGTGAATCAGAAGAAGTAGAAGAAGGAGAAGGAGAAGGTGAAGTCTGGAGGGTGAATCAGAAGAAGCAGAAGAAGGAGAAGGAGAAGGTGAAGTCTGGAGGGTGAATCAGAAGAAGCAGAAGAAGGAGAAGGAGAAGGTGAAGTCTGGAGGGTGAATCAGAAGAAGCAGAAGAAGGAGACGGAGAAGGTGAAGTCTGGAGGGTGAATCAGAAGAAGCAGAAGAAGGAGAAGGAGAAGGTGAAGTTTGGAGGGTGAATCAGAAGAAGTAGAAGAAGGAGAAGGAGAAGGTGAAGTCTGGAGGGTGAATCAGAAGAAGCAGAAGAAGGAGAAGGAGAAGGTGAAGTCAGGAGGGTGAATCAGAAGAAGCAGAGGAAGGAGAAGGAGAAGGTGAAGTCTGGATTGTGAATCAGAAGAAGCAGAAGAAGGAGAAGGAGAAGGTGAAGTCTGGAGGGTGAATCAGAAGAAGTAGAAGAAGGAGAAGGAGAAGTTGAAGTCTGGAGGGTGAAGCAGAAGAAATAGAAGAAGGAGAAGGAGAAGGTGAAGTCAGGAGGGTGAATCAGAAGAAGCAGAAGAAGGAGAAAGGAGAAGGTGAAGTCTGGAGGGTGAATCAGAAGAATCAGAAGAAGGAGAAGGAGAAGGTGAAGTCTGGAGGGTGAATCAGAAGAAGCAGAAGAAAGAGAAGGAGAAGGTGAAGTCTGGAGAGTGAAGCAGAAGAAGCCGAAGAAGGAGAAGGCGAAGGTGAAGACTGGAGGGTAAATCAGAAGATGTAGAAGAAGGAGAAGGAGAAGGTGAAGTCTGGAGGGTGAATCAGAAGAAGTAGAAGAAGGAGAAGGAGAAGGTGAAGTCTGGAGGGTGAATCAGAAGAAGCAGAAGAAGGAGAAGGAGAAGATGAAATCTGGAGGTGAATCAGAAGAAGTAGAAGAAGGAGAAGGAGAAGGTGAGGTCTGGAGGGTGAATCAGAAGAAGCAGAAGAAGGAGAAGGAGATGGTGAAGTCTGGAGGGTGAATCAGAAAAAGCAGAAGAAGAAGAAGGAGAAGGTGAAGTCTGGAGGGTGAATCAGAAGAAGCAGAAGAAGGAGAAGGAGAAGGTGAAGTCAGGAGGGTGAATCAGAAGAAGCAGAAGAAGGAGAAGGAGAAGGTGAAGTTAGAAGGGTGAATCAGGAGAAGCAGAAGAAGGAGACGGAGAAGGTGAAGTCAGCGGGAGAAGCAGAAGAAGTAGAAGAAGGAGAAGGAGAAGGTGAAGTCAGGAGGGTGAAGCAGAAGAAGCAGAAGAAGGAGAAGGAGAAGGTGAAGTCTGGAGGGCGCAGCAGAAGAAGCAGAAGAAGGAAAAGGAGAAGGTGAAGTCTGGAGGGTGAAGCAGAAGAAGCAGAAGAAGGAGAAGCTGAAGGTGAAGTCTGGAGGGTGAATCAGAAGAAGTAGAAGAAGGAGAAGGAGAAGGTGAAGTCAGGAGGGTGAAGCAGAAGAAGCAGAAGAAGGAGAAGGAGAAGGTGAAGTCTGGAGGGTGAAGCAGAAGAAGCAGAAGAAGGAGAAGGAGAAGGTGAAGTCTGGAGGGCGAAGCAGAAGAAGCAGAAGAAGGACAAGGAGAAGGTGAAGTCTGGAGGGTGAAGCAGAAGAAGCAGAAGAAGGAGAAGGAGAAGGTGAAGTCTGGAGGGTGAATCAGAAGAAGTAGAAGAAGGAGAAGGAGAAGGTGAAGTCAGGAGGGTGAAGCAGAAGAAGCAGAAGAAGGAGAAGGAGAAGGTGAAGTCTGGAGAGTGAAGCAGAAGAAGCAGAAGGAGAAGGAGAAGGTGAAGTCTGGAGGGTAAATCAGAAGAAGCAGAAGAAGGAGAAGGAGAAGGTGAAGTCTGGAGGGTGAATCTGAAGAAGCAGAAGAAGAAGAAGGAGAAGATGAAGTCTGGAGGGTGAATCAGAAGAAGTAGAAGAAGGAGAAGGAGAAGGTGAGGTCTGGAGGGTGAATCAGAAGAAGCAGAAGAAGGAGAAGGAGAAGTTGAAGTCTGGCGGGTGAATCAGAAGAAGCAGAAGAAGGAGAAGGAGAAGGTGAAGTCTGGAGGGTGAAGCAGAAGAAGTAGAAGAAGGAGAAGGAAAAGTTGACGTCAGGAGGGTGAATCAGAAGAGGTAGAAGAAGGAGAAGGAGAAGGTGAAGTCAGGACGGTGAATCAGAAGAAGCAGAAGAAGGAGAAGGAGAAGGTGAAGTCTGGAGGGTGAATCAGAAGAATCAGAAGAAGGAGAAGGAGAAGGTGAAGTCTGGAGGGTGAATCAGAAGAAGGAGAAGAAAGAGAAGGAGAAGTTGAAGTCTGGAGGGTGAAGCAGAAGAAGCAGAAGAAGGAGAAGGAGAAGGTGAAGACTGGAGGGTGAAACAGAAGAAGTAGAAGAAGGAGAAGGAGAAGGTGAAGTCTGGAGGGTGAATCAGAAGAAGTAGAAGAAGGAGAAGGAGAAGGTGAAGTCTGGAGGGTGAATCAGAAGAAGCAGAAGAAGGAGAAGGAGAAGGTGAAGTCTGGAGGGTGAATCTGAAGAAGCAGAAGAAGGAGAAGGAGAAGATGAAGTCTGGAGGGTGAATCAGAAGAAGTAGAAGAAGGAGAAGGAGAAGGTGAGGTCTGGAGTGTGAATCAGAAGAAGCAGAAGAAGGAGAAGGAGAAGTTGAAGTCTGGCGGGTGAATCAGAAGAAGCAGAAGAAGGAGAAGGAGAAGGTGAAGTCTGGAGGGTGAATCAGAAGAAGCAGAAGAAGGAGAAGGAGAAGGTGAAGTCAGGAGGGTGAATCAGAAGAAGCAGAAGAAGGAGAAGGAGAAGGTGAAGTTAGAAGGGTGAATCAGAAGAAGCAGAAGAAGGAGAAGGAGAAGGTGAAGTCAGGGGGGTGAAGCAGAAGAAGTAGAAGAAGGACAAGGAGAAGGTGAAGTCAGGAGGGTGAAGCAGAAGAAGCAGAAGAAGGAGAAGGAGAAGGTGAAGTCTGGAGGGCGCAGCAGAAGAAGCAGAAGAAGGAGAAGGAGAAGGTGAAGTCTGGAGGGTGAAGCAGTAGAAGCAGAAGAAGGAGAAGGAGAAGGTGAAGTCTGGAGGGTGAATCAGAAGAAGTAGAAGAAGGAGAAGGAGAAGGTGAAGTCAGGAGGGTGAAGCAGAAGAAGCAGAAGAAGGAGAAGGAGAAGGTGAAGTCTGGAGGGTGAAGCAGAAGAAGCAGAAGAAGGAGAAGGAGAAGGTGAAGTCTGGAGGGCGAAGCAGAAGAAGCAGAAGAAGGAGAAGGAGAAGGTGAAGTCTGGAGGGTGAAGCAGAAGAAGCAGAAGAAGGAGAAGGAGAAGGTGAAGTCAGGGGGGTGAAGCAGAAGAAGTAGAAGAAGGAGAAGAAGAAGGTGAAGTCAGGAGGGTGAAGCAGAAGAAGCAGAAGAAGGAGAAGGAGAAGGGGAAGTCTGGAGGGTGAAGCAGAAGAAGCAGAATAAGGAGAAGGAGAAGGTGAAGTCTGGAGGGTGAAGCAGAAGAAGCAGAAGAAGGAGAAGGAGAAGGTGAAGTCTGGAGGGTTAAGCAGAAGAAGCAGAAGAAGGAGAAGGAGAAGGTGAAGTCAGGAGGGTGAATCAGAAGAAGTAGAAGAAGGAGAAGGAGAAGGTGAAGTCTGGAGGGTGAATCAGAAGAATCAGAAGAAGGAGAAGGAGAAGGTGAAGTCTGGAGGGTGAATCAGAAGAAGGAGAAGAAAGAGAAGGAGAAGTTGAAGTCTGGAGGGTGAAGCAGAAGAAGCAGAAGAAGGAGAAGGAGAAGGTGAAGACTGGAGGGTGAAACAGAAGAAGTAGAAGAAGGAGAAGGAGAAGGTGAAGTCTGGAGGGTGAATCAGAAGAAGTAGAAGAAGGAGAAGGAGAAGGTGAAGTCTGGAGGGTGAATCAGAAGAAGCAGAAGAAGGAGAAGGAGAAGGTGAAGTCTGGAGGGTGAATCTGAAGAAGCAGAAGAAGGAGAAGGAGAAGATGAAGTCTGGAGGGTGAATCAGAAGAAGTAGAAGAAGGAGAAGGAGAAGGTGAGGTCTGGAGGGTGAATCAGAAGAAGCAGAAGAAGGAGAAGGAGAAGTTGAAGTCTGGCGGGTGAATCAGAAGAAGCAGAAGAAGGAGAAGGAGAAGGTGAAGTCTGGAGGGTGAATCAGAAGAAGCAGAAGAAGGAGAAGGAGAAGGTGAAGTCAGGAGGGTGAATCAGAAGAAGCAGAAGAAGGAGAAGGAGAAGGTGAAGTTAGAAGGGTGAATCAGAAGAAGCAGAAGAAGGAGAAGGAGAAGGTGAAGTCAGGGGGGTGAAGCAGAAGAAGTAGAAGAAGGACAAGGAGAAGGTGAAGTCAGGAGGGTGAAGCAGAAGAAGCAGAAGAAGGAGAAGGAGAAGGTGAAGTCTGGAGGGCGCAGCAGAAGAAGCAGAAGAAGGAGAAGGAGAAGGTGAAGTCTGGAGGGTGAAGCAGTAGAAGCAGAAGAAGGAGAAGGAGAAGGTGAAGTCTGGAGGGTGAATCAGAAGAAGTAGAAGAAGGAGAAGGAGAAGGTGAAGTCAGGAGGGTGAAGCAGAAGAAGGAGAAGAAGGAGAAGGAGAAGGTGAAGTCTGGAGGGTGAAGCAGAAGAAGCAGAAGAAGGAGAAGGAGAAGGTGAAGTCTGGAGGGCGAAGCAGAAGAAGCAGAAGAAGGAGAAGGAGAAGATGAAGTCTGCAGGGTGAAGCAGAAGAAGCAGAAGAAGGAGAAGGAGAAGGTGAAGTCAGGGGGGTGAAGCAGAAGAAGTAGAAGAAGGAGAAGAAGAAGGTGAAGTCAGGAGGGTGAAGCAGAAGAAGCAGAAGAAGGAGAAGGAGAAGGGGAAGTCTGGAGGGTGAAGCAGAAGAAGCAGAATAAGGAGAAGGAGAAGGTGAAGTCTGGAGGGTGAAGCAGAAGAAGCAGAAGAAGGAGAAGGAGAAGGTGAAGTCTGGAGGGTTAAGCAGAAGAAGCAGAAGAAGGAGAAGGAGAAGGTGAAGTCAGGAGGGTGAATCAGAAGAAGTAGAAGAAGGAGAAGGAGAAGGTGAAGTCTGGAGGGTGAATCAGAAGAAGTAGAAGAAGGATAAGGAGAAGGTGAAGTCTGGAGGGTGAATCTGAAGAAGTAGAAGAAGGAGAAGGAGAAGGTGAAATCTGGAGGGTGAATCAGAAGAAGCAGAAGAAGGAGAAGGAGAAGGTGAAGTCCGGAGGGAGAAGCAGAAGAAGTAGAAGAAGGAGAAGCAGAAGGTGAAGTCTGGAGGGTGAATCAGAAGAAGTAGAAGAAGGAGAAGGAGAAGGTGAAGTCTGGAGGGTGAATCAGAAGAAGTAGAAGAAGGAGAAGGAGAAGGTGTAGTCTGGAGGGTGAATCAGAAGAAGTAGACGAAGGAGAAGGAAAAGGTGAAGTCTGGAGGGTGAATCAGAAGAAGCAAAAGAAGGAGAAGGAGAAGGTGAAGTCTGGAGGGTGAATCAGAAGAAGTAGAAGAAGGAGAAGGAGAAGGTGAAGTCTGGAGGGTGAATCAGAAGAAGCAGAAGAAGGAGAAGGAGAAGTTGAAGTCTGGAGGGTGAATCAGAAGAAGCAGAAGAAGGAGAAGGAGAAGGTGATGTCTGGAGGGTGAATCAGAAGAAGCAGAAGAAGGAGAAGGAGAAGGTGAAGTCTGGAGGGTGAATCAGAAGAAGCAGAAGAAGTAGAAGGAGAAGGTGAAGTCTGGAGGGTGAATCAGAAGAAGTAGAAGAAGGAGAAGGAGAAGGTGAAGTCTGGAGGGTGAATCAGAAGAAGCAGAAGAAGGAGAAGGAGAAGGTGAAGTCAGGAGGGTGAATCAGAAGAAGCAGAAGAAGGAGAAGGAGAAGGTGAAGTCTGGAGGGTGAATCAGAAGAAGCAGAAGAAGGAGAAGGAGATGGTGAAGACTGGAGGGTGAATCAGAAGAAGTAGAAGAAGGAGAAGGAGAAGGTGATGTCTGGAGGGTGAATCAGAAGAAGTAGAAGAAGGAGAAGGAGAAGGCGAAGTCTGGAGGATGAATCAGAAGAAGCAGAAGAAGGAGAAGGAGAAGGTGAAGTCTGGAGGGTGAATCAGAAGAAGCAGAAGAAGGAGAAGGAGCAGATGAAGTCTGGAGGGTGAATCAGAAGAAGTAGAAGAAGGAGAAGGTGAAGTCTGGAGGGTGAATCAGAAGAAGCAGAAGAAGGAGAAGGAGAAGGTGAATACTGAAGGGTGAATCAGAAGAAGCAGAAGAAGGAGAAGGAGAAGGTGAAGTCTGGAGGGTGAATCAGAAGAAGCAGAAGAAGGAGAAGGAGAAGGTGAAGTCTGGAGGGTGAATCAGAAGAAGCAGAAGAAGGAGAAGGAGAAGGTGAAGTCTGGAGGGTGAATCAGAAGAAGTAGAAGAAGGAGAAGGAGAAGGTGAAGTCTGGAGGGTGAATCAGAAGAAGTAGAAGAAGGAGAAGGAGAAGGTGAAGTCTGGAGGGTGAATCAGAAGAAGCAGAAGAAGGAGAAGGAGAAGGTGAAGTCTGGAGGGTGAATCAGAAGAAGCAGAAGAAGGAGAAGGAGAAGATGAAGTCTGGAGGGTGAATCAGAAGAAGTAGAAGAAGGAGAAGGAGAAGGTGAAGTCTGGAGGGTGAATCAGAAGAAGCAGAAGAAGGAGAAGGAGAAGGTGAAGTCTGGAGGGTGAATCAGAAGAAGCAGAATAAGGAGAAGGAGAAGGTGAAGTCTGGAGGTTGAATCAGAAGAAGCAGAAGAAGGAGAAGGAGAAGATGAAGTCTGGAGGGTGAATCAGAAGAAGCAGAATAAGGAGAAGGAGAAGGTGAAGTCTGGAGGGTGAATCAGAAGAAGCAGAAGAAGGAGAAGGAGAAGCGGAAGGTGAAGTCTGGAGGGTGAATCAGAAGAAGTAGAAGAAGGAGAAGGAGAAGGTGAAGTCTGGAGGGTGAATCAGAAGAAGTAGAAGAAGGAGAAGTAGAAGGTGAAGTCAGGAGGGTGAATCAGAAGAAGTAGAAGAAGGAGAAGGAGAAGGTGAAGTCAGGAGGGTGAATCAGAAGAAGGAGAAGGAGAAGGTGAAGTCTGGAGGGTGAATCAGAAGAAGTAGAAGAAGGAGAAGGAGAAGTTGAAGTCTGGAGGGTGAAGCAGAAGAAGTAGAAGAAGGAGAAGGAGAAGGTGAAGTCAGGAGGGTGAATCAGAAGAAGCAGAAGAAGGAGAAAGGAGAAGGTGAAGTCTGGAGGGTGAATCAGAAGAATCAGAAGAAGGAGAAGGAGAAGGTGAAGTCTGGAGGGTGAATCAGAAGAAGCAGAAGAAAGAGAAGGAGAAGGTGAAGTCTGGAGAGTGAAGCAGAAGAAGCAGAAGAAGGAGAAGGGGAAGGTGAAGACTGGAGGGTAAATCAGAAGCTGTAGAAGAAGGAGAAGGAGAAGGTGAAGTCTGGAGGGTGAATCAGAAGAAGTAGAAGAAGGAGAAGGAGAAGGTGAAGTCAGGAGGGTGAAGCAGAAGAAGCAGGAGAAGGAGAAGGAGAAGGTGAAGTCTGGAGAGTGAAGCAGAAGAAGCAGAAGGAGAAGGAGAAGGTGAAGTCTGGAGGGTAAATCAGAAGAAGCAGAAGAAGGAGAAGGAGAAGGTGAAGTCTGGAGGGTGAATCTGAAGAAGCAGAAGAAGGAGAAGGAGAAGATGAAGTCTGGAGGGTGAATCAGAAGAAGTAGAAGAAGGAGAAGGAGAAGGTGAGGTCTGGAGGGTGAATCAGAAGAAGCAGAAGAAGGAGAAGGAGAAGTTGAAGTCTGGCGGGTGAATCAGAAGAAGCAGAAGAAGGAGAAGGAGATGTGAAGTCTGGAGGGTGAAGCAGAAGAAGTAGAAGAAGGAGAAGGAAAAGTTGACGTCAGGAGGGTGAATCAGAAGAGGTAGAAGAAGGAGAAGGAGAAGGTGAAGTCAGGACGGTGAATCAGAAGAAGCAGAAGAAGGAGAAGGAGAAGGTGAAGTCTGAAGGGTGAATCAGAAGAATCAGAAGAAGGAGAAGGAGAAGGTGAAGTCTGGAGGGTGAATCAGAAGAAGGAGAAGAAAGAGAAGGAGAAGTTGAAGTCTGGAGGGTGAAGCAGAAGAAGCAGAAGAAGGAGAAGGAGAAGGTGAAGACTGGAGGGTGAACCAGAAGAAGTAGAAGAAGGAGAAGGAGAAGGTGAAGTCTGGAGGGTGAATCAGAAGAAGTAGAAGAAGGAGAAGGAGAAGGTGAAGTCTGGAGGGTGAATCAGAAGAAGCAG
The DNA here is from genome assembly GCF_052327205.1 of Somniosus microcephalus. Classification (NCBI taxonomy): domain Eukaryota; kingdom Metazoa; phylum Chordata; class Chondrichthyes; order Squaliformes; family Somniosidae; genus Somniosus; species Somniosus microcephalus. Next base: position 291,988 of record NW_028225465.1, on the reverse strand, counting down.
AAGAAGGAGAAGGAGAAGGTAAAGTCTGGAGGGTGAATCTGAAGAAGCAGAAGAAGGAGAAGGAGAAGATGAAGTCTGGAGGGTGAATCAGAAGAAGTAGAAGAAGGAGAAGGAGAAGGTGAGGTCTGGAGGGTGAATCAGAAGAAGCAGAAGAAGGAGAAGGAGAAGTTGAAGTCTGGCGGGTGAATCAGAAGAAGCAGAAGAAGGAGAAGGAGAAGGTGAAGTCTGGAGGGTGAATCAGAAGAAGCAGAAGAAGGAGAAGGAGAAGGTGAAGTCAGGAGGGTGAATCAGAAGAAGCAGAAGAAGGAGAAGGAGAAGGTGAAGTTAGAAGGGTGAATCAGAAGAAGCAGAAGAAGGAGAAGGAGAAGGTGAAGTCAGGGGGGTGAAGCAGAAGAAGTAGAAGAAGGACAAGGAGAAGGTGAAGTCAGGAGGGTGAAGCAGAAGAAGCAGAAGAAGGAGAAGGAGAAGGTGAAGTCTGGAGGGCGCAGCAGAAGAAGCAGAAGAAGGAGAAGGAGAAGGTGAAGTCTGGAGGGTGAAGCAGTAGAAGCAGAAGAAGGAGAAGGAGAAGGTGAAGTCTGGAGGGTGAATCAGAAGAAGTAGAAGAAGGAGAAGGAGAAGGTGAAGTCAGGAGGGTGAAGCAGAAGAAGCAGAAGAAGGAGAAGGAGAAGGTGAAGTCTGGAGGGTGAAGCAGAAGAAGCAGAAGAAGGAGAAGGAGAAGGTGAAGTCTGGAGGGCGAATCAGAAGAAGCAGAAGAAGGAGAAGGAGAAGGTGAAGTCTGGAGGGTGAAGCAGAAGAAGCAGAAGAAGGAGAAGGAGAAGGTGAAGTCAGGGGGGTGAAGCAGAAGAAGTAGAAGAAGGAGAAGAAGAAGGTGAAGTCAGGAGGGTGAAGCAGAAGAAGCAGAAGAAGGAGAAGGAGAAGGGGAAGTCTGGAGGGTGAAGCAGAAGAAGCAGAATAAGGAGAAGGAGAAGGTGAAGTCTGGAGGGTGAATCAGAAGAATCAGAAGAAGGAGAAGGAGAAGGTGAAGTCTGGAGGGTGAATCAGAAGAAGCAGAAGAAAGAGAAGGAGAAGGTGAAGTCTGGAGGGTGAATCAGAAGAAGCAGAAGAAGGAGAAGGAGAAGGTGAAGTCAGGAGGGTGAATCAGAAGAAGTAGAAGAAGGAGAAGGAGAAGGTGAAGTCTGGAGGGTGAATCAGAAGAAGTAGAAGACGGAGAAGGAGAAGGTGAAGTCTGGAGGGTGAATCAGAAGAAGCAGAAGAACGAGAAGGAGAAGGTGAAGTCTGGAGGGTGAATCAGCAGAAGTAGAAGAAGGAGAAGGAGAAGGTGTAGTCTGGAGGGTGAATCAGAAGAAGTTGACGAAGGAGAAGGAGAAGGTGAAGTCTGGAGGGTGAATCAGAAGAAGCAGAAGAACGAGAAGGAGAAGGTGAAGTCTGGAGGGTGAATCAGAAGAAGTAGAAGAAGGAGAATGAGAAGGTGAAGTCTGGAGGATGAATCAGAAGAAGCAGAAGAAGGAGAAGGAGAAGGTGAAGTCTGGAGGGTGAATCAGAAGAAGCAGAAGAAGGAGAAGGGGAAGGTGAAGTCTGGAGGGAGAATCAGAAGAAGCAGAATAAGGAGAAGGAGAAGGTGAAGTCTGGAGAGTGAATCAGAAGAAGCAGAAGAAGGAGAAGGAGAAGGTGAAGTCTGGAGGGCGCAGCAGAAGAAGCAGAAGAAGGAGAAGGAGAAGGTGAAGTCTGGAGGGTGAAGCAGTAGAAGCAGAAGAAGGAGAAGGAGAAGGTGAAGTCTGGAGGGTGAATCAGAAGAAGTAGAAGAAGGAGAAGGAGAAGGTGAAGTCAGGAGGGTGAAGCAGAAGAAGGAGAAGAAGGAGAAGGAGAAGGTGAAGTCTGGAGGGTGAAGCAGAAGAAGCAGAAGAAGGAGAAGGAGAAGGTGAAGTCTGGAGGGCGAAGCAGAAGAAGCAGAAGAAGGAGAAGGAGAAGATGAAGTCTGGAGGGTGAAGCAGAAGAAGCAGAAGAAGGAGAAGGAGAAGGTGAAGTCAGGGGGGTGAAGCAGAAGAAGTAGAAGAAGGAGAAGAAGAAGGTGAAGTCAGGAGGGTGAAGCAGAAGAAGCAGAAGAAGGAGAAGGAGAAGGGGAAGTCTGGAGGGTGAAGCAGAAGAAGCAGAATAAGGAGAAGGAGAAGGTGAAGTCTGGAGGGTGAAGCAGTAGAAGCAGAAGAAGGAGAAGGAGAAGGTGAAGTCTGGAGGGTTAAGCAGAAGAAGCAGAAGAAGGAGAAGGAGAAGGTGAAGTCAGGAGGGTGAATCAGAAGAAGTAGAAGAAGGAGAAGGAGAAGGTGAAGTCTGGAGGGTGAATCAGAAGAAGTAGAAGAAGGATAAGGAGAAGGTGAAGTCTGGAGGGCGAATCTGAAGAAGTAGAAGAAGGAGAAGGAGAAGGTGAAATCTGGAGGGTGAATCAGAAGAAGCAGAAGAAGGAGAAGGAGAAGGTGAAGTCCGGAGGGAGAAGCAGAAGAAGTAGAAGAAGGAGAAGCAGAAGGTGAAGTCTGGAGGGTGAATCAGAAGAAGTAGAAGAAGGAGAAGGAGAAGGTGAAGTCTGGAGGGTGAATCAGAAGAAGTAGAAGAAGGAGAAGGAGAAGGTGTAGTCTGGAGGGTGAATCAGAAGAAGTAGACGAAGGAGAAGGAAAAGGTGAAGTCTGGAGGGTGAATCAGAAGAAGCAAAAGAAGGAGAAGGAGAAGGTGAAGTCTGGAGGGTGAATCAGAAGAAGTAGAAGAAGGAGAAGGAGAAGGTGAAGTCTGGAGGGTGAATCAGAAGAAGCAGAAGAAGGAGAAGGAGAAGTTGAAGTCTGGAGGGTGAATCAGAAGAAGCAGAAGAAGGAGAAGGAGAAGGTGATGTCTGGAGGGTGAATCAGAAGAAGCAGAAGAAGGAGAAGGAGAAGGTGAAGTCTGGAGGGTGAATCAGAAGAAGCAGAAGAAGTAGAAGGAGAAGGTGAAGTCTGGAGGGTGAATCAGAAGAAGTAGAAGAAGGAGAAGGAGAAGGTGAAGTCTGGAGGGTGAATCAGAAGAAGCAGAAGAAGGAGAAGGAGAAGGTGAAGTCAGGAGGGTGAATCAGAAGAAGCAGAAGAAGGAGAAGGAGAAGGTGAAGTCTGGAGGGTGAATCAGAAGAAGCAGAAGAAGGAGAAGGAGATGGTGAAGACTGGAGGGTGAATCAGAAGAAGTAGAAGAAGGAGAAGGAGAAGGTGATGTCTGGAGGGTGAATCAGAAGAAGTAGAAGAAGGAGAAGGAGAAGGCGAAGTCTGGAGGATGAATCAGAAGAAGCAGAAGAAGGAGAAGGAGAAGGTGAAGTCTGGAGGGTGAATCAGAAGAAGCAGAAGAAGGAGAAGGAGCAGATGAAGTCTGGAGGGTGAATCAGAAGAAGTAGAAGAAGGAGAAGGTGAAGTCTGGAGGGTGAATCAGAAGAAGCAGAAGAAGGAGAAGGAGAAGGTGAATACTGAAGGGTGAATCAGAAGAAGCAGAAGAAGGAGAAGGAGAAGGTGAAGTCTGGAGGGTGAATCAGAAGAAGCAGAAGAAGGAGAAGGAGAAGGTGAAGTCTGGAGGGTGAATCAGAAGAAGCAGAAGAAGGAGAAGGAGAAGGTGAAGTCTGGAGGGTGAATCAGAAGAAGTAGAAGAAGGAGAAGGAGAAGGTGAAGTCTGGAGGGTGAATCAGAAGAAGTAGAAGAAGGAGAAGGAGAAGGTGAAGTCTGGAGGGTGAATCAGAAGAAGCAGAAGAAGGAGAAGGAGAAGGTGAAGTCTGGAGGGTGAATCAGAAGAAGCAGAAGAAGGAGAAGGAGAAGATGAAGTCTGGAGGGTGAATCAGAAGAAGTAGAAGAAGGAGAAGGAGAAGGTGAAGTCTGGAGGGTGAATCAGAAGAAGCAGAAGAAGGAGAAGGAGAAGGTGAAGTCTGGAGGGTGAATCAGAAGAAGCAGAATAAGGAGAAGGAGAAGGTGAAGTCTGGAGGTTGAATCAGAAGAAGCAGAAGAAGGAGAAGGAGAAGATGAAGTCTGGAGGGTGAATCAGAAGAAGCAGAATAAGGAGAAGGAGAAGATGAAGTCTGGAGGGTGAATCAGAAGAAGCAGAAGAAGGAGAAGGAGAAGCGGAAGGTGAAGTCTGGAGGGTGAATCAGAAGAAGTAGAAGAAGGAGAAGGAGAAGGTGAAGTCTGGAGGGTGAAGCAGAAGAAGTGGAAGAAGGAGAAGTAGAAGGTGAAGTCAGGAGGGTGAATCAGAAGAAGTAGAAGAAGGAGAAGGAGAAGGTGAAGTCAGGAGGGTGAATCAGAAGAAGGAGAAGGAGAAGGTGAAGTCTGGAGGGTGTATCAGAAGAAGTAGAAGAAGGAGAAGGAGAAGTTGAAGTCTGGAGGGTGAAGCAGAAGAAGTAGAAGAAGGAGAAGGAGAAGGTGAAGTCAGGAGGGTGAATCAGAAGAAGCAGAAGAAGGAGAAAGGAGAAGGTGAAGTCTGGAGGGTGAATCAGAAGAATCAGAAGAAGGAGAAGGAGAAGGTGAAGTCTGGAGGGTGAATCAGAAGAAGCAGAAGAAAGAGAAGGAGAAGGTGAAGTCTGGAGAGTGAAGCAGAAGAAGCAGAAGAAGGAGAAGGGGAAGGTGAAGACTGGAGGGTAAATCAGAAGCTGTAGAAGAAGGAGAAGGAGAAGGTGAAGTCTGGAGGGTGAATCAGAAGAAGTAGAAGAAGGAGAAGGAGAAGGTGAAGTCTGGAGGGTGAATCAGAAGAAGCAGAAGAAGGAGAAGGAGAAGGTGAAGTCTGGAGGGTGAATCAGAAGAAGCAGAATAAGGAGAAGGAGAAGTTGAAGTCTGGAGGTTGAATCAGAAGAAGCAGAAGAAGGAGAAGGAGAAGATGAAGTCTGGAGGGTGAATCAGAAGAAGCAGAATAAGGAGAAGGAGAAGGTGAAGTCTGGAGGGTGAATCAGAAGAAGCAGAAGAAGGAGAAGGAGAAGCGGAAGGTGAAGTCTGGAGGGTGAATCAGAAGAAGTAGAAGAAGGAGAAGGAGAAGGTGAAGTCTGGAGGGTGAAGCAGAAGAAGTAGAAGAAGGAGAAGTAGAAGGTGAAGTCAGGAGGGTGAATCAGAAGAAGTAGAAGAAGGAGAAGGAGAAGGTGAAGTCAGGAGGGTGAATCAGAAGAAGGAGAAGGAGAAGGTGAAGTCTGGAGGGTGAATCAGAAGAAGTAGAAGAAGGAGAAGGAGAAGTTGAAGTCTGGAGGGTGAAGCAGAAGAAGTAGAAGAAGGAGAAGGAGAAGGTGAAGTCAGGAGGGTGAATCAGAAGAAGCAGAAGAAGGAGAAAGGAGAAGGTGAAGTCTGGAGGGTGAATCAGAAGAATCAGAAGAAGGAGAAGGAGAAGGTGAAGTCTGGAGGGTGAATCAGAAGAAGCAAAAGAAAGAGAAGGAGAAGGTGAAGTCTGGAGAGTGAAGCAGAAGAAGCAGAAGAAGGAGAAGGGGAAGGTGAAGACTGGAGGGTAAATCAGAAGCTGTAGAAGAAGGAGAAGGAGAAGGTGAAGTCTGGAGGGTGAATCAGAAGAAGTAGAAGAAGGAGAAGGAGAAGGTGAAGTCTGGAGGGTGAATCAGAAGAAGCAGAAGAAGGAGAAGGAGAAGATGAAATCTGGAGGGTGAATCAGAAGAAGTAGAAGAAGGAGAAGGAGAAGGTGAGGTCTGGAGGGTGAATCAGAAGAAGCAGAAGAAGGAGAAGGAGATGGTGAAGTCTGGAGGGTGAATCAGAAGAAGCAGAAGAAGAAGAAGGAGAAGGTGAAGTCTGGAGGGTGAATCAGAAGAAGCAGAAGAAGGAGAAGGAGAAGGTGAAGTCAGGAGGGTGAATCAGAAGAAGCAGAAGAAGGAGAAGGAGAAGGTGAAGTTAGGAGGGTGAATCAGGAGAAGCAGAAGAAGGAGACGGAGAAGGTGAAGTCAGGGGGGTGAAGCAGAAGAAGTAGAAGAAGGAGAAGGAGAAGGTGAAGTCAGGAGGGTGAAGCAGAAGAAGCAGAAGAAGGAGAAGGAGAAGGTGAAGTCTGGAGGGCGCAGCAGAAGAAGCAGAAGAAGGAGAAGGAGAAGGAGAAGTCTGGAGGGTGAAGCAGAAGAAGCAGAAGAAGGAGAAGCTGAAGGTGAAGTCTGGAGGGTGAATCAAAAGAAGTAGAAGAAGGAGAAGGAGAAGGTGAAGTCAGGAGGGTGAAGCAGAAGAAGCAGAAGAAGGAGAAGGAGAAGGTGAAGTCTGGAGGGTGAAGCAGAAGAAGCAGAAGAAGGAGAAGGAGAAGGTGAAGTCTGGAGGGCGAAGCAGAAGAAGCAGAAGAAGGAGAAGGAGAAGGTGAAGTCTGGAGGGTGAATCAGAAGAAGCAGAAGAAGGAGAAGGAGAAGTTGAAGTCTGGAGGGTGCATCAGAAGAAGCAGAAGAAGGAGAAGGAGAAGGTGATGTCTGGAGGGTGAATCAGAAGAAGCAGAAGAAGGAGAAGGAGAAGGTGAAGTCTGGAGGGTGAATCAGAAGAAGCAGAAGAAGTAGAAGGAGAAGGTGAAGTCTGGAGGGTGAATCAGAAGAAGTAGAAGAAGGAGAAGGAGAAGGTGAAGTCTGGAGGGTGAATCAGAAGAAGCAGAAGAAGGAGAAGGAGAAGGTGAAGTCAGGAGGGTGAATCAGAAGAAGCAGAAGAAGGAGAAGGAGAAGCGGAAGGTGAAGTCTGGAGGGTGAATCAGAAGAAGTAGAAGAAGGAGAAGGAGAAGGTGAAGTCTGGAGGGTGAAGCAGAAGAAGTAGAAGAAGGAGAAGTAGAAGGTGAAGTCAGGAGGGTGAATCAGAAGAAGTAGAAGAAGGAGAAGGAGAAGGTGAAGTCAGGAGGGTGAATCAGAAGAAGGAGAAGGAGAAGGTGAAGTCTGGAGGGTGAATCAGAAGAAGTAGAAGAAGGAGAAGGAGAAGTTGAAGTCTGGAGGGTGAAGCAGAAGAAGTAGAAGAAGGAGAAGGAGAAGGTGAAGTCAGGAGGGTGAATCAGAAGAAGCAGAAGAAGGAGAAAGGAGAAGGTGAAGTCTGGAGGGTGAATCAGAAGAATCAGAAGAAGGAGAAGGAGAAGGTGAAGTCTGGAGGGTGAATCAGAAGAAGCAGAAGAAAGAGAAGGAGAAGGTGAAGTCTGGAGAGTGAAGCAGAAGAAGCAGAAGAAGGAGAAGGGGAAGGTGAAGACTGGAGGGTAAATCAGAAGCTGTAGAAGAAGGAGAAGGAGAAGGTGAAGTCTGGAGGGTGAATCAGAAGAAGTAGAAGAAGGAGAAGGAGAAGGTGAAGTCTGGAGGGTGAATCAGAAGAAGCAGAAGAAGGAGAAGGAGAAGGTGAAGTCTGGAGGGTGAATCAGAAGAAGCAGAATAAGGAGAAGGAGAAGGTGAAGTCTGGAGGTTGAATCAGAAGAAGCAGAAGAAGGAGAAGGAGAAGATGAAGTCTGGAGGGTGAATCAGAAGAAGCAGAATAAGGAGAAGGAGAAGGTGAAGTCTGGAGGGTGAATCAGAAGAAGCAGAAGAAGGAGAAGGAGAAGCGGAAGGTGAAGTCTGGAGGGTGAATCAGAAGAAGTAGAAGAAGGAGAAGGAGAAGGTGAAGTCTGGAGGGTGAAGCAGAAGAAGTAGAAGAAGGAGAAGTAGAAGGTGAAGTCAGGAGGGTGAATCAGAAGAAGTAGAAGAAGGAGAAGGAGAAGGTGAAGTCAGGAGGGTGAATCAGAAGAAGGAGAAGGAGAAGGTGAAGTCTGGAGGGTGAATCAGAAGAAGTAGAAGAAGGAGAAGGAGAAGTTGAAGTCTGGAGGGTGAAGCAGAAGAAGTAGAAGAAGGAGAAGGAGAAGGTGAAGTCAGGAGGGTGAATCAGAAGAAGCAGAAGAAGGAGAAAGGAGAAGGTGAAGTCTGGAGGGTGAATCAGAAGAATCAGAAGAAGGAGAAGGTGAAGTCTGGAGGGTGAATCAGAAGAAGCAGAAGAAAGAGAAGGAGAAGGTGAAGTCTGGAGAGTGAAGCAGAAGAAGCAGAAGAAGGAGAAGGGGAAGGTGAAGACTGGAGGGTAAATCAGAAGCTGTAGAAGAAGGAGAAGGAGAAGGTGAAGTCTGGAGGGTGAATCAGAAGAAGTAGAAGAAGGAGAAGGAGAAGGTGAAGTCTGGAGGGTGAATCAGAAGAAGCAGAAGAAGGAGAAGGAGAAGATGAAATCTGGAGGGTGAATCAGAAGAAGTAGAAGAAGGAGAAGGAGAAGGTGAGGTCTGGAGGGTGAATCAGAAGAAGCAGAAGAAGGAGAAGGAGATGGTGAAGTCTGGAGGGTGTATCAGAAGAAGCAGAAGAAGAAGAAGGAGAAGGTGAAGTCTGGAGGGTGAATCAGAAGAAGCAGAAGAAGGAGAAGGAGAAGGTGAAGTCAGGAGGGTGAATCAGAAGAAGCAGAAGAAGGAGAAGGAGAAGGTGAAGTTAGGAGGGTGAATCAGGAGAAGCAGAAGAAGGAGACGGAGAAGGTGAAGTCAGGGGGGTGAAGCAGAAGAAGTAGAAGAAGGAGAAGGAGAAGGTGAAGTCAGGAGGGTGAAGCAGAAGAAGCAGAAGAAGGAGAAGGAGAAGGTGAAGTCTGGAGGGCGCAGCAGAAGAAGCAGAAGAAGGAGAAGGAGAAGGAGAAGTCTGGAGGGTGAAGCAGAAGAAGCAGAAGAAGGAGAAGCTGAAGGTGAAGTCTGGAGGGTGAATCAAAAGAAGTAGAAGAAGGAGAAGGAGAAGGTGAAGTCAGGAGGGTGAAGCAGAAGAAGCAGAAGAAGGAGAAGGAGAAGGTGAAGTCTGGAGGGTGAAGCAGAAGAAGCAGAAGAAGGAGAAGGAGAAGGTGAAGTCTGGAGGGCGAAGCAGAAGAAGCAGAAGAAGGAGAAGGAGAAGGTGAAGTCTGGAGGGTGAATCAGAAGAAGCAGAAGAAGGAGAAGGAGAAGTTGAAGTCTGGAGGGTGAATCAGAAGAAGCAGAAGAAGGAGAAGGAGAAGGTGATGTCTGGAGGGTGAATCAGAAGAAGCAGAAGAAGGAGAAGGAGAAGGTGAAGTCTGGAGGGTGAATCAGAAAAAGCAGAAGAAGTAGAAGGAGAAGGTGAAGTCTGGAGGGTGAATCAGAAGAAGTAGAAGAAGGAGAAGGAGAAGGTGAAGTCTGGAGGGTGAATCAGAAGAAGCAGAAGAAGGAGAAGGAGAAGGTGAAGTCAGGAGGGTGAATCAGAAGAAGCAGAAGAAGGAGAAGGAGAAGGTGAAGTCTGGAGGGTGAATCAGAAGAAGCAGAAGAAGGAGAAGGAGATGGTGAAGACTGGAGGGTGAATCAGAAGAAGTAGAAGAAGGAGAAGGAGAAGGTGATGTCTGGAGGGTGAATCAGAAGAAGTAGAAGAAGGAGAAGGAGAAGGCGAAGTCTGGAGGATGAATCAGAAGAAGCAGAAGAAGGAGAAGGAGAAGGTGAAGTCTGGAGGGTGAATCAGAAGAAGCAGAAGAAGGAGAAGGAGCAGATGAAGTCTGCAGGGTGAATCAGAAGAAGTAGAAGAAGGAGAAGGTGAAGTCTGGAGGGTGAATCAGAAGAAGCAGAAGAAGGAGAAGGAGAAGGTGAATACTGAAGGGTGAATCAGAAGAAGCAGAAGAAGGAGAAGGAGAAGGTGAAGTCTGGAGGGTGAATCAGAAGAAGCAGAAGAAGGAGAAGGAGAAGGTGAAGTCTGGAGGGTGAATCAGAAGAAGCAGAAGAAGGAGAAGGAGAAGGTGAAGTCTGGAGGGTGAATCAGAAGAAGTAGAAGAAGGAGAAGGAGAAGGTGAAGTCTGGAGGGTGAATCAGAAGAAGTAGAAGAAGGAGAAGGAGAAGGTGAAGTCTGGAGGGTGAATCAGAAGAAGCAGAAGAAGGAGAAGGAGAAGGTGAAGTCTGGAGGGTGAATCAGAAGAAGCAGAATAAGGAGAAGGAGAAGGTGAAGTCTGGAGGTTGAATCAGAAGAAGCAGAAGAAGGAGAAGGAGAAGATGAAGTCTGGAGGGTGAATCAGAAGAAGCAGAATAAGGAGAAGGAGAAGGTGAAGTCTGGAGGGTGAATCAGAAGAAGCAGAAGAAGGAGAAGGAGAAGCGGAAGGTGAAGTCTGGAGGGTGAATCAGAAGAAGTAGAAGAAGGAGAAGGAGAAGGTGAAGTCTGGAGGGTGAAGCAGAAGAAGTAGAAGAAGGAGAAGTAGAAGGTGAAGTCAGGAGGGTGAATCAGAAGAAGTAGAAGAAGGAGAAGGAGAAGGTGAAGTCAGGAGGGTGAATCAGAAGAAGGAGAAGGAGAAGGTGAAGTCTGGAGGGTGAATCAGAAGAAGTAGAAGAAGGAGAAGGAGAAGTTGAAGTCTGGAGGGTGAAGCAGAAGAAGTAGAAGAAGGAGAAGGAGAAGGTGAAGTCAGGAGGGTGAATCAGAAGAAGCAGAAGAAGGAGAAAGGAGAAGGTGAAGTCTGGAGGGTGAATCAGAAGAATCAGAAGAAGGAGAAGGAGAAGGTGAAGTCTGGAGGGTGAATCAGAAGAAGCAGAAGAAAGAGAAGGAGAAGGTGAAGTCTGGAGAGTGAAGCAGAAGAAGCAGAAGAAGGAGAAGGGGAAGGTGAAGACTGGAGGGTAAATCAGAAGCTGTAGAAGAAGGAGAAGGAGAAGGTGAAGTCTGGAGGGTGAATCAGAAGAAGTAGAAGAAGGAGAAGGAGAAGGTGAAGTCTGGAGGGTGAATCAGAAGAAGCAGAAGAAGGAGAAGGAGAAGATGAAATCTGGAGGGTGAATCAGAAGAAGTAGAAGAAGGAGAAGGAGAAGGTGAGGTCTGGAGGGTGAATCAGAAGAAGCAGAAGAAGGAGAAGGAGATGGTGAAGTCTGGAGGGTGAATCAGAAGAAGCAGAAGAAGAAGAAGGAGAAGGTGAAGTCTGGAGGGTGAATCAGAAGAAGCAGAAGAAGGAGAAGGAGAAGGTGAAGTCAGGAGGGTGAATCAGAAGAAGCAGAAGAAGGAGAAGGAGAAGGTGAAGTTAGGAGGGTGAATCAGGAGAAGCAGAAGAAGGAGACGGAGAAGGTGAAGTCAGGGGGGTGAAGCAGAAGAAGTAGAAGAAGGAGAAGGAGAAGGTGAAGTCAGGAGGGTGAAGCAGAAGAAGCAGAAGAAGGAGAAGGAGAAGGTGAAGTCTGGAGGGCGCAGCAGAAGAAGCAGAAGAAGGAGAAGGAGAAGGAGAAGTCTGGAGGGTGAAGCAGAAGAAGCAGAAGAAGGAGAAGCTGAAGGTGAAGTCTGGAGGGTGAATCAAAAGAAGTAGAAGAAGGAGAAGGAGAAGGTGAAGTCAGGAGGGTGAAGCAGAAGAAGCAGAAGAAGGAGAAGGAGAAGGTGAAGTCTGGAGGGTGAAGCAGAAGAAGCAGAAGAAGGAGAAGGAGAAGGTGAAGTCTGGAGGGCGAAGCAGAAGAAGCAGAAGAAGGAGAAGGAGAAGGTGAAGTCTGGAGGGTGAATCAGAAGAAGCAGAAGAAGGAGAAGGAGAAGTTGAAGTCTGGAGGGTGAATCAGAAGAAGCAGAAGAAGGAGAAGGAGAAGGTGATGTCTGGAGGGTGAATCAGAAGAAGCAGAAGAAGGAGAAGGAGAAGGTGAAGTCTGGAGGGTGAATCAGAAAAAGCAGAAGAAGTAGAAGGAGAAGGTGAAGTCTGGAGGGTGAATCAGAAGAAGTAGAAGAAGGAGAAGGAGAAGGTGAAGTCTGGAGGGTGAATCAGAAGAAGCAGAAGAAGGAGAAGGAGAAGGTGAAGTCAGGAGGGTGAATCAGAAGAAGCAGAAGAAGGAGAAGGAGAAGGTGAAGTCTGGAGGGTGAATCAGAAGAAGCAGAAGAAGGAGAAGGAGATGGTGAAGACTGGAGGGTGAATCAGAAGAAGTAGAAGAAGGAGAAGGAGAAGGTGATGTCTGGAGGGTGAATCAGAAGAAGTAGAAGAAGGAGAAGGAGAAGGCGAAGTCTGGAGGATGAATCAGAAGAAGCAGAAGAAGGAGAAGGAGAAGGTGAAGTCTGGAGGGTGAATCAGAAGAAGCAGAAGAAGGAGAAGGAGCAGATGAAGTCTGCAGGGTGAATCAGAAGAAGTAGAAGAAGGAGAAGGTGAAGTCTGGAGGGTGAATCAGAAGAAGCAGAAGAAGGAGAAGGAGAAGGTGAATACTGAAGGGTGAATCAGAAGAAGCAGAAGAAGGAGAAGGAGAAGGTGAAGTCTGGAGGGTGAATCAGAAGAAGCAGAAGAAGGAGAAGGAGAAGGTGAAGTCTGGAGGGTGAATCAGAAGAAGCAGAAGAAGGAGAAGGAGAAGGTGAAGTCTGGAGGGTGAATCAGAAGAAGTAGAAGAAGGAGAAGGAGAAGGTGAAGTCTGGAGGGTGAATCAGAAGAAGTAGAAGAAGGAGAAGGAGAAGGTGAAGTCTGGAGGGTGAATCAGAAGAAGCAGAAGAAGGAGAAGGAGAAGGTGAAGTCTGGAGGGTGAATCAGAAGAAGCAGAAGAAGGAGAAGGAGAAGATGAAGTCTGGAGGGTGAATCAGAAGAAGTAGAAGAAGGAGAAGGAGAAGGTGAAGTCTGGAGGGTGAATCAGAAGAAGCAGAAGAAGGAGAAGGAGAAGATGAAATCTGGAGGGTGAATCAGAAGAAGTAGAAGAAGGAGAAGGAGAAGGTGAGGTCTGGAGGGTGAATCAGAAGAAGCAGAAGAAGGAGAAGGAGATGGTGAAGTCTGGAGGGTGAATCAGAAGAAGCAGAGGAAGAAGAAGGAGAAGGTGAAGTCTGGAGGGTGAATCAGAAGAAGCAGAAGAAGGAGAAGGAGAAGGTGAAGTCAGGAGGGTGAATCAGAAGATGCAGAAGAAGGAGAAGGAGAAGGTGAAGTTAGGAGGGTGAATCAGGAGAAGCAGAAGAAGGAGACGGAGAAGGTGAAGTCAGGGGGGTGAAGCAGAAGAAGTAGAAGAAGGAGAAGGAGAAGGTGAAGTCAGGAGGGTGAAGCAGAAGAAGCAGAAGAAGGAGAAGGAGAAGGTGAAGTCTGGAGGGCGCAGCAGAAGAAGCAGAAGAAGGAGAAGGAGAAGGTGAAGTCTGAAGGGTGAAGCAGAAGAAGCAGAAGAAGGAGAAGCTGAAGGTGAAGTCTGGAGGGTGAAGCAGAAGAAGCAGAAGAAGGAGAAAGAGAAGGTGAAGTCTGGAGGGCGAAGCAGAAGAAGCAGAAGAAGGAAAAGGAGAAGGTGAAGTCTGGAGGGTGAAGCAGAAGAAGCAGAAGAAGGAGAAGGAGAAGGTGAAGTCTGGAGGGTGAATCAGAAGAAGTAGAAGAAGGAGAAGGAGAAGGTGAAGTCAGGAGGGTGAAGCAGAAGAAGCAGAAGAAGGAGAAGGAGAAGGTGAAGTCTGGAGAGTGAAGCAGAAGAAGCAGAAGAAGGAGAAGGAGAAGGTGAAGTCTGGAGGGTGAAGCAGAAGAAGCAGAAGAAGGAGAAGGAGGAAGTGAAGTCAGGAGGGTGAATCAGAAGAAGTAGAAGAAGGAGAAGGAGAAGGTGAAGTCTGGAGGGTGAATCAGAAGAAGTAGAAGAAGGAGAAGGAGAAGGTGAAGTCTGGAGGGTGAATCAGAAGAAGTAGAAGAAGGAGAAGGAGAAGGTGAAGTCTGGAGGGTGAATCAGAAGAAGCAGAAGAAGTAGAAGGAGAAGGTAAAGTCTGGAGGGTGAATCAGAAGAAGTAGAAGAAGGAGAAGGAGAAGGTGATGTCTGGAGGGTGAATCAGAAGAAGCAGAAGAAGCAGAAGGAGAAGGTGAAGTCAGGAGGGTGAATCAGAAGAAGCAGAAGAAGGAGAAGGAGAAGGTGAAGTCTGGAGGGTGAATCAGAAGAAGCAGAAGAAGGAGGAGGAGAAGGTGAAGTATTGAGGGAGAAGCAGAAGAAGTAGAAGAAGGAGAAGGAGAAGGTGAAGTCTGGAGGGTGAATCAGAAGAAGTAGAAGAAGGAGAAGGAGAAGGTGAAGTCTGGAGGGTGAATCAGAAGAAGTAGAAGAAGGAGAAGGAGAAGGTGAAGTCTGGAGGGTGAAACAGAAGAAGCAGAAGAAGGAGAAGGAGAAGGTGAAGTCGTTAGGGTGAATCAGAAGAAGTAGAAGAAGGAGAAGGAGAAGGTGTAGTCTGGAGGGTGAATCAGAAGAAGTAGACGAAGGAGAAGGAGAAGGTGAAGTCTGGAGGGTGAATCAGAAGAAGCAGAAGAAGGAGAAGGAGAAGGTGAAGTCTGGCGGGTGAATCAGAAGAAGTAGAAGAAGGAGAAGGAGAAGGTGAAGTCTGGAGGGTGAATCAGAAGAAGCAGAAGAAGGAGAAGGAGAAGGTGAAGTCTGGAGGGTGAATCAGAAGAAGCAGAAGAAGGAGAAGGAGAAGGTGAAGTCTGGAGGGTGAATCAGAAGAAGCAGAAGAAGGAGAAGGAGAAGGTGAAGTCTGGAGGGTGAATCAGAAGAAGCAGAAGAAGTAGAAGGAGAAGGTGAAGTCTGGAGGGTGAATCAGAAGAAGCAGAAGAAGAAGAAGGAGAAGGTGAAGTCTGGAGGGTGAATCAGAAGAAGCAGAAGAAGGAGAAGGAGAAGGTGAAGTCAGGAGGGTGAATCAGAAGAAGCAGATGAAGGAGAAGGAGAAGGTGAAGTTAGGAGGGTGAATCAGGAGAAGCAGAAGAAGGAGACGGAGAAGGTGAAGTCAGGGGGGTGAAGCAGAAGAAGTAGAAGAAGGAGAAGGAGAAGGTGAAGTCAGGAGGGTGAAGCAGAAGAAGCAGAAGAAGGAGAAGGAGAAGGTGAAGTCTGGAGGGCGCAGCAGAAGAAGCAGAAGAAGGAGAAGGAGAAGGAGAAGTCTGGAGGGTGAAGCAGAAGAAGCAGAAGAAGGAGAAGCTGAAGGTGAAGTCTGGAGGGTGAATCAAAAGAAGTAGAAGAAGGAGAAGGAGAAGGTGAAGTCAGGAGGGTGAAGCAGAAGAAGCAGAAGAAGGAGAAGGAGAAGGTGAAGTCTGGAGGGTGAAGCAGAAGAAGCAGAAGAAGGAGAAGGAGAAGGTGAAGTCTGGAGGGCGAAGCAGAAGAAGCAGAAGAAGGAGAAGGAGAAGGTGAAGTCTGGAGGGTGAATCAGAAGAAGCAGAAGAAGGAGAAGGAGAAGTTGAAGTCTGGAGGGTGAATCAGAAGAAGCAGAAGAAGGAGAAGGAGAAGGTGATGTCTGGAGGGTGAATCAGAAGAAGCAGAAGAAGGAGAAGGAGAAGGTGAAGTCTGGAGGGTGAATCAGAAAAAGCAGAAGAAGTAGAAGGAGAAGGTGAAGTCTGGAGGGTGAATCAGAAGAAGTAGAAGAAGGAGAAGGAGAAGGTGAAGTCTGGAGGGTGAATCAGAAGAAGCAGAAGAAGGAGAAGGAGAAGGTGAAGTCAGGAGGGTGAATCAGAAGAAGCAGAAGAAGGAGAAGGAGAAGGTGAAGTCTGGAGGGTGAATCAGAAGAAGCAGAAGAAGGAGAAGGAGATGGTGAAGACTGGAGGGTGAATCAGAAGAAGTAGAAGAAGGAGAAGGAGAAGGTGATGTCTGGAGGGTGAATCAGAAGAAGTAGAAGAAGGAGAAGGAGAAGGCGAAGTCTGGAGGATGAATCAGAAGAAGCAGAAGAAGGAGAAGGAGAAGGTGAAGTCTGGAGGGTGAATCAGAAGAAGCAGAAGAAGGAGAAGGAGCAGATGAAGTCTGCAGGGTGAATCAGAAGAAGTAGAAGAAGGAGAAGGTGAAGTCTGGAGGGTGAATCAGAAGAAGCAGAAGAAGGAGAAGGAGAAGGTGAATACTGAAGGGTGAATCAGAAGAAGCAGAAGAAGGAGAAGGAGAAGGTGAAGTCTGGAGGGTGAATCAGAAGAAGCAGAAGAAGGAGAAGGAGAAGGTGAAGTCTGGAGGGTGAATCAGAAGAAGCAGAAGAAGGAGAAGGAGAAGGTGAAGTCTGGAGGGTGAATCAGAAGAAGTAGAAGAAGGAGAAGGAGAAGGTGAAGTCTGGAGGGTGAATCAGAAGAAGCAGAAGAAGGAGAAGGAGAAGGTGAAGTCTGGAGGGTGAATCAGAAGAAGCAGAAGAAGGAGAAGGAGAAGGTGAAGTCTGGAGGGTGAATCAGAAGAAGTAGAAGAAGGAGAAGGAGAAGGTGAAGTCTGGAGGGTGAATCAGAAGAAGTAGAAGAAGGAGAAGGAGAAGGTGAAGTCTGGAGGGTGAATCAGAAGAAGCAGAAGAAGGAGAAGGAGAAGGTGAAGTCTGGAGGGTGAATCAGAAGAAGCAGAAGAAGGAGAAGGAGAAGATGAAGTCTGGAGGGTGAATCAGAAGAAGTAGAAGAAGGAGAAGGAGAAGGTGAAGTCTGGAGGGTGAATCAGAAGAAGCAGAAGAAGGAGAAGGAGAAGATGAAATCTGGAGGGTGAATCAGAAGAAGTAGAAGAAGGAGAAGGAGAAGGTGAGGTCTGGAGGGTGAATCAGAAGAAGCAGAAGAAGGAGAAGGAGATGGTGAAGTCTGGAGGGTGAATCAGAAGAAGCAGAGGAAGAAGAAGGAGAAGGTGAAGTCTGGAGGGTGAATCAGAAGAAGCAGAAGAAGGAGAAGGAGAAGGTGAAGTCAGGAGGGTGAATCAGAAGATGCAGAAGAAGGAGAAGGAGAAGGTGAAGTTAGGAGGGTGAATCAGGAGAAGCAGAAGAAGGAGACGGAGAAGGTGAAGTCAGGGGGGTGAAGCAGAAGAAGTAGAAGAAGGAGAAGGAGAAGGTGAAGTCAGGAGGGTGAAGCAGAAGAAGCAGAAGAAGGAGAAGGAGAAGGTGAAGTCTGGAGGGCGCAGCAGAAGAAGCAGAAGAAGGAGAAGGAGAAGGTGAAGTCTGAAGGGTGAAGCAGAAGAAGCAGAAGAAGGAGAAGCTGAAGGTGAAGTCTGGAGGGTGAAGCAGAAGAAGCAGAAGAAGGAGAAAGAGAAGGTGAAGTCTGGAGGGCGAAGCAGAAGAAGCAGAAGAAGGAAAAGGAGAAGGTGAAGTCTGGAGGGTGAAGCAGAAGAAGCAGAAGAAGGAGAAGGAGAAGGTGAAGTCTGGAGGGTGAATCAGAAGAAGTAGAAGAAGGAGAAGGAGAAGGTGAAGTCAGGAGGGTGAAGCAGAAGAAGCAGAAGAAGGAGAAGGAGAAGGTGAAGTCTGGAGAGTGAAGCAGAAGAAGCAGAAGAAGGAGAAGGAGAAGGTGAAGTCTGGAGGGTGAAGCAGAAGAAGCAGAAGAAGGAGAAGGAGGAAGTGAAGTCAGGAGGGTGAATCAGAAGAAGTAGAAGAAGGAGAAGGAGAAGGTGAAGTCTGGAGGGTGAATCAGAAGAAGTAGAAGAGGGAGAAGGAGAAGGTGAAGTCTGGAGGGTGAATCAGAAGAAGTAGAAGAAGGAGAAGGAGAAGGTGAAGTCTGGAGGGTGAATCAGAAGAAGCAGAAGAAGTAGAAGGAGAAGGTAAAGTCTGGAGGGTGAATCAGAAGAAGTAGAAGAAGGAGAAGGAGAAGGTGATGTCTGGAGGGTGAATCAGAAGAAGCAGAAGAAGCAGAAGGAGAAGGTGAAGTCAGGAGGGTGAATCAGAAGAAGCAGAAGAAGGAGAAGGAGAAGGTGAAGTCTGGAGGGTGAATCAGAAGAAGCAGAAGAAGGAGGAGGAGAAGGTGAAGTATTGAGGGAGAAGCAGAAGAAGTAGAAGAAGGAGAAGGAGAAGGTGAAGTCTGGAGGGTGAATCAGAAGAAGTAGAAGAAGGAGAAGGAGAAGGTGAAGTCTGGAGGGTGAATCAGAAGAAGTAGAAGAAGGAGAAGGAGAAGGTGAAGTCTGGAGGGTGAAACAGAAGAAGCAGAAGAAGGAGAAGGAGAAGGAGAAGTCGTTAGGGTGAATCAGAAGAAGTAGAAGAAGGAGAAGGAGAAGGTGTAGTCTGGAGGGTGAATCAGAAGAAGTAGACGAAGGAGAAGGAGAAGGTGAAGTCTGGAGGGTGAATCAGAAGAAGCAGAAGAAGGAGAAGGAGAAGGTGAAGTCTGGCGGGTGAATCAGAAGAAGTAGAAGAAGGAGAAGGAGAAGGTGAAGTCTGGAGGGTGAATCAGAAGAAGCAGAAGAAGGAGAAGGAGAAGGTGAAGTCTGGAGGGTGAATCAGAAGAAGCAGAAGAAGGAGAAGGAGAAGGTGAAGTCTGGAGGGTGAATCAGAAGAAGCAGAAGAAGGAGAAGGAGAAGGTGAAGTCTGGAGGGTGAATCAGAAGAAGCAGAAGAAGTAGAAGGAGAAGGTGAAGTCTGGAGGGTGAATCAGAAGAAGTAGAAGAAGGAGAAGGAGAAGGTGAAGTCTGGAGGGTGAATCAGAAGAAGCAAAAGAATGAGAAGGAAAAGGTGAAGTCAGGAGGGTTAATCAGAAGAAGCAGAAGAAGGAGAAGGAGAAGGTGAAGTCTGGAGGGTGAATCAGAAGAAGCAGAAGAAGGAGAAGGAGAAGGTGAAGTCTGGAGGGTGAATCAGAAGAAGTAGAAGAAGGAGAAGGAGAAGGTGAAGTCTGGAGGGTGAAGCAGAAGAAGTAGAAGAAGGAGAAGGAGAAGGTGAAGTCAGGAGGGTGAATCAGAAGAAGTAGAAGAAGGAGAAGGAGAAGGTGAAGTCAGGAGGGTGAATCAGAAGAAGCAGAAGAAGGAGAAGGAGAAGGTGAAGTCTGGAGGGTGAATCAGAAGAATCAGAAGAAGGAGAAGGAGAAGGTGAAGTCTGGAGGGTGAATCAGAAGAAGCAGAAGAAAGAGAAGGAGAAGGTGAAGTCTGGAGGGTGAAGCAGAAGAAGCAGAAGAAGGAGAAGGAGAAGGTGAAGTCTGGAGGGAGAAGCAGAAAAAGTAGAAGAAGGAGAAGGAGAAGGTGAAGTCTGGAGGGTGAATCAGAAGAAGTAGAAGAAGGAGAAGGAGAAGGTGAAGTCTGGAGGGTGAATCGGAAGAAGTAGAAGAAGGAGAAGGAGAAGGTGAAGTCTGGAGGGTGAATCAGAAGAAGCAGAAGAAGGAGAAGGAGAAGGTGAAGTCGTTAGTGTGAATCAGAAGAAGTAGAAGAAGGAGAAGGAGAAGATATAGTCTCGAGGATGAATCAGAAGAAGTGGACGAAGGAGAAGGAGAAGGTGAAGTCTGGAGGGTGAATCAGAAGATGCAGAAGAAGGAGAAGGAGAAGGTGAAGTCTGGCGCGTGAATCAGAAGAAGTAGAAGAAGGAGAAGGAGAAGGTGAAGTCTGGAGGGTGAATCAGAAGAAGCAGAAGAAGGAGAAGGAGAAGGTGAAGTCTGGAGGGTGAATCAGAAGAAGCAGAAGAAGGAGAAGGAGAAGGTGAAGTCTGGAGGGTGAATCAGAAGAAGCAGAAGAAGGAGACGGAGAAGGTGAAGTCTGGAGGGTGAATCAGAAGAAGCAGAAGAAGGAGAAGGAGAAGGTGAAGTTTGGAGGGTGAATCAGAAGAAGTAGAAGAAGGAGAAGGAGAAGGTGAAGTCTGGAGGGTGAATCAGAAGAAGCAGAAGAAGGAGAAGGAGAAGGTGAAGTCAGGAGGGTGAATCAGAAGAAGCAGAAGAAGGAAAAGGAGAAGGTGATGTCTGGATTGTGAATCAGAAGAAGCAGAAGAAGGAGAAGGAGAAGGTGAAGTCTGGAGGGTGAATCAGAAGAAGTAGAAGAAGGAGAAGGAGAAGTTGAAGTCTGGAGGGTGAAGCAGAAGAAGTAGAAGAAGGAGAAGGAGAAGGTGAAGTCAGGAGGGTGAATCAGAAGAAGCAGAAGAAGGAGAAAGGAGAAGGTGAAGTCTGGAGGGTGAATCAGAAGAATCAGAAGAAGGAGAAGGAGAAGGTGAAGTCTGGAGGGTGAAGCAGAAGAAGCAGAAGAAAGAGAAGGAGAAGGTGAAGTCTGGAGAGAGAAGCAGAAGAAGCCAAAGAAGGAGAAGGCGAAGGTGAAGACTGGAGGGTAAATCAGAAGATGTAGAAGAAGGAGAAGGAGAAGGTGAACTCTGGAGGGTGAATCAGAAGAAGTAGAAGAAGGAGAAGGAGAAGGTGAAGTCTGGAGGGTGAATCAGAAGAAGCAGAAGAAGGAGAAGGAGAAGATGAAATCTGGAGGTGAATCAGAAGAAGTAGAAGAAGGAGAAGGAGAAGGTGAGGTCTGGAGGGTGAATCAGAAGAAGCAGAAGAAGGAGAAGGAGATGGTGAAGTCTGGAGGGTGAATCAGAAGAAGCAGAAGAAGAAGAAGGAGAAGGTGAAGTCTGGAGGGTGAATCAGAAGAAGCAGAAGAAGGAGAAGGAGAAGGTGAAGTCAGGAGGGTGAATCAGAAGAAGCAGAAGAAGGAGAAGGAGAAGGTGAAGTTAGGAGGGTGAATCAGGAGAAGCAGAAGAAGGAGACGGAGAAGGTGAAGTCAGGGGGGTGAAGCAGAAGAAGTAGAAGAAGGAGAAGGAGAAGGTGAAGTCAGGAGGGTGAAGCAGAAGAAGCAGAAGAAGGAGAAGGAGAAGGTGAAGTCTGGAGGGCGCAGCAGAAGAAGCAGAAGAAGGAAAAGGAGAAGGTGAAGTCTGGAGGGTGAAGCAGAAGAAGCAGAAGAAGGAGAAGCTGAAGGTGAAGTCTGGAGGGTGAATCAGAAGAAGTAGAAGAAGGAGAAGGAGAAGGTGAAGTCAGGAGGGTGAAGCAGAAGAAGCAGAAGAAGGAGAAGGAGAAGGTGAAGTCTGGAGGGTGAAGCAGAAGAAGCAGAAGAAGGAGAAGGAGAAGGTGAAGTCTGGAGGGCGAAGCAGAAGAAGCAGAAGAAGGAGAAGGAGAAGGTGAAGTCTGGAGGGTGAATCATAAGAAGCAGAAGAAGGAGAAGGAGAAGGTAAAGTTAGGAGGGTGAATCAGAAGAAGCAGAAGAAGGAGAAGGAGCAGGTGAAGTCAGGGGGGTGAAGCAGAAGAAGTAGAAGAAGGAGAAGGAGAAGGTGAAGTCAGGACGGTGAAGCAGAAGAAGCAGAAGAAGGAGAAGGAGAAGGTGAAGTCTGGAGGGTGAAGCAGAAGAAGCAGAAGAAGGAGAAGGAGAGGGTGAAGTCTGGAGGGTGAATCAGAAGAAGTAGAAGAAGGAGAAGGAGAAGGTGAAGTCAGGAGAGTGAAGCAGAAGAAGCAGAAGAAGGAGAAGGAGAAGGTGAAGTCTGGAGGGCGAAGCAGAAGAATCAGAAGAAGGAGAAGGAGAAGGTGAAGTCTGGAGGGTGAAGCAGAAGAAGCAGAAGAAGGAGAAGGAGTAGGTGAAGTCTGGAGGGTGAATCAGAAGAAGTAGAAGAAGGAGAAGGATAAGGTGAAGTCAGGAGGGTGAAGCAGAAGAAGCAGAAGAAGGAGAAGGAGAAGGTGAAGTCTGGTGGGTGAAGCAGAAGAAGCAGAAGAAGGAGAAGGAGAAGGTGAAGTCTGGAGGGTGAAGCAGAAGAAGCAGAAGAAGGAGAAGGAGAAGGTGAAGTCAGGAGGGTGGATCAGAAGAAGTAGAAGAAGGAGAAGGAGAAGGTGAAGTCTGGAGGGTGAATCAGAAGAAGCAGAAGAAGGAGAAGGAGAAGGTGAAGTCTGGAGGGCGCAGCAGAAGAAGCAGAAGAAAGAGAAAGAGAAGGTGAAGTCTGGAGGGTGAAGCAGAAGAAGCAGAAGAAGGAGAAGGAGAGGGTGAAGTCTGGAGGGTGAATCAGAAGAAGTAGAAGAAGGAGAAGGAGAAGGTGAAGTCAGGAGGGTGAATCAGAAGAAGCAGAAGAAGGAGAAGGAGAAGGTGAAGTCTGGAGGGCGCAGCAGAAGAAGCAGAAGAAGGAGAAAGAGAAGGTGAAGTCTGGAGGGTGAAGCAGAAGAAGCAGAAGAAGGAGAAGGAGAGGGTGAAGTCTGGAGGGTGAATCAGAAGAAGCAGAAGAAGGAGAAGGAGAAGATGAAGTCTGGAGGGTGAATCAGAAGAAGTAGAAGAAGGAGAAGGAGAAGGTGAAGTCTGGAGGGTGAATCAGAAGAAGTAGAAGAAGGAGAATGAGAAGATGAAGTCTGGAGGGTGAATTAGAAGAAACAGAAGAAGGAGAAGGAGAAGGTGAAGTCTGGAGGGTGAATCAGAAGAAGTAGAAGAAGGAGAAGGAGAAGGTGTAGTCTGGAGGGTGAATCAGAAGAAGTAGACGAAGGAGAAGGAGAAGGTGAAGTCTGGAGGGTGAATCAGAAGAAGCAGAAGAAGGAGAAGGAGAAGGTGAAGTCTGGAGGGTGAATCAGAAGAAGTAGAAGAAGGAGAAGGAGAAGGTGAAGTCTGGAGGGTGAATCAGAAGAAGCAGAAGAAGGAGAAGGAGAAGGTGAAGTCTGGAGGGTGAATCAGAAGAAGCAGAAGAAGGAGAAGGAGAAGGTGAAGTCTGGAGGGTGAATCAGAAGAAGCAGAATAAGGAGAAGGAGAAGGTGAAGTCTGGAGGGTGAATCAGAAGAAAGAGAAGAAGGAGAAGGAGAAGGTGAAGTCAGGAGGGTGAATCAGAAGAAGCAGAAGAAGGAGAAGGAGAAGGTGAAGTCTGGAGGGTGAATCAGAAGAATCAGAAGAAGGAGAAGGAGAAGATGAAGTCTGGAGGGTGAATCAGAAGAAGCAGAAGAAAGAGAAGGAGAAGGTGAAGTCTGGAGGGTGAAGCAGAAGAAACAGAAGAAGGAGAAGGAGTAGGTGAAGACTGGAGGGTGAATCAGAAGAAGTAGAAGAAGGAGAAGGAGAAGGTGAAGTCTGGAGGGTGAATCAGACGAAGTAGAAGAAGGAGAAGGAGAAGGTGAAGTCTGGAGGGTGAATCAGAAGATGCAGAAGAAGGAGAAGGAGAAGGTGAAGTTAGGAGGGTGCATCAGAAGAAGCAGAAGAAGGAGAAGGAGCAGGTGAAGTCAGGGGGGTGAAGCAGAAGAAGTAGAAGAAGGAGAAGGAGAAGGTGAAGTCAGGACGGTGAAGCAGAAGAAGCAGAAGAAGGAGAAGGAGAAGGTGAAGTCTGGAGGGTGAAGCAGAAGAAGCAGAAGAAGGAGAAGGAGAGGGTGATGTCTGGAGGGTGAATCAGAAGAAGTAGAAGAAGGAGAAGGAGAAGGTGAAGTCAGGAGAGTGAAGCAGAAGAAGCAGAAGAAGGAGAAGGAGAAGGTGAAGTCTGGAGGGCAAAGCAGAAGAATCAGAAGAAGGAGAAGGAGAAGGTGAAGTCTGGAGGGTGAAGCAGAAGAAGCAGAAGAAGGAGAAGGAGTAGGTGAAGTCTGGAGGGTGAATCAGAAGAAGTAGAAGAAGGAGAAGGATAAGGTGAAGTCAGGAGGGTGAAGCAGAAGAAGCAGAAGAAGGAGAAGGAGAAGGTGAAGTCTGGTGGGTGAAGCAGAAGAAGCAGAAGAAGGAGAAGGAGAAGGTGAAGTCTGGAGGGTGAAGCAGAAGAAGCAGAAGAAGGAGAAGGAGAAGGTGAAGTCAGGAGGGTGGATCAGAAGAAGTAGAAGAAGGAGAAGGAGAAGGTGAAGTCAGGAGAGTGAAGCAGAAGAAGCAGAAGAAGGAGAAGGAGAAGGTGAAGTCTGGAGGGCGAAGCAGAAGAAGCAGAAGAAGGAGAAGGAGAAGGTGAAGTCTGGAGGGTGAAGCAGAAGAAGCAGAAGAAGGAGAAGGAGTAGGTGAAGTCTGGAGGGTGAATCAGAAGAAGTAGAAGAAGGAGAAGGATAAGGTGAAGTCTGGAGGGTGAATCAGAAGAAGCAGAAGAAGGAGAAGGAGAAGGTGAAGTCTGGAGGGCGCAGCAGAAGAAGCAGAAGAAGGAGAAAGAGAAGGTGAAGTCTGGAGGGTGAAGCAGAAGAAGCAGAAGAAGGAGAAGGAGAGGGTGAAGTCTGGAGGGTGAATCAGAAGAAGTAGAAGAAGGAGAAGGAGAAGGTGAAGTCAGGAGAGTGAAGCAGAAGAAGCAGAAGAAGGAGAAGGAGAAGGTGAAGTCTGGAGGGCGAAGCAGAAGAAGCAGAAGAAGGAGAAGGAGAAGGTGAAGTCTGGAGGGTGAAGCAGAAGAAGCAGAAGAAGGAGAAGGAGTAGGTGAAGTCTGGAGGGTGAATCAGAAGAAGTAGAAGAAGGAGAAGGAGAAGGTGAAGTCAGGAGGGTGAAGCAGAAGAAGCAGAAGAAGGAGAAGGAGAAGGTGAAGTCTGGAGGGTGAAGCAGAAGAAGCAGAAGAAGGAGAAGGAGAAGGTGAAGTCTGGAGGGTGAATCAGAAGAAGCAGAAGAAGGAGAAGGAGAGGGTGAAGTCTGGAGGGTGAATCAGGAGAAGCAGAAGAAGGAGAAGGAGAAGGTGAATTTAGGAGGGTGAATCAGAAGAAGCAGAAGAAGGAGAAGGAGCAGGTGAAGTCAGGGGGGTGTAGCAGAAGAAGTAGAAGAAGGAGAAGGTGAAGTCAGGACGGTGAAGCAGAAGAAGCAGAAGAAGGAGAAGGAGAAGGTGAAGACTGAAGGGCGCAGCAGAAGAAGCAGAAGAAGGAGAAGGAGAAGGTGAAGTCTGGAGTGTGAAGCAGAAGAAGCAGAAGAAGGAGAAGGAGAAGGTGAAGTCTGGAGGGTGAAGCAGAAGAAACAGAAGAAGGAGAAGGAGAAAGTGAAGACTGGACGGTGAATCAGAAGAAGTAGAAGAAGGAGAAGGAGAAGGTGAAGTCTGGAGGGTGAATCAGAAGAAGTAGAAGAAGGAGAAGGAGAAGTTGAAGTCTGGAGGGTGAATCAGAAGAAGCAGAAGAAGGAGAAGGAGAAGGTGAAGTCTGGAGGGTGAATCAGAAGAAGCAGAAGAAGGAGAAGGAGAAGATGAAGTCTGGAGGGTGAATCAGAAGAAGTAGAAGAAGGAGAAGGAGAAGGTGAAGTCTGGAGGGTGAATCAGAAGAAGTAGAAGAAGGAGAAGGAGAAGATGAAGTCTGGAGGGTGAATCAGAAGAAAGAGAAGAAGGAGAAGGAGAAGGTGAAGTCTGGAGGGTGAATCAGAAGAAGTAGAAGAAGGAGAAGGAGAAGGTGTAGTCTGGAGGGTGAATCAGAAGAAGTAGACGAAGGAGATGGAGAAGGTGAAGTCTGGAGGGTGAATCAGAAGAAGCAGAAGAAGGAGAAGGAGAAGGTGAAGTCTGGATGGTGAATCAGAAGAAGTAGAAGAAGGAGAAGGAGAAGGTGAAGTCTGGAGGGTGAATCAGAAGAAGCAGAAGAAGGAGAAGGAGAAGGTGAAGTCTGGAGGGTGAATCAGAAGAAGCAGAAGAAGGAGAAGGAGAAGGTGAAGTCTGGAGGGTGAATCAGAAGAAGCAGAATAAGGAGAAGGAGAAGGTGAAGTCTGGAGGGTGAATCAGAAGAAGCAGAAGAAGGAGAAGGAGAAGGTGAAGTCTGGAGGGTGAATCAGAAGAAGTAGAAGAAGGAGAAGGAGAAGGTGAAGTCTGGAGGGTGAATCAGAAGAAGTAGAAGAAGGAGAAGGAGAAGGTGAAGTCTGGAGGGTGAATCAGAAGAAGTAGAAGAAGGAGAAGGAGAAGGTGAAGTCTGGAGGGTGAAGCAGAAGAAGTAGATGAAGGAGAAGGAGAAGGTGAAGTCAGGAGGGTGAATCAGAAGAAGTAGAAGAAGGAGAAGGAGAAGGTGAGGTCTGGAGGGTGAATCAGAAGAAGCAGAAGAAGGAGAAGGAGAAGGTGAAGTCTGGAGGGTGAATCAGAAGAATCAGAAGAAGGAGAAGGAGAAGGTGAAGTCTGGAGGGTGAATCAGAAGAAGCAGAAGAAAGAGAAGGAGAAGGTGAAGTCTGGAGGGTGAAGCAGAAGAAACAGAAGAAGGAGAAGGAGAAGGTGAAGACTGGAGGGTGAATCAGAAGAAGTAGAAGAAGGAGAAGGAGAAGGTGAAGTCTGGAGGGTGAATCAGAAGAAGTAGAAGAAGGAGAAGGAGAAGGTGAAGTCTGGAGGGTGAATCAGAAGAAGCAGAAGAAGGAGAAGGAGAAGGTGAAGTCTGGAGGGTGAATCAGAAGAAGGAGAAGAAGGAGAAGGAGAAGATGAAGTCTGGAGGGTGAATCAGAAGAAGTAGAAGAAGGAGAAGGAGAAGGTGAAGTCTGGAGGGTGAATCAGAAGAAGTAGAAGAAGGAGAAGGAGAAGGTGTAGTCTGGAGGGTGAATCAGAAGAAGTAGACGAAGGAGAAGGAGAAGGTGAAGTCTGGAGGGTGAATCAGAAGAAGCAGAAGAAGGAGAAGGAGAAGGTGAAGTCTGGAGGGTGAATCAGAAGAAGTAGAAGAAGGAGAAGGAGAAGGTGAAGTCTGGAGGGTGAATCAGAAGAAGCAGAAGAAGGAGAAGGAGAAGGTGAAGTCTGGAGGGTGAATCAGCAGAAGCAGAAGAAGGAGAAGGAGAAGGTGAAGTCTGGAGGGTGAAACAGAAGAAGCAGAATAAGGAGAAGGAGAAGATGAAGTCTGGAGGGTGAATCAGAAGAAGCAGAAGAAGGAGAAGGAGAAGGTGAAGTCTGGAGGGTGAATCAGAAGAAGTAGAAGAAGGAGAAGGAGAAGGTGAAGTCTGGAGGGTGAAGCAGAAGAAGTAGAAGAAGGAGAAGGAGAAGGTGAAGTCAGGAGGGTGAATCAGAAGAAGTAGAAGAAGGAGAAGGAGAAGGTGAAGTCAGGAGGGTGAATCAGAAGAAGCAGAAGAAGGAGAAGGAGAAGGTGAAGTCTGGAGGGTGAATCAGAAGAATCAGAAGAAGGAGAAGGAGAAGGTGAAGTCTGGAGGGTGAATCAGAAGAAGCAGAAGAAAGAGAAGGAGAAGGTGAAGTCTGGAGGGTGAAGCAGAAGAAACAGAAGAAGGAGAAGGAGAAGGTGAAGACTGGAGGGTGAATCAGAAGAAGTAGAAGAAGGAGAAGGAGAAGGTGAAGTCTGGAGGGTGAATCAGAAGAAGTAGAAGAAGGAGAAGGAGAAGGTGAAGTCTGGAGGGTGAATCAGAAGAAGCAGAAGAAGGAGAAGGAGAAGGTGAAGTCTGGAGGGTGAATCAGAAGAAGGAGAAGAAGGAGAAGGAGAAGATGAAGTCTGGAGGGTGAATCAGAAGAAGTAGAAGAAGGAGAAGGAGAAGGTGAAGTCTGGAGGGTGAATCAGAAGAAGTAGAAGAAGGAGAAGGAGAAGGTGTAGTCTGGAGGGTGAATCAGAAGAAGTAGACGAAGGAGAAGGAGAAGGTGAAGTCTGGAGGGTGAATCAGAAGAAGCAGAAGAAGGAGAAGGAGAAGGTGAAGTCTGGAGGGTGAATCAGAAGAAGTAGAAGAAGGAGAAGGAGAAGGTGAAGTCTGGAGGGTGAATCAGAAGAAGCAGAAGAAGGAGAAGGAGAAGGTGAAGTCTGGAGGGTGAATCAGCAGAAGCAGAAGAAGGAGAAGGAGAAGGTGAAGTCTGGAGGGTGAAACAGAAGAAGCAGAATAAGGAGAAGGAGAAGATGAAGTCTGGAGGGTGAATCAGAAGAAGCAGAAGAAGGAGAAGGAGAAGGTGAAGTCTGGAGGGTGAATCAGAAGAAGTAGAAGAAGGAGAAGGAGAAGGTGAAGTTAGAAGGGTGAATCAGGAGAAGCAGAAGAAGGAGACGGAGAAGGTGAAGTCAGGGGGGTGAAGCAGAAGAAGTAGAAGAAGGAGAAGGAGAAGGTGAAGTCAGGAGGGTGAAGCAGAAGAAGCAGAAGAAGGAGAATGAGAAGGTGAAGTCTGGAGGGCGCAGCAGAAGAAGCAGAAGAAGGAGAAGGAGAAGGTGAAGTCTGAAGGGTGAAGCAGAAGAAGCAGAAGAAGGAGAAGCTGAAGGTGAAGTCTGGAGGGTGAAGCAGAAGAAGCAGAAGAAGGAGAAAGAGAAGGTGAAGTCTGGAGGGCGAAGCAGAAGAAGCAGAAGAAGGAAAAGGAGAAGGTGAAGTCTGGAGGGTGAAGCAGAAGAAGCAGAAGAAGGAGAAGGAGAAGGTGAAGTCTGGAGGGTGAATCAGAAGAAGTAGAAGAAGGAGAAGGAGAAGGTGAAGTCAGGAGGGTGAAGCAGAAGAAGCAGAAGAAGGAGAAGGAGAAGGTGAAGTCTGGAGAGTGAAGCAGAAGAAGCAGAAGAAGGAGAAGGAGAAGGTGAAGTCTGGAGGGTGAAGCAGAAGAAGCAGAAGAAGGAGAAGGAGGAAGTGAAGTCAGGAGGGTGAATCAGAAGAAGTAGAAGAAGGAGAAGGAGAAGGTGAAGTCTGGAGGGTGAATCAGAAGAAGTAGAAGAAGGAGAAGGAGAAGGTGAAGTCTGGAGGGTGAATCAGAAGAAGTAGAAGAAGGAGAAGGAGAAGGTGAAGTCTGGAGGGTGAATCAGAAGAAGCAGAAGAAGTAGAAGGAGAAGGTAAAGTCTGGAGGGTGAATCAGAAGAAGTAGAAGAAGGAGAAGGAGAAGGTGATGTCTGGAGGGTGAATCAGAAGAAGCAGAAGAAGCAGAAGGAGAAGGTGAAGTCAGGAGGGTGAATCAGAAGAAGCAGAAGAAGGAGAAGGAGAAGGTGAAGTCTGGAGGGTGAATCAGAAGAAGCAGAAGAAGGAGGAGGAGAAGGTGAAGTATTGAGGGAGAAGCAGAAGAAGTAGAAGAAGGAGAAGGAGAAGGTGAAGTCTGGAGGGTGAATCAGAAGAAGTAGAAGAAGGAGAAGGAGAAGGTGAAGTCTGGAGGGTGAATCAGAAGAAGTAGAAGAAGGAGAAGGAGAAGGTGAAGTCTGGAGGGTGAAACAGAAGAAGCAGAAGAAGGAGAAGGAGAAGGTGAAGTCGTTAGGGTGAATCAGAAGAAGTAGAAGAAGGAGAAGGAGAAGGTGTAGTCTGGAGGGTGAATCAGAAGAAGTAGACGAAGGAGAAGGAGAAGGTGAAGTCTGGAGGGTGAATCAGAAGAAGCAGAAGAAGGAGAAGGAGAAGGTGAAGTCTGGCGGGTGAATCAGAAGAAGTAGAAGAAGGAGAAGGAGAAGGTGAAGTCTGGAGGGTGAATCAGAAGAAGCAGAAGAAGGAGAAGGAGAAGGTGAAGTCTGGAGGGTGAATCAGAAGAAGCAGAAGAAGGAGAAGGAGAAGGTGAAGTCTGGAGGGTGAATCAGAAGAAGCAGAAGAAGGAGAAGGAGAAGGTGAAGTCTGGAGGGTGAATCAGAAGAAGCAGAAGAAGTAGAAGGAGAAGGTGAAGTCTGGAGGGTGAATCAGAAGAAGTAGAAGAAGGAGAAGGAGAAGGTGAAGTCTGGAGGGTGAATCAGAAGAAGCAAAAGAATGAGAAGGAAAAGGTGAAGTCAGGAGGGTTAATCAGAAGAAGCAGAAGAAGGAGAAGGAGAAGGTGAAGTCTGGAGGGTGAATCAGAAGAAGCAGAAGAAGGAGAAGGAGAAGGTGAAGACTGGAGGGTAAATCAGAAGCTGCAGAAGAAGGAGAAGGGGAAGGTGAAGACTGGAGGGTAAATCAGAAGCTGTAGAAGAAGGAGAAGGAGAAGGTGAAGTCTGGAGGGTGAATCAGAAGAAGTAGAAGAAGGAGAAGGAGAAGGTGAAGTCTGGAGGGTGAATCAGAAGAAGCAGAAGAAGGAGAAGGAGAAGATGAAATCTGGAGGGTGAATCAGAAGAAGTAGTAGAAGGAGAAGGAGAAGGTGAGGTCTGGAGGGTGAATCAGAAGAAGCAGAAGAAGGAGAAGGAGATGGTGAAGTCTGGAGGGTGAATCAGAAGAAGCAGAAGAAGAAGAAGGAGAAGGTGAAGTCTGGAGGGTGAATCAGAAGAAGCAGAAGAAGGAGAAGGAGAAGGTGAAGTCAGGAGGGTGAATCAGAAGAAGCAGAAGAAGGAGAAGGAGAAGGTGAAGTTAGGAGGGTGAATCAGGAGAAGCAGAAGAAGGAGACGGAGAAGGTGAAGTCAGGGGGGTGAAGCAGAAGAAGTAGAAGAAGGAGAAGGAGAAGGTGAAGTCAGGAGGGTGAAGCAGAAGAAGCAGAAGAAGGAGAAGGAGAAGGTGAAGTCTGGAGGGCGCAGCAGAAGAAGCAGAAGAAGGAGAAGGAGAAGGAGAAGTCTGGAGGGTGAAGCAGAAGAAGCAGAAGAAGGAGAAGCTGAAGGTGAAGTCTGGAGGGTGAATCAAAAGAAGTAGAAGAAGGAGAAGGAGAAGGTGAAGTCAGGAGGGTGAAGCAGAAGAAGCAGAAGAAGGAGAAGGAGAAGGTGAAGTCTGGAGGGTGAAGCAGAAGAAGCAGAAGAAGGAGAAGGAGAAGGTGAAGTCTGGAGGGCGAAGCAGAAGAAGCAGAAGAAGGAGAAGGAGAAGGTGAAGTCTGGAGGGTGAATCAGAAGAAGCAGAAGAAGGAGAAGGAGAAGTTGAAGTCTGGAGGGTGAATCAGAAGAAGCAGAAGAAGGAGAAGGAGAAGGTGATGTCTGGAGGGTGAATCAGAAGAAGCAGAAGAAGGAGAAGGAGAAGGTGAAGTCTGGAGGGTGAATCAGAAAAAGCAGAAGAAGTAGAAGGAGAAGGTGAAGTCTGGAGGGTGAATCAGAAGAAGTAGAAGAAGGAGAAGGAGAAGGTGAAGTCTGGAGGGTGAATCAGAAGAAGCAGAAGAAGGAGAAGGAGAAGGTGAAGTCAGGAGGGTGAATCAGAAGAAGCAGAAGAAGGAGAAGGAGAAGGTGAAGTCTGGAGGGTGAATCAGAAGAAGCAGAAGAAGGAGAAGGAGATGGTGAAGACTGGAGGGTGAATCAGAAGAAGTAGAAGAAGGAGAAGGAGAAGGTGATGTCTGGAGGGTGAATCAGAAGAAGTAGAAGAAGGAGAAGGAGAAGGCGAAGTCTGGAGGATGAATCAGAAGAAGCAGAAGAAGGAGAAGGAGAAGGTGAAGTCTGGAGGGTGAATCAGAAGAAGCAGAAGAAGGAGAAGGAGCAGATGAAGTCTGCAGGGTGAATCAGAAGAAGTAGAAGAAGGAGAAGGTGAAGTCTGGAGGGTGAATCAGAAGAAGCAGAAGAAGGAGAAGGAGAAGGTGAATACTGAAGGGTGAATCAGAAGAAGCAGAAGAAGGAGAAGGAGAAGGTGAAGTCTGGAGGGTGAATCAGAAGAAGCAGAAGAAGGAGAAGGAGAAGGTGAAGTCTGGAGGGTGAATCAGAAGAAGCAGAAGAAGGAGAAGGAGAAGGTGAAGTCTGGAGGGTGAATCAGAAGAAGTAGAAGAAGGAGAAGGAGAAGGTGAAGTCTGGAGGGTGAATCAGAAGAAGTAGAAGAAGGAGAAGGAGAAGGTGAAGTCTGGAGGGTGAATCAGAAGAAGCAGAAGAAGGAGAAGGAGAAGGTGAAGTCTGGAGGGTGAATCAGAAGAAGCAGAAGAAGGAGAAGGAGAAGATGAAGTCTGGAGGGTGAATCAGAAGAAGTAGAAGAAGGAGAAGGAGAAGGTGAAGTCTGGAGGGTGAATCAGAAGAAGCAGAAGAAGGAGAAGGAGAAGATGAAATCTGGAGGGTGAATCAGAAGAAGTAGAAGAAGGAGAAGGAGAAGGTGAGGTCTGGAGGGTGAATCAGAAGAAGCAGAAGAAGGAGAAGGAGATGGTGAAGTCTGGAGGGTGAATCAGAAGAAGCAGAGGAAGAAGAAGGAGAAGGTGAAGTCTGGAGGGTGAATCAGAAGAAGCAGAAGAAGGAGAAGGAGAAGGTGAAGTCAGGAGGGTGAATCAGAAGATGCAGAAGAAGGAGAAGGAGAAGGTGAAGTTAGGAGGGTGAATCAGGAGAAGCAGAAGAAGGAGACGGAGAAGGTGAAGTCAGGGGGGTGAAGCAGAAGAAGTAGAAGAAGGAGAAGGAGAAGGTGAAGTCAGGAGGGTGAAGCAGAAGAAGCAGAAGAAGGAGAAGGAGAAGGTGAAGTCTGGAGGGCGCAGCAGAAGAAGCAGAAGAAGGAGAAGGAGAAGGTGAAGTCTGAAGGGTGAAGCAGAAGAAGCAGAAGAAGGAGAAGCTGAAGGTGAAGTCTGGAGGGTGAAGCAGAAGAAGCAGAAGAAGGAGAAAGAGAAGGTGAAGTCTGGAGGGCGAAGCAGAAGAAGCAGAAGAAGGAAAAGGAGAAGGTGAAGTCTGGAGGGTGAAGCAGAAGAAGCAGAAGAAGGAGAAGGAGAAGGTGAAGTCTGGAGGGTGAATCAGAAGAAGTAGAAGAAGGAGAAGGAGAAGGTGAAGTCAGGAGGGTGAAGCAGAAGAAGCAGAAGAAGGAGAAGGAGAAGGTGAAGTCTGGAGAGTGAAGCAGAAGAAGCAGAAGAAGGAGAAGGAGAAGGTGAAGTCTGGAGGGTGAAGCAGAAGAAGCAGAAGAAGGAGAAGGAGGAAGTGAAGTCAGGAGGGTGAATCAGAAGAAGTAGAAGAAGGAGAAGGAGAAGGTGAAGTCTGGAGGGTGAATCAGAAGAAGTAGAAGAAGGAGAAGGAGAAGGTGAAGTCTGGAGGGTGAATCAGAAGAAGTAGAAGAAGGAGAAGGAGAAGGTGAAGTCTGGAGGGTGAATCAGAAGAAGCAGAAGAAGTAGAAGGAGAAGGTAAAGTCTGGAGGGTGAATCAGAAGAAGTAGAAGAAGGAGAAGGAGAAGGTGATGTCTGGAGGGTGAATCAGAAGAAGCAGAAGAAGCAGAAGGAGAAGGTGAAGTCAGGAGGGTGAATCAGAAGAAGCAGAAGAAGGAGAAGGAGAAGGTGAAGTCTGGAGGGTGAATCAGAAGAAGCAGAAGAAGGAGGAGGAGAAGGTGAAGTATTGAGGGAGAAGCAGAAGAAGTAGAAGAAGGAGAAGGAGAAGGTGAAGTCTGGAGGGTGAATCAGAAGAAGTAGAAGAAGGAGAAGGAGAAGGTGAAGTCTGGAGGGTGAATCAGAAGAAGTAGAAGAAGGAGAAGGAGAAGGTGAAGTCTGGAGGGTGAAACAGAAGAAGCAGAAGAAGGAGAAGGAGAAGGTGAAGTCGTTAGGGTGAATCAGAAGAAGTAGAAGAAGGAGAAGGAGAAGGTGTAGTCTGGAGGGTGAATCAGAAGAAGTAGACGAAGGAGAAGGAGAAGGTGAAGTCTGGAGGGTGAATCAGAAGAAGCAGAAGAAGGAGAAGGAGAAGGTGAAGTCTGGCGGGTGAATCAGAAGAAGTAGAAGAAGGAGAAGGAGAAGGTGAAGTCTGGAGGGTGAATCAGAAGAAGCAGAAGAAGGAGAAGGAGAAGGTGAAGTCTGGAGGGTGAATCAGAAGAAGCAGAAGAAGGAGAAGGAGAAGGTGAAGTCTGGAGGGTGAATCAGAAGAAGCAGAAGAAGGAGAAGGAGAAGGTGAAGTCTGGAGGGTGAATCAGAAGAAGCAGAAGAAGTAGAAGGAGAAGGTGAAGTCTGGAGGGTGAATCAGAAGAAGCAGAAGAAGAAGAAGGAGAAGGTGAAGTCTGGAGGGTGAATCAGAAGAAGCAGAAGAAGGAGAAGGAGAAGGTGAAGTCAGGAGGGTGAATCAGAAGAAGCAGATGAAGGAGAAGGAGAAGGTGAAGTTAGGAGGGTGAATCAGGAGAAGCAGAAGAAGGAGACGGAGAAGGTGAAGTCAGGGGGGTGAAGCAGAAGAAGTAGAAGAAGGAGAAGGAGAAGGTGAAGTCAGGAGGGTGAAGCAGAAGAAGCAGAAGAAGGAGAAGGAGAAGGTGAAGTCTGGAGGGCGCAGCAGAAGAAGCAGAAGAAGGAGAAGGAGAAGGAGAAGTCTGGAGGGTGAAGCAGAAGAAGCAGAAGAAGGAGAAGCTGAAGGTGAAGTCTGGAGGGTGAATCAAAAGAAGTAGAAGAAGGAGAAGGAGAAGGTGAAGTCAGGAGGGTGAAGCAGAAGAAGCAGAAGAAGGAGAAGGAGAAGGTGAAGTCTGGAGGGTGAAGCAGAAGAAGCAGAAGAAGGAGAAGGAGAAGGTGAAGTCTGGAGGGCGAAGCAGAAGAAGCAGAAGAAGGAGAAGGAGAAGGTGAAGTCTGGAGGGTGAATCAGAAGAAGCAGAAGAAGGAGAAGGAGAAGTTGAAGTCTGGAGGGTGAATCAGAAGAAGCAGAAGAAGGAGAAGGAGAAGGTGATGTCTGGAGGGTGAATCAGAAGAAGCAGAAGAAGGAGAAGGAGAAGGTGAAGTCTGGAGGGTGAATCAGAAAAAGCAGAAGAAGTAGAAGGAGAAGGTGAAGTCTGGAGGGTGAATCAGAAGAAGTAGAAGAAGGAGAAGGAGAAGGTGAAGTCTGGAGGGTGAATCAGAAGAAGCAGAAGAAGGAGAAGGAGAAGGTGAAGTCAGGAGGGTGAATCAGAAGAAGCAGAAGAAGGAGAAGGAGAAGGTGAAGTCTGGAGGGTGAATCAGAAGAAGCAGAAGAAGGAGAAGGAGATGGTGAAGACTGGAGGGTGAATCAGAAGAAGTAGAAGAAGGAGAAGGAGAAGGTGATGTCTGGAGGGTGAATCAGAAGAAGTAGAAGAAGGAGAAGGAGAAGGCGAAGTCTGGAGGATGAATCAGAAGAAGCAGAAGAAGGAGAAGGAGAAGGTGAAGTCTGGAGGGTGAATCAGAAGAAGCAGAAGAAGGAGAAGGAGCAGATGAAGTCTGCAGGGTGAATCAGAAGAAGTAGAAGAAGGAGAAGGTGAAGTCTGGAGGGTGAATCAGAAGAAGCAGAAGAAGGAGAAGGAGAAGGTGAATACTGAAGGGTGAATCAGAAGAAGCAGAAGAAGGAGAAGGAGAAGGTGAAGTCTGGAGGGTGAATCAGAAGAAGCAGAAGAAGGAGAAGGAGAAGGTGAAGTCTGGAGGGTGAATCAGAAGAAGCAGAAGAAGGAGAAGGAGAAGGTGAAGTCTGGAGGGTGAATCAGAAGAAGTAGAAGAAGGAGAAGGAGAAGGTGAAGTCTGGAGGGTGAATCAGAAGAAGCAGAAGAAGGAGAAGGAGAAGGTGAAGTCTGGAGGGTGAATCAGAAGAAGCAGAAGAAGGAGAAGGAGAAGGTGAAGTCTGGAGGGTGAATCAGAAGAAGTAGAAGAAGGAGAAGGAGAAGGTGAAGTCTGGAGGGTGAATCAGAAGAAGTAGAAGAAGGAGAAGGAGAAGGTGAAGTCTGGAGGGTGAATCAGAAGAAGCAGAAGAAGGAGAAGGAGAAGGTGAAGTCTGGAGGGTGAATCAGAAGAAGCAGAAGAAGGAGAAGGAGAAGATGAAGTCTGGAGGGTGAATCAGAAGAAGTAGAAGAAGGAGAAGGAGAAGGTGAAGTCTGGAGGGTGAATCAGAAGAAGCAGAAGAAGGAGAAGGAGAAGATGAAATCTGGAGGGTGAATCAGAAGAAGTAGAAGAAGGAGAAGGAGAAGGTGAGGTCTGGAGGGTGAATCAGAAGAAGCAGAAGAAGGAGAAGGAGATGGTGAAGTCTGGAGGGTGAATCAGAAGAAGCAGAGGAAGAAGAAGGAGAAGGTGAAGTCTGGAGGGTGAATCAGAAGAAGCAGAAGAAGGAGAAGGAGAAGGTGAAGTCAGGAGGGTGAATCAGAAGATGCAGAAGAAGGAGAAGGAGAAGGTGAAGTTAGGAGGGTGAATCAGGAGAAGCAGAAGAAGGAGACGGAGAAGGTGAAGTCAGGGGGGTGAAGCAGAAGAAGTAGAAGAAGGAGAAGGAGAAGGTGAAGTCAGGAGGGTGAAGCAGAAGAAGCAGAAGAAGGAGAAGGAGAAGGTGAAGTCTGGAGGGCGCAGCAGAAGAAGCAGAAGAAGGAGAAGGAGAAGGTGAAGTCTGAAGGGTGAAGCAGAAGAAGCAGAAGAAGGAGAAGCTGAAGGTGAAGTCTGGAGGGTGAAGCAGAAGAAGCAGAAGAAGGAGAAAGAGAAGGTGAAGTCTGGAGGGCGAAGCAGAAGAAGCAGAAGAAGGAAAAGGAGAAGGTGAAGTCTGGAGGGTGAAGCAGAAGAAGCAGAAGAAGGAGAAGGAGAAGGTGAAGTCTGGAGGGTGAATCAGAAGAAGTAGAAGAAGGAGAAGGAGAAGGTGAAGTCAGGAGGGTGAAGCAGAAGAAGCAGAAGAAGGAGAAGGAGAAGGTGAAGTCTGGAGAGTGAAGCAGAAGAAGCAGAAGAAGGAGAAGGAGAAGGTGAAGTCTGGAGGGTGAAGCAGAAGAAGCAGAAGAAGGAGAAGGAGGAAGTGAAGTCAGGAGGGTGAATCAGAAGAAGTAGAAGAAGGAGAAGGAGAAGGTGAAGTCTGGAGGGTGAATCAGAAGAAGTAGAAGAAGGAGAAGGAGAAGGTGAAGTCTGGAGGGTGAATCAGAAGAAGTAGAAGAAGGAGAAGGAGAAGGTGAAGTCTGGAGGGTGAATCAGAAGAAGCAGAAGAAGTAGAAGGAGAAGGTAAAGTCTGGAGGGTGAATCAGAAGAAGTAGAAGAAGGAGAAGGAGAAGGTGATGTCTGGAGGGTGAATCAGAAGAAGCAGAAGAAGCAGAAGGAGAAGGTGAAGTCAGGAGGGTGAATCAGAAGAAGCAGAAGAAGGAGAAGGAGAAGGTGAAGTCTGGAGGGTGAATCAGAAGAAGCAGAAGAAGGAGGAGGAGAAGGTGAAGTATTGAGGGAGAAGCAGAAGAAGTAGAAGAAGGAGAAGGAGAAGGTGAAGTCTGGAGGGTGAATCAGAAGAAGTAGAAGAAGGAGAAGGAGAAGGTGAAGTCTGGAGGGTGAATCAGAAGAAGTAGAAGAAGGAGAAGGAGAAGGTGAAGTCTGGAGGGTGAAACAGAAGAAGCAGAAGAAGGAGAAGGAGAAGGAGAAGTCGTTAGGGTGAATCAGAAGAAGTAGAAGAAGGAGAAGGAGAAGGTGTAGTCTGGAGGGTGAATCAGAAGAAGTAGACGAAGGAGAAGGAGAAGGTGAAGTCTGGAGGGTGAATCAGAAGAAGCAGAAGAAGGAGAAGGAGAAGGTGAAGTCTGGCGGGTGAATCAGAAGAAGTAGAAGAAGGAGAAGGAGAAGGTGAAGTCTGGAGGGTGAATCAGAAGAAGCAGAAGAAGGAGAAGGAGAAGGTGAAGTCTGGAGGGTGAATCAGAAGAAGCAGAAGAAGGAGAAGGAGAAGGTGAAGTCTGGAGGGTGAATCAGAAGAAGCAGAAGAAGGAGAAGGAGAAGGTGAAGTCTGGAGGGTGAATCAGAAGAAGCAGAAGAAGTAGAAGGAGAAGGTGAAGTCTGGAGGGTGAATCAGAAGAAGTAGAAGAAGGAGAAGGAGAAGGTGAAGTCTGGAGGGTGAATCAGAAGAAGCAAAAGAATGAGAAGGAAAAGGTGAAGTCAGGAGGGTTAATCAGAAGAAGCAGAAGAAGGAGAAGGAGAAGGTGAAGTCTGGAGGGTGAATCAGAAGAAGCAGAAGAAGGAGAAGGAGAAGGTGAAGTCTGGAGGGTGAATCAGAAGAAGTAGAAGAAGGAGAAGGAGAAGGTGAAGTCTGGAGGGTGAAGCAGAAGAAGTAGAAGAAGGAGAAGGAGAAGGTGAAGTCAGGAGGGTGAATCAGAAGAAGTAGAAGAAGGAGAAGGAGAAGGTGAAGTCAGGAGGGTGAATCAGAAGAAGCAGAAGAAGGAGAAGGAGAAGGTGAAGTCTGGAGGGTGAATCAGAAGAATCAGAAGAAGGAGAAGGAGAAGGTGAAGTCTGGAGGGTGAATCAGAAGAAGCAGAAGAAAGAGAAGGAGAAGGTGAAGTCTGGAGGGTGAAGCAGAAGAAGCAGAAGAAGGAGAAGGAGAAGGTGAAGTCTGGAGGGAGAAGCAGAAAAAGTAGAAGAAGGAGAAGGAGAAGGTGAAGTCTGGAGGGTGAATCAGAAGAAGTAGAAGAAGGAGAAGGAGAAGGTGAAGTCTGGAGGGTGAATCGGAAGAAGTAGAAGAAGGAGAAGGAGAAGGTGAAGTCTGGAGGGTGAATCAGAAGAAGCAGAAGAAGGAGAAGGAGAAGGTGAAGTCGTTAGTGTGAATCAGAAGAAGTAGAAGAAGGAGAAGGAGAAGATATAGTCTCGAGGATGAATCAGAAGAAGTGGACGAAGGAGAAGGAGAAGGTGAAGTCTGGAGGGTGAATCAGAAGATGCAGAAGAAGGAGAAGGAGAAGGTGAAGTCTGGCGCGTGAATCAGAAGAAGTAGAAGAAGGAGAAGGAGAAGGTGAAGTCTGGAGGGTGAATCAGAAGAAGCAGAAGAAGGAGAAGGAGAAGGTGAAGTCTGGAGGGTGAATCAGAAGAAGCAGAAGAAGGAGAAGGAGAAGGTGAAGTCTGGAGGGTGAATCAGAAGAAGCAGAAGAAGGAGACGGAGAAGGTGAAGTCTGGAGGGTGAATCAGAAGAAGCAGAAGAAGGAGAAGGAGAAGGTGAAGTTTGGAGGGTGAATCAGAAGAAGTAGAAGAAGGAGAAGGAGAAGGTGAAGTCTGGAGGGTGAATCAGAAGAAGCAGAAGAAGGAGAAGGAGAAGGTGAAGTCAGGAGGGTGAATCAGAAGAAGCAGAAGAAGGAAAAGGAGAAGGTGATGTCTGGATTGTGAATCAGAAGAAGCAGAAGAAGGAGAAGGAGAAGGTGAAGTCTGGAGGGTGAATCAGAAGAAGTAGAAGAAGGAGAAGGAGAAGTTGAAGTCTGGAGGGTGAAGCAGAAGAAGTAGAAGAAGGAGAAGGAGAAGGTGAAGTCAGGAGGGTGAATCAGAAGAAGCAGAAGAAGGAGAAAGGAGAAGGTGAAGTCTGGAGGGTGAATCAGAAGAATCAGAAGAAGGAGAAGGAGAAGGTGAAGTCTGGAGGGTGAAGCAGAAGAAGCAGAAGAAAGAGAAGGAGAAGGTGAAGTCTGGAGAGAGAAGCAGAAGAAGCCAAAGAAGGAGAAGGCGAAGGTGAAGACTGGAGGGTAAATCAGAAGATGTAGAAGAAGGAGAAGGAGAAGGTGAACTCTGGAGGGTGAATCAGAAGAAGTAGAAGAAGGAGAAGGAGAAGGTGAAGTCTGGAGGGTGAATCAGAAGAAGCAGAAGAAGGAGAAGGAGAAGATGAAATCTGGAGGTGAATCAGAAGAAGTAGAAGAAGGAGAAGGAGAAGGTGAGGTCTGGAGGGTGAATCAGAAGAAGCAGAAGAAGGAGAAGGAGATGGTGAAGTCTGGAGGGTGAATCAGAAGAAGCAGAAGAAGAAGAAGGAGAAGGTGAAGTCTGGAGGGTGAATCAGAAGAAGCAGAAGAAGGAGAAGGAGAAGGTGAAGTCAGGAGGGTGAATCAGAAGAAGCAGAAGAAGGAGAAGGAGAAGGTGAAGTTAGGAGGGTGAATCAGGAGAAGCAGAAGAAGGAGACGGAGAAGGTGAAGTCAGGGGGGTGAAGCAGAAGAAGTAGAAGAAGGAGAAGGAGAAGGTGAAGTCAGGAGGGTGAAGCAGAAGAAGCAGAAGAAGGAGAAGGAGAAGGTGAAGTCTGGAGAGCGCAGCAGAAGAAGCAGAAGAAGGAAAAGGAGAAGGTGAAGTCTGGAGGGTGAAGCAGAAGAAGCAGAAGAAGGAGAAGCTGAAGGTGAAGTCTGGAGGGTGAATCAGAAGAAGTAGAAGAAGGAGAAGGAGAAGGTGAAGTCAGGAGGGTGAAGCAGAAGAAGCAGAAGAAGGAGAAGGAGAAGGTGAAGTCTGGAGGGTGAAGCAGAAGAAGCAGAAGAAGGAGAAGGAGAAGGTGAAGTCTGGAGGGCGAAGCAGAAGAAGCAGAAGAAGGAGAAGGAGAAGGTGAAGTCTGGAGGGTGAATCATAAGAAGCAGAAGAAGGAGAAGGAGAAGGTAAAGTTAGGAGGGTGAATCAGAAGAAGCAGAAGAAGGAGAAGGAGCAGGTGAAGTCAGGGGGGTGAAGCAGAAGAAGTAGAAGAAGGAGAAGGAGAAGGTGAAGTCAGGACGGTGAAGCAGAAGAAGCAGAAGAAGGAGAAGGAGAAGGTGAAGTCTGGAGGGTGAAGCAGAAGAAGCAGAAGAAGGAGAAGGAGAGGGTGAAGTCTGGAGGGTGAATCAGAAGAAGTAGAAGAAGGAGAAGGAGAAGGTGAAGTCAGGAGAGTGAAGCAGAAGAAGCAGAAGAAGGAGAAGGAGAAGGTGAAGTCTGGAGGGCGAAGCAGAAGAATCAGAAGAAGGAGAAGGAGAAGGTGAAGTCTGGAGGGTGAAGCAGAAGAAGCAGAAGAAGGAGAAGGAGTAGGTGAAGTCTGGAGGGTGAATCAGAAGAAGTAGAAGAAGGAGAAGGATAAGGTGAAGTCAGGAGGGTGAAGCAGAAGAAGCAGAAGAAGGAGAAGGAGAAGGTGAAGTCTGGTGGGTGAAGCAGAAGAAGCAGAAGAAGGAGAAGGAGAAGGTGAAGTCTGGAGGGTGAAGCAGAAGAAGCAGAAGAAGGAGAAGGAGAAGGTGAAGTCAGGAGGGTGGATCAGAAGAAGTAGAAGAAGGAGAAGGAGAAGGTGAAGTCTGGAGGGTGAATCAGAAGAAGCAGAAGAAGGAGAAGGAGAAGGTGAAGTCTGGAGGGCGCAGCAGAAGAAGCAGAAGAAGGAGAAAGAGAAGGTGAAGTCTGGAGGGTGAAGCAGAAGAAGCAGAAGAAGGAGAAGGAGAGGGTGAAGTCTGGAGGGTGAATCAGAAGAAGCAGAAGAAGGAGAAGGAGAAGATGAAGTCTGGAGGGTGAATCAGAAGAAGTAGAAGAAGGAGAAGGAGAAGGTGAAGTCTGGAGGGTGAATCAGAAGAAGTAGAAGAAGGAGAATGAGAAGATGAAGTCTGGAGGGTGAATTAGAAGAAACAGAAGAAGGAGAAGGAGAAGGTGAAGTCTGGAGGGTGAATCAGAAGAAGTAGAAGAAGGAGAAGGAGAAGGTGTAGTCTGGAGGGTGAATCAGAAGAAGTAGACGAAGGAGAAGGAGAAGGTGAAGTCTGGAGGGTGAATCAGAAGAAGCAGAAGAAGGAGAAGGAGAAGGTGAAGTCTGGAGGGTGAATCAGAAGAAGTAGAAGAAGGAGAAGGAGAAGGTGAAGTCTGGAGGGTGAATCAGAAGAAGCAGAAGAAGGAGAAGGAGAAGGTGAAGTCTGGAGGGTGAATCAGAAGAAGCAGAAGAAGGAGAAGGAGAAGGTGAAGTCTGGAGGGTGAATCAGAAGAAGCAGAATAAGGAGAAGGAGAAGGTGAAGTCTGGAGGGTGAATCAGAAGAAAGAGAAGAAGGAGAAGGAGAAGGTGAAGTCAGGAGGGTGAATCAGAAGAAGCAGAAGAAGGAGAAGGAGAAGGTGAAGTCTGGAGGGTGAATCAGAAGAATCAGAAGAAGGAGAAGGAGAAGATGAAGTCTGGAGGGTGAATCAGAAGAAGCAGAAGAAAGAGAAGGAGAAGGTGAAGTCTGGAGGGTGAAGCAGAAGAAACAGAAGAAGGAGAAGGAGTAGGTGAAGACTGGAGGGTGAATCAGAAGAAGTAGAAGAAGGAGAAGGAGAAGGTGAAGTCTGGAGGGTGAATCAGACGAAGTAGAAGAAGGAGAAGGAGAAGGTGAAGTCTGGAGGGTGAATCAGAAGAAGCAGAAGAAGGAGAAGGAGAAGGTGAAGTTAGGAGGGTGCATCAGAAGAAGCAGAAGAAGGAGAAGGAGCAGGTGAAGTCAGGGGGGTGAAGCAGAAGAAGTAGAAGAAGGAGAAGGAGAAGGTGAAGTCAGGACGGTGAAGCAGAAGAAGCAGAAGAAGGAGAAGGAGAAGGTGAAGTCTGGAGGGTGAAGCAGAAGAAGCAGAAGAAGGAGAAGGAGAGGGTGATGTCTGGAGGGTGAATCAGAAGAAGTAGAAGAAGGAGAAGGAGAAGGTGAAGTCAGGAGAGTGAAGCAGAAGAAGCAGAAGAAGGAGAAGGAGAAGGTGAAGTCTGGAGGGCAAAGCAGAAGAATCAGAAGAAGGAGAAGGAGAAGGTGAAGTCTGGAGGGTGAAGCAGAAGAAGCAGAAGAAGGAGAAGGAGTAGGTGAAGTCTGGAGGGTGAATCAGAAGAAGTAGAAGAAGGAGAAGGATAAGGTGAAGTCAGGAGGGTGAAGCAGAAGAAGCAGAAGAAGGAGAAGGAGAAGGTGAAGTCTGGTGGGTGAAGCAGAAGAAGCAGAAGAAGGAGAAGGAGAAGGTGAAGTCTGGAGGGTGAAGCAGAAGAAGCAGAAGAAGGAGAAGGAGAAGGTGAAGTCAGGAGGGTGGATCAGAAGAAGTAGAAGAAGGAGAAGGAGAAGGTGAAGTCAGGAGAGTGAAGCAGAAGAAGCAGAAGAAGGAGAAGGAGAAGGTGAAGTCTGGAGGGCGAAGCAGAAGAAGCAGAAGAAGGAGAAGGAGAAGGTGAAGTCTGGAGGGTGAAGCAGAAGAAGCAGAAGAAGGAGAAGGAGTAGGTGAAGTCTGGAGGGTGAATCAGAAGAAGTAGAAGAAGGAGAAGGATAAGGTGAAGTCTGGAGGGTGAATCAGAAGAAGCAGAAGAAGGAGAAGGAGAAGGTGAAGTCTGGAGGGCGCAGCAGAAGAAGCAGAAGAAGGAGAAAGAGAAGGTGAAGTCTGGAGGGTGAAGCAGAAGAAGCAGAAGAAGGAGAAGGAGAGGGTGAAGTCTGGAGGGTGAATCAGAAGAAGTAGAAGAAGGAGAAGGAGAAGGTGAAGTCAGGAGAGTGAAGCAGAAGAAGCAGAAGAAGGAGAAGGAGAAGGTGAAGTCTGGAGGGCGAAGCAGAAGAAGCAGAAGAAGGAGAAGGAGAAGGTGAAGTCTGGAGGGTGAAGCAGAAGAAGCAGAAGAAGGAGAAGGAGTAGGTGAAGTCTGGAGGGTGAATCAGAAGAAGTAGAAGAAGGAGAAGGAGAAGGTGAAGTCAGGAGGGTGAAGCAGAAGAAGCAGAAGAAGGAGAAGGAGAAGGTGAAGTCTGGAGGGTGAAGCAGAAGAAGCAGAAGAAGGAGAAGGAGAAGGTGAAGTCTGGAGGGTGAATCAGAAGAAGCAGAAGAAGGAGAAGGAGAGGGTGAAGTCTGGAGGGTGAATCAGGAGAAGCAGAAGAAGGAGAAGGAGAAGGTGAATTTAGGAGGGTGAATCAGAAGAAGCAGAAGAAGGAGAAGGAGCAGGTGAAGTCAGGGGGGTGTAGCAGAAGAAGTAGAAGAAGGAGAAGGTGAAGTCAGGACGGTGAAGCAGAAGAAGCAGAAGAAGGAGAAGGAGAAGGTGAAGACTGAAGGGCGCAGCAGAAGAAGCAGAAGAAGGAGAAGGAGAAGGTGAAGTCTGGAGTGTGAAGCAGAAGAAGCAGAAGAAGGAGAAGGAGAAGGTGAAGTCTGGAGGGTGAAGCAGAAGAAACAGAAGAAGGAGAAGGAGAAAGTGAAGACTGGACGGTGAATCAGAAGAAGTAGAAGAAGGAGAAGGTGAAGTCTGGAGGGTGAATCAGAAGAAGTAGAAGAAGGAGAAGGAGAAGTTGAAGTCTGGAGGGTGAATCAGAAGAAGCAGAAGAAGGAGAAGGAGAAGGTGAAGTCTGGAGGGTGAATCAGAAGAAGCAGAAGAAGGAGAAGGAGAAGATGAAGTCTGGAGGGTGAATCAGAAGAAGTAGAAGAAGGAGAAGGAGAAGGTGAAGTCTGGAGGGTGAATCAGAAGAAGTAGAAGAAGGAGAAGGAGAAGATGAAGTCTGGAGGGTGAATCAGAAGAAAGAGAAGAAGGAGAAGGAGAAGGTGAAGTCTGGAGGGTGAATCAGAAGAAGTAGAAGAAGGAGAAGGAGAAGGTGTAGTCTGGAGGGCGAATCAGAAGAAGTAGACGAAGGAGATGGAGAAGGTGAAGTCTGGAGGGTGAATCAGAAGAAGCAGAAGAAGGAGAAGGAGAAGGTGAAGTCTGGATGGTGAATCAGAAGAAGTAGAAGAAGGAGAAGGAGAAGGTGAAGTCTGGAGGGTGAATCAGAAGAAGCAGAAGAAGGAGAAGGAGAAGGTGAAGTCTGGAGGGTGAATCAGAAGAAGCAGAAGAAGGAGAAGGAGAAGGTGAAGTCTGGAGGGTGAATCAGAAGAAGCAGAATAAGGAGAAGGAGAAGGTGAAGTCTGGAGGGTGAATCAGAAGAAGCAGAAGAAGGAGAAGGAGAAGGTGAAGTCTGGAGGGTGAATCAGAAGAAGTAGAAGAAGGAGAAGGAGAAGGTGAAGTCTGGAGGGTGAATCAGAAGAAGTAGAAGAAGGAGAAGGAGAAGGTG
Organism: Somniosus microcephalus; assembly: GCF_052327205.1. Taxonomy (NCBI): domain Eukaryota; kingdom Metazoa; phylum Chordata; class Chondrichthyes; order Squaliformes; family Somniosidae; genus Somniosus; species Somniosus microcephalus. The sequence goes on along the minus strand of NW_028225465.1, from coordinate 248,387 downwards.
AAGTCTGGAGGGTGAATCAGAAGAAGTAGAAGAAGGAGAAGGAGAAGGTGAAGTCTGGAGGGTGAAGCAGAAGAAGTAGATGAAGGAGAAGGAGAAGGTGAAGTCAGGAGGGTGAATCAGAAGAAGTAGAAGAAGGAGAAGGAGAAGGTGAGGTCTGGAGGGTGAATCAGAAGAAGCAGAAGAAGGAGAAGGAGAAGGTGAAGTCTGGAGGGTGAATCAGAAGAATCAGAAGAAGGAGAAGGAGAAGGTGAAGTCTGGAGGGTGAATCAGAAGAAGCAGAAGAAAGAGAAGGAGAAGGTGAAGTCTGGAGGGTGAAGCAGAAGAAACAGAAGAAGGAGAAGGAGAAGGTGAAGACTGGAGGGTGAATCAGAAGAAGTAGAAGAAGGAGAAGGAGAAGGTGAAGTCTGGAGGGTGAATCAGAAGAAGTAGAAGAAGGAGAAGGAGAAGGTGAAGTCTGGAGGGTGAATCAGAAGAAGCAGAAGAAGGAGAAGGAGAAGGTGAAGTCTGGAGGGTGAATCAGAAGAAGGAGAAGAAGGAGAAGGAGAAGATGAAGTCTGGAGGGTGAATCAGAAGAAGTAGAAGAAGGAGAAGGAGAAGGTGAAGTCTGGAGGGTGAATCAGAAGAAGTAGAAGAAGGAGAAGGAGAAGGTGTAGTCTGGAGGGTGAATCAGAAGAAGTAGACGAAGGAGAAGGAGAAGGTGAAGTCTGGAGGGTGAATCAGAAGAAGCAGAAGAAGGAGAAGGAGAAGGTGAAGTCTGGAGGGTGAATCAGAAGAAGTAGAAGAAGGAGAAGGAGAAGGTGAAGTCTGGAGGGTGAATCAGAAGAAGCAGAAGAAGGAGAAGGAGAAGGTGAAGTCTGGAGGGTGAATCAGCAGAAGCAGAAGAAGGAGAAGGAGAAGGTGAAGTCTGGAGGGTGAAACAGAAGAAGCAGAATAAGGAGAAGGAGAAGATGAAGTCTGGAGGGTGAATCAGAAGAAGCAGAAGAAGGAGAAGGAGAAGGTGAAGTCTGGAGGGTGAATCAGAAGAAGTAGAAGAAGGAGAAGGAGAAGGTGAAGTCTGGAGGGTGAAGCAGAAGAAGTAGAAGAAGGAGAAGGAGAAGGTGAAGTCAGGAGGGTGAATCAGAAGAAGTAGAAGAAGGAGAAGGAGAAGGTGAAGTCAGGAGGGTGAATCAGAAGAAGCAGAAGAAGGAGAAGGAGAAGGTGAAGTCTGGAGGGTGAATCAGAAGAATCAGAAGAAGGAGAAGGAGAAGGTGAAGTCTGGAGGGTGAATCAGAAGAAGCAGAAGAAAGAGAAGGAGAAGGTGAAGTCTGGAGGGTGAAGCAGAAGAAACAGAAGAAGGAGAAGGAGAAGGTGAAGACTGGAGGGTGAATCAGAAGAAGTAGAAGAAGGAGAAGGAGAAGGTGAAGTCTGGAGGGTGAATCAGAAGAAGTAGAAGAAGGAGAAGGAGAAGGTGAAGTCTGGAGGGTGAATCAGAAGAAGCAGAAGAAGGAGAAGGAGAAGGTGAAGTCTGGAGGGTGAATCAGAAGAAGGAGAAGAAGGAGAAGGAGAAGATGAAGTCTGGAGGGTGAATCAGAAGAAGTAGAAGAAGGAGAAGGAGAAGGTGAAGTCTGGAGGGTGAATCAGAAGAAGTAGAAGAAGGAGAAGGAGAAGGTGTAGTCTGGAGGGTGAATCAGAAGAAGTAGACGAAGGAGAAGGAGAAGGTGAAGTCTGGAGGGTGAATCAGAAGAAGCAGAAGAAGGAGAAGGAGAAGGTGAAGTCTGGAGGGTGAATCAGAAGAAGTAGAAGAAGGAGAAGGAGAAGGTGAAGTCTGGAGGGTGAATCAGAAGAAGCAGAAGAAGGAGAAGGAGAAGGTGAAGTCTGGAGGGTGAATCAGCAGAAGCAGAAGAAGGAGAAGGAGAAGGTGAAGTCTGGAGGGTGAAACAGAAGAAGCAGAATAAGGAGAAGGAGAAGCTGAAGTCTGGAGGGTGAATCAGAAGAAGCAGAAGAAGGAGAAGGAGAAGGTGAAGTCTGGAGGGTGAATCAGAAGAAGTAGAAGAAGGAGAAGGAGAAGGTGAAGTCTGGAGGGTGAAGCAGAAGAAGTAGAAGAAGGAGAAGGAGAAGGTGAAGTCAGGAGGGTGAATCAGAAGAAGTAGAAGAAGGAGAAGGAGAAGGTGAAGTCAGGAGGGTGAATCAGAAGAAGCAGAAGAAGGAGAAGGAGAAGGTGAAGTCTGGAGGGTGAATCAGAAGAATCAGAAGAAGGAGAAGGAGAAGGTGAAGTCTGGAGGGTGAATCAGAAGAAGCAGAAGAAAGAGAAGGAGAAGGTGAAGTCTGGAGGGTGAAGCAGAAGAAACAGAAGAAGGAGAAGGAGAAGGTGAAGACTGGAGGGTGAATCAGAAGAAGTAGAAGAAGGAGAAGGAGAAGGTGAAGTCTGGAGGGTGAATCAGAAGAAACAGAAGAAGGAGAAGGAGAAGGTGAAGTCTGGAGGGTGAATCAGAAGAAGTAGAAGAAGGAGAAGGAGAAGGTGTACTCTGGAGGGTGAATCAGAAGAAGTAGACGAAGGAGAAGGAGAAGGTGAAGTCTGGAGGGTGAATCAGAAGAAGCAGAAGAAGGAGAAGGAGAAGGTGAAGTCTGGAGGGTGAATCAGAAGAAGTAGAAGAAGGAGAAGGAGAAGGTGAAGTCTGGAGGGTGAATCAGAAGAAGCAGAAGAAAGAGAAGGAGAAGGTGAAGTCTGGAGGGTGAAGCAGAAGAAGCAGAAGAAGGAGAAGGAGAAGGTGAAGTCTGGAGGGAGAAGCAGAAAAAGTAGAAGAAGGAGAAGGAGAAGGTGAAGTCTGGAGGGTGAATCAGAAGAAGTAGAAGAAGGAGAAGGAGAAGGTGAAGTCTGGAGGGTGAATCGGAAGAAGTAGAAGAAGGAGAAGGAGAAGGTGAAGTCTGGAGGGTGAATCAGAAGAAGCAGAAGAAGGAGAAGGAGAAGGTGAAGTCGTTAGTGTGAATCAGAAGAAGTAGAAGAAGGAGAAGGAGAAGATATAGTCTCGAGGATGAATCAGAAGAAGTGGACGAAGGAGAAGGAGAAGGTGAAGTCTGGAGGGTGAATCAGAAGATGCAGAAGAAGGAGAAGGAGAAGGTGAAGTCTGGCGCGTGAATCAGAAGAAGTAGAAGAAGGAGAAGGAGAAGGTGAAGTCTGGAGGGTGAATCAGAAGAAGCAGAAGAAGGAGAAGGAGAAGGTGAAGTCTGGAGGGTGAATCAGAAGAAGCAGAAGAAGGAGAAGGAGAAGGTGAAGTCTGGAGGGTGAATCAGAAGAAGCAGAAGAAGGAGACGGAGAAGGTGAAGTCTGGAGGGTGAATCAGAAGAAGCAGAAGAAGGAGAAGGAGAAGGTGAAGTTTGGAGGGTGAATCAGAAGAAGTAGAAGAAGGAGAAGGAGAAGGTGAAGTCTGGAGGGTGAATCAGAAGAAGCAGAAGAAGGAGAAGGAGAAGGTGAAGTCAGGAGGGTGAATCAGAAGAAGCAGAAGAAGGAAAAGGAGAAGGTGATGTCTGGATTGTGAATCAGAAGAAGCAGAAGAAGGAGAAGGAGAAGGTGAAGTCTGGAGGGTGAATCAGAAGAAGTAGAAGAAGGAGAAGGAGAAGTTGAAGTCTGGAGGGTGAAGCAGAAGAAGTAGAAGAAGGAGAAGGAGAAGGTGAATTCAGGAGGGTGAATCAGAAGAAGCAGAAGAAGGAGAAAGGAGAAGGTGAAGTCTGGAGGGTGAATCAGAAGAATCAGAAGAAGGAGAAGGAGAAGGTGAAGTCTGGAGGGTGAAGCAGAAGAAGCAGAAGAAAGAGAAGGAGAAGGTGAAGTCTGGAGAGAGAAGCAGAAGAAGCCAAAGAAGGAGAAGGCGAAGGTGAAGACTGGAGGGTAAATCAGAAGATGTAGAAGAAGGAGAAGGAGAAGGTGAACTCTGGAGGGTGAATCAGAAGAAGTAGAAGAAGGAGAAGGAGAAGGTGAAGTCTGGAGGGTGAATCAGAAGAAGCAGAAGAAGGAGAAGGAGAAGATGAAATCTGGAGGTGAATCAGAAGAAGTAGAAGAAGGAGAAGGAGAAGGTGAGGTCTGGAGGGTGAATCAGAAGAAGCAGAAGAAGGAGAAGGAGATGGTGAAGTCTGGAGGGTGAATCAGAAGAAGCAGAAGAAGAAGAAGGAGAAGGTGAAGTCTGGAGGGTGAATCAGAAGAAGCAGAAGAAGGAGAAGGAGAAGGTGAAGTCAGGAGGGTGAATCAGAAGAAGCAGAAGAAGGAGAAGGAGAAGGTGAAGTTAGGAGGGTGAATCAGGAGAAGCAGAAGAAGGAGACGGAGAAGGTGAAGTCAGGGGGGTGAAGCAGAAGAAGTAGAAGAAGGAGAAGGAGAAGGTGAAGTCAGGAGGGTGAAGCAGAAGAAGCAGAAGAAGGAGAAGGAGAAGGTGAAGTCTGGAGGGCGCAGCAGAAGAAGCAGAAGAAGGAAAAGGAGAAGGTGAAGTCTGGAGGGTGAAGCAGAAGAAGCAGAAGAAGGAGAAGCTGAAGGTGAAGTCTGGAGGGTGAATCAGAAGAAGTAGAAGAAGGAGAAGGAGAAGGTGAAGTCAGGAGGGTGAAGCAGAAGAAGCAGAAGAAGGAGAAGGAGAAGGTGAAGTCTGGAGGGTGAAGCAGAAGAAGCAGAAGAAGGAGAAGGAGAAGGTGAAGTCTGGAGGGCGAAGCAGAAGAAGCAGAAGAAGGAGAAGGAGAAGGTGAAGTCTGGAGGGTGAATCATAAGAAGCAGAAGAAGGAGAAGGAGAAGGTAAAGTTAGGAGGGTGAATCAGAAGAAGCAGAAGAAGGAGAAGGAGCAGGTGAAGTCAGGGGGGTGAAGCAGAAGAAGTAGAAGAAGGAGAAGGAGAAGGTGAAGTCAGGACGGTGAAGCAGAAGAAGCAGAAGAAGGAGAAGGAGAAGGTGAAGTCTGGAGGGTGAAGCAGAAGAAGCAGAAGAAGGAGAAGGAGAGGGTGAAGTCTGGAGGGTGAATCAGAAGAAGTAGAAGAAGGAGAAGGAGAAGGTGAAGTCAGGAGAGTGAAGCAGAAGAAGCAGAAGAAGGAGAAGGAGAAGGTGAAGTCTGGAGGGCGAAGCAGAAGAATCAGAAGAAGGAGAAGGAGAAGGTGAAGTCTGGAGGGTGAAGCAGAAGAAGCAGAAGAACGAGAAGGAGTAGGTGAAGTCTGGAGGGTGAATCAGAAGAAGTAGAAGAAGGAGAAGGATAAGGTGAAGTCAGGAGGGTGAAGCAGAAGAAGCAGAAGAAGGAGAAGGAGAAGGTGAAGTCTGGTGGGTGAAGCAGAAGAAGCAGAAGAAGGAGAAGGAGAAGGTGAAGTCTGGAGGGTGAAGCAGAAGAAGCAGAAGAAGGAGAAGGAGAAGGTGAAGTCAGGAGGGTGGATCAGAAGAAGTAGAAGAAGGAGAAGGAGAAGGTGAAGTCTGGAGGGTGAATCAGAAGAAGCAGAAGAAGGAGAAGGAGAAGGTGAAGTCTGGAGGGCGCAGCAGAAGAAGCAGAAGAAAGAGAAAGAGAAGGTGAAGTCTGGAGGGTGAAGCAGAAGAAGCAGAAGAAGGAGAAGGAGAGGGTGAAGTCTGGAGGGTGAATCAGAAGAAGTAGAAGAAGGAGAAGGAGAAGGTGAAGTCAGGAGGGTGAATCAGAAGAAGCAGAAGAAGGAGAAGGAGAAGGTGAAGTCTGGAGGGCGCAGCAGAAGAAGCAGAAGAAGGAGAAAGAGAAGGTGAAGTCTGGAGGGTGAAGCAGAAGAAGCAGAAGAAGGAGAAGGAGAGGGTGAAGTCTGGAGGGTGAATCAGAAGAAGCAGAAGAAGGAGAAGGAGAAGATGAAGTCTGGAGGGTGAATCAGAAGAAGTAGAAGAAGGAGAAGGAGAAGGTGAAGTCTGGAGGGTGAATCAGAAGAAGTAGAAGAAGGAGAATGAGAAGATGAAGTCTGGAGGGTGAATTAGAAGAAACAGAAGAAGGAGAAGGAGAAGGTGAAGTCTGGAGGGTGAATCAGAAGAAGTAGAAGAAGGAGAAGGAGAAGGTGTAGTCTGGAGGGTGAATCAGAAGAAGTAGACGAAGGAGAAGGAGAAGGTGAAGTCTGGAGGGTGAATCAGAAGAAGCAGAAGAAGGAGAAGGAGAAGGTGAAGTCTGGAGGGTGAATCAGAAGAAGTAGAAGAAGGAGAAGGAGAAGGTGAAGTCTGGAGGGTGAATCAGAAGAAGCAGAAGAAGGAGAAGGAGAAGGTGAAGTCTGGAGGGTGAATCAGAAGAAGCAGAAGAAGGAGAAGGAGAAGGTGAAGTCTGGAGGGTGAATCAGAAGAAGCAGAATAAGGAGAAGGAGAAGGTGAAGTCTGGAGGGTGAATCAGAAGAAAGAGAAGAAGGAGAAGGAGAAGGTGAAGTCTGGAGGGTGAATCAGAAGAAGCAGAAGAAGGAGAAGGAGAAGGTGAAGTCTGGAGGGTGAATCAGAAGAAGTAGAAGAAGGAGAAGGAGAAGGTGAAGTCTGGAGGGTGAAGCAGAAGAAGTAGAAGAAGGAGAAGGAGAAGGTGAAGTCAGGAGGGTGAATCAGAAGAAGCAGAAGAAGGAGAAGGAGAAGGTGAAGTCTGGAGGGTGAATCAGAAGAATCAGAAGAAGGAGAAGGAGAAGATGAAGTCTGGAGGGTGAATCAGAAGAAGCAGAAGAAAGAGAAGGAGAAGGTGAAGTCTGGAGGGTGAAGCAGAAGAAACAGAAGAAGGAGAAGGAGTAGGTGAAGACTGGAGGGTGAATCAGAAGAAGTAGAAGAAGGAGAAGGAGAAGGTGAAGTCTGGAGGGTGAATCAGACGAAGTAGAAGAAGGAGAAGGAGAAGGTGAAGTCTGGAGGGTGAATCAGAAGAAGCAGAAGAAGGAGAAGGAGAAGGTGAAGTTAGGAGGGTGCATCAGAAGAAGCAGAAGAAGGAGAAGGAGCAGGTGAAGTCAGGGGGGTGAAGCAGAAGAAGTAGAAGAAGGAGAAGGAGAAGGTGAAGTCAGGACGGTGAAGCAGAAGAAGCAGAAGAAGGAGAAGGAGAAGGTGAAGTCTGGAGGGTGAAGCAGAAGAAGCAGAAGAAGGAGAAGGAGAGGGTGATGTCTGGAGGGTGAATCAGAAGAAGTAGAAGAAGGAGAAGGAGAAGGTGAAGTCAGGAGAGTGAAGCAGAAGAAGCAGAAGAAGGAGAAGGAGAAGGTGAAGTCTGGAGGGCAAAGCAGAAGAATCAGAAGAAGGAGAAGGAGAAGGTGAAGTCTGGAGGGTGAAGCAGAAGAAGCAGAAGAAGGAGAAGGAGTAGGTGAAGTCTGGAGGGTGAATCAGAAGAAGTAGAAGAAGGAGAAGGATAAGGTGAAGTCAGGAGGGTGAAGCAGAAGAAGCAGAAGAAGGAGAAGGAGAAGGTGAAGTCTGGTGGGTGAAGCAGAAGAAGCAGAAGAAGGAGAAGGAGAAGGTGAAGTCTGGAGGGTGAAGCAGAAGAAGCAGAAGAAGGAGAAGGAGAAGGTGAAGTCAGGAGGGTGGATCAGAAGAAGTAGAAGAAGGAGAAGGAGAAGGTGAAGTCTGGAGGGTGAATCAGAAGAAGCAGAAGAAGGAGAAGGAGAAGGTGAAGTCTGGAGGGCGCAGCAGAAGAAGCAGAAGAAGGAGAAAGAGAAGGTGAAGTCTGGAGGGTGAAGCAGAAGAAGCAGAAGAAGGAGAAGGAGAGGGTGAAGTCTGGAGGGTGAATCAGAAGAAGTAGAAGAAGGAGAAGGAGAAGGTGAAGTCAGGAGAGTGAAGCAGAAGAAGCAGAAGAAGGAGAAGGAGAAGGTGAAGTCTGGAGGGCGAAGCAGAAGAAGCAGAAGAAGGAGAAGGAGAAGGTGAAGTCTGGAGGGTGAAGCAGAAGAAGCAGAAGAAGGAGAAGGAGTAGGTGAAGTCTGGAGGGTGAATCAGAAGAAGTAGAAGAAGGAGAAGGAGAAGGTGAAGTCAGGAGGGTGAAGCAGAAGAAGCAGAAGAAGGAGAAGGAGAAGGTGAAGTCTGGAGGGTGAAGCAGAAGAAGCAGAAGAAGGAGAAGGAGAAGGTGAAGTCTGGAGGGTGAATCAGAAGAAGCAGAAGAAGGAGAAGGAGAGGGTGAAGTCTGGAGGGTGAATCAGGAGAAGCAGAAGAAGGAGAAGGAGAAGGTGAATTTAGGAGGGTGAATCAGAAGAAGCAGAAGAAGGAGAAGGAGCAGGTGAAGTCAGGGGGGTGTAGCAGAAGAAGTAGAAGAAGGAGAAGGTGAAGTCAGGACGGTGAAGCAGAAGAAGCAGAAGAAGGAGAAGGAGAAGGTGAAGACTGAAGGGCGCAGCAGAAGAAGCAGAAGAAGGAGAAGGAGAAGGTGAAGTCTGGAGTGTGAAGCAGAAGAAGCAGAAGAAGGAGAAGGAGAAGGTGAAGTCTGGAGGGTGAAGCAGAAGAAACAGAAGAAGGAGAAGGAGAAAGTGAAGACTGGACGGTGAATCAGAAGAAGTAGAAGAAGGAGAAGGAGAAGGTGAAGTCTGGAGGGTGAATCAGAAGAAGTAGAAGAAGGAGAAGGAGAAGTTGAAGTCTGGAGGGTGAATCAGAAGAAGCAGAAGAAGGAGAAGGAGAAGGTGAAGTCTGGAGGGTGAATCAGAAGAAGCAGAAGAAGGAGAAGGAGAAGATGAAGTCTGGAGGGTGAATCAGAAGAAGTAGAAGAAGGAGAAGGAGAAGGTGAAGTCTGGAGGGTGAATCAGAAGAAGTAGAAGAAGGAGAAGGAGAAGATGAAGTCTGGAGGGTGAATCAGAAGAAAGAGAAGAAGGAGAAGGAGAAGGTGAAGTCTGGAGGGTGAATCAGAAGAAGTAGAAGAAGGAGAAGGAGAAGGTGTAGTCTGGAGGGTGAATCAGAAGAAGTAGACGAAGGAGATGGAGAAGGTGAAGTCTGGAGGGTGAATCAGAAGAAGCAGAAGAAGGAGAAGGAGAAGGTGAAGTCTGGATGGTGAATCAGAAGAAGTAGAAGAAGGAGAAGGAGAAGGTGAAGTCTGGAGGGTGAATCAGAAGAAGCAGAAGAAGGAGAAGGAGAAGGTGAAGTCTGGAGGGTGAATCAGAAGAAGCAGAAGAAGGAGAAGGAGAAGGTGAAGTCTGGAGGGTGAATCAGAAGAAGCAGAATAAGGAGAAGGAGAAGGTGAAGTCTGGAGGGTGAATCAGAAGAAGCAGAAGAAGGAGAAGGAGAAGGTGAAGTCTGGAGGGTGAATCAGAAGAAGTAGAAGAAGGAGAAGGAGAAGGTGAAGTCTGGAGGGTGAATCAGAAGAAGTAGAAGAAGGAGAAGGAGAAGGTGAAGTCTGGAGGGTGAATCAGAAGAAGTAGAAGAAGGAGAAGGAGAAGGTGAAGTCTGGAGGGTGAAGCAGAAGAAGTAGATGAAGGAGAAGGAGAAGGTGAAGTCAGGAGGGTGAATCAGAAGAAGTAGAAGAAGGAGAAGGAGAAGGTGAGGTCTGGAGGGTGAATCAGAAGAAGCAGAAGAAGGAGAAGGAGAAGGTGAAGTCTGGAGGGTGAATCAGAAGAATCAGAAGAAGGAGAAGGAGAAGGTGAAGTCTGGAGGGTGAATCAGAAGAAGCAGAAGAAAGAGAAGGAGAAGGTGAAGTCTGGAGGGTGAAGCAGAAGAAACAGAAGAAGGAGAAGGAGAAGGTGAAGACTGGAGGGTGAATCAGAAGAAGTAGAAGAAGGAGAAGGAGAAGGTGAAGTCTGGAGGGTGAATCAGAAGAAGTAGAAGAAGGAGAAGGAGAAGGTGAAGTCTGGAGGGTGAATCAGAAGAAGCAGAAGAAGGAGAAGGAGAAGGTGAAGTCTGGAGGGTGAATCAGAAGAAGGAGAAGAAGGAGAAGGAGAAGATGAAGTCTGGAGGGTGAATCAGAAGAAGTAGAAGAAGGAGAAGGAGAAGGTGAAGTCTGGAGGGTGAATCAGAAGAAGTAGAAGAAGGAGAAGGAGAAGGTGTAGTCTGGAGGGTGAATCAGAAGAAGTAGACGAAGGAGAAGGAGAAGGTGAAGTCTGGAGGGTGAATCAGAAGAAGCAGAAGAAGGAGAAGGAGAAGGTGAAGTCTGGAGGGTGAATCAGAAGAAGTAGAAGAAGGAGAAGGAGAAGGTGAAGTCTGGAGGGTGAATCAGAAGAAGCAGAAGAAGGAGAAGGAGAAGGTGAAGTCTGGAGGGTGAATCAGCAGAAGCAGAAGAAGGAGAAGGAGAAGGTGAAGTCTGGAGGGTGAAACAGAAGAAGCAGAATAAGGAGAAGGAGAAGATGAAGTCTGGAGGGTGAATCAGAAGAAGCAGAAGAAGGAGAAGGAGAAGGTGAAGTCTGGAGGGTGAATCAGAAGAAGTAGAAGAAGGAGAAGGAGAAGGTGAAGTCTGGAGGGTGAAGCAGAAGAAGTAGAAGAAGGAGAAGGAGAAGGTGAAGTCAGGAGGGTGAATCAGAAGAAGTAGAAGAAGGAGAAGGAGAAGGTGAAGTCAGGAGGGTGAATCAGAAGAAGCAGAAGAAGGAGAAGGAGAAGGTGAAGTCTGGAGGGTGAATCAGAAGAATCAGAAGAAGGAGAAGGAGAAGGTGAAGTCTGGAGGGTGAATCAGAAGAAGCAGAAGAAAGAGAAGGAGAAGGTGAAGTCTGGAGGGTGAAGCAGAAGAAACAGAAGAAGGAGAAGGAGAAGGTGAAGACTGGAGGGTGAATCAGAAGAAGTAGAAGAAGGAGAAGGAGAAGGTGAAGTCTGGAGGGTGAATCAGAAGAAACAGAAGAAGGAGAAGGAGAAGGTGAAGTCTGGAGGGTGAATCAGAAGAAGTAGAAGAAGGAGAAGGAGAAGGTGTAGTCTGGAGGGTGAATCAGAAGAAGTAGACGAAGGAGAAGGAGAAGGTGAAGTCTGGAGGGTGAATCAGAAGAAGCAGAAGAAGGAGAAGGAGAAGGTGAAGTCTGGAGGGTGAATCAGAAGAAGTAGAAGAAGGAGAAGGAGAAGGTGAAGTCTGGAGGGTGAATCAGAAGAAGCAGAAGAAGGAGAAGGAGAAGGTGAAGTCTGGAGGGTGAATCAGAAGAAGCAGAAGAAGGAGAAGGAGAAGATGAAGTCTGGAGGGTGAATCAGAAGAAGCAGAATAAGGAGAAGGAGAAGGTGAAGTCTGGAGGGTGAATCAGAAGAAGCAGAAGAAGGAGAAGGAGAAGGTGAAGTCTGGAGGGTGAATCAGAAGAAGTAGAAGAAGGAGAAGGAGAAGGTGAAGTCTGGAGGGTGAATCAGAAGAAGTAGAAGAAGGAGAAGGAGAAGGTGAAGTCTGGAGGGTGAAGCAGAAGAAGTAGATGAAGGAGAAGGAGAAGGTGAAGTCAGGAGGGTGAATCAGAAGAAGTAGAAGAAGGAGAAGGAGAAGGTGAAGTTAGGAGGGTGCATCAGAAGAAGCAGAAGAAGGAGAAGGAGCAGGTGAAGTCAGGGGGGTGAAGCAGAAGAAGTAGAAGAAGGAGAAGGAGAAGGTGAAGTCAGGACGGTGAAGCAGAAGAAGCAGAAGAAGGAGAAGGAGAAGGTGAAGTCTGGAGGGTGAAGCAGAAGAAGCAGAAGAAGGAGAAGGAGAGGGTGATGTCTGGAGGGTGAATCAGAAGAAGTAGAAGAAGGAGAAGGAGAAGGTGAAGTCAGGAGAGTGAAGCAGAAGAAGCAGAAGAAGGAGAAGGAGAAGGTGAAGTCTGGAGGGCGAAGCAGAAGAATCAGAAGAAGGAGAAGGAGAAGGTGAAGTCTGGAGGGTGAAGCAGAAGAAGCAGAAGAAGGAGAAGGAGTAGGTGAAGTCTGGAGGGTGAATCAGAAGAAGTAGAAGAAGGAGAAGGATAAGGTGAAGTCAGGAGGGTGAAGCAGAAGAAGCAGAAGAAGGAGAAGGAGAAGGTGAAGTCTGGTGGGTGAAGCAGAAGAAGCAGAAGAAGGAGAAGGAGAAGGTGAAGTCTGGAGGGTGAAGCAGAAGAAGCAGAAGAAGGAGAAGGAGAAGGTGAAGTCAGGAGGGTGGATCAGAAGAAGTAGAAGAAGGAGAAGGAGAAGGTGAAGTCTGGAGGGTGAATCAGAAGAAGCAGAAGAAGGAGAAGGAGAAGGTGAAGTCTGGAGGGCGCAGCAGAAGAAGCAGAAGAAGGAGAAAGAGAAGGTGAAGTCTGGAGGGTGAAGCAGAAGAAGCAGAAGAAGGAGAAGGAGAGGGTGAAGTCTGGAGGGTGAATCAGAAGAAGTAGAAGAAGGAGAAGGAGAAGGTGAAGTCAGGAGAGTGAAGCAGAAGAAGCAGAAGAAGGAGAAGGAGAAGGTGAAGTCTGGAGGGCGAAGCAGAAGAAGCAGAAGAAGGAGAAGGAGAAGGTGAAGTCTGGAGGGTGAATCAGAAGAAGCAGAAGAAGGAGAAGGAATAGGTGAAGTCTGGAGGGTGAATCAGAAGAAGTAGAAGAAGGAGAAGGAGAAGGTGAAGTCAGGAGGGTGAAGCAGAAGAAGCAGAAGAAGGAGAAGGAGAAGGTGAAGTCTGGAGGGTGAAGCAGAAGAAGCAGAAGAAGGAGAAGGAGAAGGTGAAGTCTGGAGGGTGAATCAGAAGAAGCAGAAGAAGGAGAAGGAGAGGGTGAAGTCTGGAGGGTGAATCAGGAGAAGCAGAAGAAGGAGAAGGAGAAGGTGAATTTAGGAGGGTGAATCAGAAGAAGCAGAAGAAGGAGAAGGAGCAGGTGAAGTCAGGGGGGTGTAGCAGAAGAAGTAGAAGAAGGAGAAGGAGAAGGTGAAGTCAGGACGGTGAAGCAGAAGAAGCAGAAGAAGGAGAAGGAGAAGGTGAAGACTGAAGGGCGCAGCAGAAGAAGCAGAAGAAGGAGAAGGAGAAGGTGAAGTCTGGAGTGTGAAGCAGAAGAAGCAGAAGAAGGAGAAGGAGAAGGTGAAGTCTGGAGGGTGAAGCAGAAGAAACAGAAGAAGGAGAAGGAGAAGGTGAAGACTGGACGGTGAATCAGAAGAAGTAGAAGAAGGAGAAGGAGAAGGTGAAGTCTGGAGGGTGAATCAGAAGAAGTAGAAGAAGGAGAAGGAGAAGATGAAGTCTGGAGGGTGAATCAGAAGAAGTAGAAGAAGGAGAAGGAGAAGGTGAAGTCTGGAGGGTGAATCAGAAGAAGTAGAAGAAGGAGAAGGAGAAGATGAAGTCTGGAGGGTGAATCAGAAGAAAGAGAAGAAGGAGAAGGAGAAGGTGAAGTCTGGAGGGTGAATCAGAAGAAGCAGAAGAAGGAGAAGGAGAAGGTGAAGTCTGGAGGGTGAATCAGAAGAAGCAGAAGAAGGAGAAGGAGAAGATGAAGTCTGGAGGGTGAATCAGAAGAAGTAGAAGAAGGAGAAGGAGAAGGTGAAGTCTGGAGGGTGAATCAGAAGAAGTAGAAGAAGGAGAAGGAGAAGATGAAGTCTGGAGGGTGAATCAGAAGAAAGAGAAGAAGGAGAAGGAGAAGGTGAAGTCTGGAGGGTGAATCAGAAGAAGTAGAAGAAGGAGAAGGAGAAGGTGTAGTCTGGAGGGTGAATCAGAAGAAGTAGACGAAGGAGATGGAGAAGGTGAAGTCTGGAGGGTGAATCAGAAGAAGTAGAAGAAGGAGAAGGAGAAGGTGAAGTCTGGATGGTGAATCAGAAGAAGTAGAAGAAGGAGAAGGAGAAGGTGAAGTCTGGAGGGTGAATCAGAAGAAGCAGAAGAAGGAGAAGGAGAAGGTGAAGTCTGGAGGGTGAATCAGAAGAAGCAGAAGAAGGAGAAGGAGAAGGTGAAGTCTGGAGGGTGAATCAGAAGAAGTAGAAGAAGGAGAAGGAGAAGATGAAGTCTGGAGGGTGAATCAGAAGAAGTAGAAGAAGGAGAAGGAGAAGGTGAAGTCTGGAGGGTGAATCAGAAGAAGTAGAAGAAGGAGAAGGAGAAGATGAAGTCTGGAGGGTGAATCAGAAGAAAGAGAAGAAGGAGAAGGAGAAGGTGAAGTCTGGAGGGTGAATCAGAAGAAGCAGAAGAAGGAGAAGGAGAAGGTGAAGTCTGGAGGGTGAATCAGAAGAAGCAGAAGAAGGAGAAGGAGAAGATGAAGTCTGGAGGGTGAATCAGAAGAAGTAGAAGAAGGAGAAGGAGAAGGTGAAGTCTGGAGGGTGAATCAGAAGAAGTAGAAGAAGGAGAAGGAGAAGATGAAGTCTGGAGGGTGAATCAGAAGAAAGAGAAGAAGGAGAAGGAGAAGGTGAAGTCTGGAGGGTGAATCAGAAGAAGTAGAAGAAGGAGAAGGAGAAGGTGTAGTCTGGAGGGTGAATCAGAAGAAGTAGACGAAGGAGATGGAGAAGGTGAAGTCTGGAGGGTGAATCAGAAGAAGCAGAAGAAGGAGAAGGAGAAGGTGAAGTCTGGATGGTGAATCAGAAGAAGTAGAAGAAGGAGAAGGAGAAGGTGAAGTCTGGAGGGTGAATCAGAAGAAGCAGAAGAAGGAGAAGGAGAAGGTGAAGTCTGGAGGGTGAATCAGAAGAAGCAGAAGAAGGAGAAGGAGAAGGTGAAGTCTGGAGGGTGAATCAGAAGAAGCAGAATAAGGAGAAGGAGAAGGTGAAGTCTGGAGGGTGAATCAGAAGAAGCAGAAGAAGGAGAAGGAGAAGGTGAAGTCTGGAGGGTGAATCAGAAGAAGTAGAAGAAGGAGAAGGAGAAGGTGAAGTCTGGAGGGTGAATCAGAAGAAGTAGAAGAAGGAGAAGGAGAAGGTGAAGTCTGGAGGGTGAATCAGAAGAAGTAGAAGAAGGAGAAGGAGAAGGTGAAGTCTGGAGGGTGAAGCAGAAGAAGTAGATGAAGGAGAAGGAGAAGGTGAAGTCAGGAGGGTGAATCAGAAGAAGTAGAAGAAGGAGAAGGAGAAGGTGAGGTCTGGAGGGTGAATCAGAAGAAGCAGAAGAAGGAGAAGGAGAAGGTGAAGTCTGGAGGGTGAATCAGAAGAATCAGAAGAAGGAGAAGGAGAAGGTGAAGTCTGGAGGGTGAATCAGAAGAAGCAGAAGAAAGAGAAGGAGAAGGTGAAGTCTGGAGGGTGAAGCAGAAGAAACAGAAGAAGGAGAAGGAGAAGGTGAAGACTGGAGGGTGAATCAGAAGAAGTAGAAGAAGGAGAAGGAGAAGGTGAAGTCTGGAGGGTGAATCAGAAGAAGTAGAAGAAGGAGAAGGAGAAGGTGAAGTCTGGAGGGTGAATCAGAAGAAGCAGAAGAAGGAGAAGGAGAAGGTGAAGTCTGGAGGGTGAATCAGAAGAAGGAGAAGAAGGAGAAGGAGAAGATGAAGTCTGGAGGGTGAATCAGAAGAAGTAGAAGAAGGAGAAGGAGAAGGTGAAGTCTGGAGGGTGAATCAGAAGAAGTAGAAGAAGGAGAAGGAGAAGGTGTAGTCTGGAGGGTGAATCAGAAGAAGTAGACGAAGGAGAAGGAGAAGGTGAAGTCTGGAGGGTGAATCAGAAGAAGCAGAAGAAGGAGAAGGAGAAGGTGAAGTCTGGAGGGTGAATCAGAAGAAGTAGAAGAAGGAGAAGGAGAAGGTGAAGTCTGGAGGGTGAATCAGAAGAAGCAGAAGAAGGAGAAGGAGAAGGTGAAGTCTGGAGGGTGAATCAGAAGAAGCAGAAGAAGGAGAAGGAGAAGGTGAAGTCTGGAGGGTGAAACAGAAGAAGCAGAATAAGGAGAAGGAGAAGATGAAGTCTGGAGGGTGAATCAGAAGAAGCAGAAGAAGGAGAAGGAGAAGGTGAAGTCTGGAGGGTGAATCAGAAGAAGTAGAAGAAGGAGAAGGAGAAGGTGAAGTCAGGAGGGTGAATCAGAAGAAGTAGAAGAAGGAGAAGGAGAAGGTGAAGTCAGGAGGGTGAATCAGAAGAAGCAGAAGAAGGAGAAGGAGAAGGTGAAGTCTGGAGGGTGAATCAGAAGAATCAGAAGAAGGAGAAGGAGAAGGTGAAGTCTGGAGGGTGAATCAGAAGAAGCAGAAGAAAGAGAAGGAGAAGGTGAAGTCTGGAGGGTGAAGCAGAAGAAACAGAAGAAGGAGAAGGAGAAGGTGAAGACTGGAGGGTGAATCAGAAGAAGTAGAAGAAGGAGAAGGAGAAGGTGAAGTCTGGAGGGTGAATCAGAAGAAACAGAAGAAGGAGAAGGAGAAGGTGAAGTCTGGAGGGTGAATCAGAAGAAGTAGAAGAAGGAGAAGGAGAAGGTGTAGTCTGGAGGGTGAATCAGAAGAAGTAGACGAAGGAGAAGGAGAAGTGGAAGTCTGGAGGGTGAATCAGAAGAAGCAGAAGAAGGAGAAGGAGAAGGTGAAGTCTGGAGGGTGAATCAGAAGAAGTAGAAGAAGGAGAAGGAGAAGGTGAAGTCTGGAGGGTGAATCAGAAGAAGCAGAAGAAGGAGAAGGAGAAGGTGAAGTCTGGAGGGTGAATCAGAAGAAGCAGAAGAAGGAGAAGGAGAAGATGAAGTCTGGAGGGTGAATCAGAAGAAGCAGAATAAGGAGAAGGAGAAGGTGAAGTCTGGAGGGTGAATCAGAAGAAGCAGAAGAAGGAGAAGGAGAAGGTGAAGTCTGGAGGGTGAATCAGAAGAAGTAGAAGAAGGAGAAGGAGAAGGTGAAGTCTGGAGGGTGAATCAGAAGAAGTAGAAGAAGGAGAAGGAGAAGGTGAAGTCTGGAGGGTGAAGCAGAAGAAGTAGATGAAGGAGAAGGAGAAGGTGAAGTCAGGAGGGTGAATCAGAAGAAGTAGAAGAAGGAGAAGGAGAAGGTGAGGTCTGGAGGGTGAATCAGAAGAAGCAGAAGAAGGAGAAGGAGAAGGTGAAGTCTGGAGGGTGAATCAGAAGAATCAGAAGAAGGAGAAGGAGAAGGTGAAGTCTGGAGGGTGAATCAGAAGAAGCAGAAGAAAGAGAAGGAGAAGGTGAAGTCTGGAGGGTGAAGCAGAAGAAACAGAAGAAGGAGAAGGAGAAGGTGAAGGCTGGAGGGTGAATCAGAAGAAGTAGAAGAAGGAGAAGGAGAAGGTGAAGTCTGGAGGGTGAATCAGAAGAAGGAGAAGAAGGAGAAGGAGAAGGTGAAGTCTGGAGGGTGAATCAGAAGAAGCAGAAGAAGGAGAAGGAGAAGGTGAAGTCTGGAGGGTGAATCAGAAGAAGGAGCAGAAGGAGGAGGAGAAGATGAAGTCTGGAGGGTGAATCAGAAGAAGTAGAAGAAGGAGAAGGAGAAGGTGAAGTCTGGAGGGTGAATCAGAAGAAGGAGAAGAAGGAGAAGGAGAAGATGAAGTCTGGAGGGTGAAGCAGAAGAAACAGAAGAAGGAGAAGGAGAAGGTGAAGACTGGAGGGTGAATCAGGAGAAGTAGAAGAAGGAGAAGGAGAAGGTGAAGTCTGGAGGGTGAATCAGAAGAAGTAGAAGAAGGAGAAGGAGAAGGTGAAGTCTGGAGGGTGAATCAGAAGAAGTAGACGAAGGAGAAGGAGAAGGTGAAGTCTGGAGGGTGAATCAGAAGAAGCAGAAGAAGGAGAAGGAGAAGGTGAAGTCTGGAGGGTGAATCAGAAGAAGTAGAAGAAGGAGAAGGAGAAGGTGAAGTCGGGAGGGTGAATCAGAAGAAGCAGAAGAAGGAGAAGGAGAAGGTGAAGTCTGGAGGGTGAATCAGAAGAAGCAGAAGAAGGAGAAGGAGAAGGTGAAGTCTGGAGGGTGAAACAGAAGAAGCAGAATAAGGAGAAGGAGAAGGTGAAGTCTGGAGGGTGAATCAGAAGAAGCAGAAGAAGGAGAAGGAGAAGGTGAAGTCTGTAGGGTGAATCAGAAGAAGTAGAAGTAGGAGAAGGAGAAGGTGAAGTCTGGAGGGTGAATCAGAAGAAGTAGAAAAAGGAGAAGGAGAAGGTGAAGTCTGGAGGGTGAAGCAGAAGAAGTAGAAGAAGGAGAAGGAGAAGGTGAAGTCAGGAGGGTGAATCAGAAGAAGTAGAAGAAGGAGAAGGAGAAGGTGAAGTCAGGAGGGTGAATCAGAAGAAGCAGAAGAAGGAGAAGGAGAAGGTGAAGTCTGGAGGGTGAATCAGAAGAATCAGAAGAAGGAGAAGGAGAAGGTGAAGTCTGGAGGGTGAATCAGAAGAAGCAGAAGAAAGAGAAGGAGAAGGTGAAGTCTGGAGGGTGAATCAGAAGAAGTAGAAGAAGGAGAAGGAGAAGGTGAAGCCTGGAGGGTGAATCAGAAGAAGCAGAAGAAGGAGAAGGAGAAGGTGATGTCTGGAGGGTGAATCAGAAGAAGCAGAAGAAGGAGAAGGAGAAGGTGAAGTCTGGAGGGTGAATCAGAAGAAGCAGAAGAAGGAGAAGGAGAAGGTGAAGTCTGGAGGGTGAATCAGAAGAAGCAGAATAAGGAGAAGGAGAAGGTGAAGTCTGGAGGGTGAATCAGAAGAAGCAGAAGAAGGAGAAGGAGAAGGTGAAGTCTGGAGGGTGAATCAGAAGAAGTAGAAGAAGGAGAAGGAGAAGGTGAAGTCTGGGGGGTGAAGCAGAAGAAGTAGAAGAAGGAGAAGGAGAAGGTGAAGTCAGGAGGGTGAATCAGAAGAAGTAGAAGAAGGAGAAGGAGAAGGTGAAGTCAGGAGGGTGAATCAGAAGAAGCAGAAGAAGGAGAAGGAGAAGGTGAAGTCTGGAGGGCGAATCAGAAGAAACAGAAGAAGGAGAAGGAGAAGGTGAAATCTGGAGGGTGAATCAGAAGAAGCAGAAGAAGGAGAAGGAGAAGGTGAAGTCTGGAGGTTGAATCAGAAGAAGCAGAATAAGGAGAAGGAGAAGGTGAAGTCTGGAGGGTGAATCAGAAGAAGCAGAATAAGGAGAAGGAGAAGGTGAAGTCTGGAGGGTGAATCAGAAGAAGCAGAAGAAGGAGAAGGAGAAGGTGAAGTCTGGAGGGTGAATCAGAAGAGGTAGAAGAAGGAGAAGGAGAAGGTGAAGTCTGGAGGGTGAAGCAGAAGAAGGAGAAGAAGGAGAAGGAGAAGGTGAAGTCAGGAGGGTGAATCAGAAGTAGTAGAAGAAGGAGAAGGAGAAGGTGAAGCCAGGAGGGTGAATCAGATGAAGCAGAAGAAGGAGAAGGAGAAGGTGAAGTCTGGAGGGTGAATCAGAAGAATCAGAAGAAGGAGAAGGAGAAGGTGAAGTCTGGAGGGTGAATCAGAAGAATCAGAAGAAAGAGAAGGAGAAGGTGAAGTCTGGAGGCTGAAGCAGAAGAAACAGAAGAAGGAGAAGGAGAATGTGAAGACTGGAGGGTGAATCAGAAGAAGTAGAAGAAGGAGAAGGAGAAGGTGAAGTCTGGAGGGTGAATCAGAAGAAGTAGAAGAAGGAGAAGGAGAAGGTGAAGTCTGGAGGGTGAATCAGAAGAAGCAGAAGAAGGAGAAGGAGAAGGTGAAGTCTGGAGGGTGAATCAGAAGATGCAGAAGAAGGAGAAGGAGAAGATGAAGTCTGGAGGGTGAATCAGAAGAAGTAGAAGAAGGAGAAGGAGAAGGTGAAGTCTGGAGGGTGAATCAGAAGAAGTAGAAGAAGGAGAAGGAGAAGGTGAAGTCTGGAGGGTGAATCAGAAGAAACAGAAGAAGGAGAAGGAGAAGGTGAAGTCTGGAGGGTGAATCAGAAGAAGTAGAAGAAGGAGAAGGAGAAGGTGAAGTCTGGAGGGTGAATCAGAAGAAGCAGAAGAAGGAGAAGGAGAAGATGAAGTCTGGAGGGTGAATCAGAAGAAGTAGAAGAAGGAGAAGGAGAAGGTGAAGTCTGGAGGGTGAATCAGAAGAAGCAGAAGAAGGAGAAGGAGAAGGTGAAGTCTGGAGGGTGAATCAGAAGAAGCAGAAGAAGGAGAAGGAGAAGGTGAAGTCTGGAGCGTGAACCAGAAGAAGCAGAATAAGGAGAAGGAGAAGGTGAAGTCTGGAGGGTGAATCAGAAGAAGTAGAAGAAGGAGAAGGAGAAGGTGAAGTCTGGAGGGTGAATCAGAAGAAGTAGAAGAAGGAGAAGGAGAAGGTGAAGTCTGGAGGGTGAAGCAGAAGAAGTAGAAGAAGGAGAAGGAGAAGGTGAAGTCAGGAGGGTGAATCAGAAGAAGTAGAAGAAGGAGAAGGAGAAGGTGAAGTCAGGAGGGTGAATCAGAAGAAGCAGAAGAAGGAGAAGGAGAAGGTGAAGTCTGGAGGGTGAATCAGAAGAATCAGAAGAAGGAGAAGGAGAAGGTGAAGTCTGGAGGGAGAATCAGAAGAAGCAGAAGAAAGAGAAGGAGAAGGTGAAGTCTGGAGGGTGAATCAGAAGAAGTAGAAGAAGGAGAAGGAGAAGGTGAAGTCTGGAGGGTGAATCAGAAGAAGCAGAAGAAGGAGAAGGAGAAGGTGAAGTCTGGAGGGTGTATCAGAAGAAGCAGAAGAAGGAGAAGGAAAAGGTGAAGTCTGGAGGGTGAATC
Source organism: Somniosus microcephalus (assembly GCF_052327205.1). Taxonomy (NCBI): domain Eukaryota; kingdom Metazoa; phylum Chordata; class Chondrichthyes; order Squaliformes; family Somniosidae; genus Somniosus; species Somniosus microcephalus. Next base: position 228,175 of record NW_028225465.1, on the reverse strand, counting down.
AGAAGAAGCAGAAGAAGGAGAACGAGAAGGTGAAGTCTGGAGGGTGTATCAGAAGAAGCAGAATAAGGAGAAGGAGAAGGTGAAGTCTGGAGGGTGAATCAGAAGAAGCAGAAGAAGGAGAAGGAGAAGGTGAAGTCTGGAGGGTGAATCAGAAGAAGTAGAAGAAGGAGAAGGAGAAGGTGAAGTCTGGAGGGTGAAGCAGAAGAAGTAGAAGAAGGAGAAGGAGAAGGTGAAGTCAGGAGGGTGAATCAGAAGAAGCAGAAGAAGGAGAAGGAGAAGATGAAGTCTGGAGGGTGAATCAGAAGAATCAGAAGAAGGAGAAGGAGAAGATGAAGTCTGGAGGGTGAATCAGAAGAAGCAGAAGAAAGAGAAGGAGAAGGGGAAGTCTGGAGGGTGAAGCAGAAGAAACAGAAGAAGGAGAAGGAGTAGGTGAAGACTGGAGGGTGAATCAGAAGAAGTAGAAGAAGGAGAAGGAGAAGGTGAAGTCTGGAGGGTGAATCAGACGAAGTAGAAGAAGGAGAAGGAGAAGGTGAAGTCTGGAGGGTGAATCAGAAGAAGTAGAATAAGGAGAAGGAGAAGGTGAAGTCTGGAGGGTGAGTCAGAAGAAGCAGATGAAGGAGAAGGAGAAGATGAGGTCTGGAGGGTGAATCAGAAGAAGTAGAAGAAGGAGAAGGAGAAGGTGAGGTCTGGAGGGTGAATCAGAAGAAGCAGAAGAAGGAGAAGGAGAAGGTGAAGTCTGGAGGGTGAATCAGAAGAAGCAGAGGAAGGAGAAGGAGAAGGTGAAGTCTGGAGGGTGAATCAGAAGAAGCAGAAGAAGGAGAAGGAAAAGGTGAAGTCAGGAGTGTGAATCAGAAGAAGCAGAAGAAGGAGAAGGAGAAGGTGAAGTTAGGAGGGTGAATCAGAAGAAGCAGAAGAAGGAGAAGGAGAAGGTGAAGTCTGGAGGGCGCAGCAGAAGAAGCAGAAGAAGGAGAAAGAGAAGGTGAAGTCTGGAGGGTGAAGCAGAAGAAGCAGAAGAAGGAGAAGGAGAGGGTGAAGTCTGGAGGGTGAATCAGAAGAAGTAGAAGAAGGAGAAGGAGAAGGTGAAGTCAGGAGAGTGAAGCAGAAGAAGCAGAAGAAGGAGAAGGAGAAGGTGAAGTCTGGAGGGAGAAGCAGAAGAAGCAGAAGAAGGAGAAGGAGAAGGTGAAGTCTGGAGGGTGAAGCAGAAGAAGCAGAAGAAGGAGAAGGAGTAGGTGAAGTCTGGAGGGTGAATCAGAAGAAGTAGAAGAAGGAGAAGGAGAAGGTGAAGTCTGGAGGGTGAATCAGAAGAATCAGAAGAAGGAGAAGGAGAAGGTGAAGTCTGGAGGGTGAATCAGAAGAAGCAGAAGAAGGAGAAGGAGAAGGTGAAGTCTGGAGGGTGAATCAGAAGAATCAGAAGAAGGAGAAGGAGAAGGTGAAGTCTGGAGGGTGAATCAGAAGAATCAGAAGAAAGAGAAGGAGAAGGTGAAGTCTGGAGGCTGAAGCAGAAGAAACAGAAGAAGGAGAAGGAGAATGTGAAGACTGGAGGGTGAATCAGAAGAAGTAGAAGAAGGAGAAGGAGAAGGTGAAGTCTGGAGGGTGAATCAGAAGAAGTAGTAGAAGGAGAAGGAGAAGGTGAAGTCTGGAGGGTGAATCAGAAGAAGCAGAAGAAGGAGAAGGAGAAGGTGAAGTCTGGAGGGTGAATCAGAAGATGCAGAAGAAGGAGAAGGAGAAGATGAAGTCTGGAGGGTGAATCAGAAGAAGTAGAAGAAGGAGAAGGAGAAGGTGAAGTCTGGAGGGTGAATCAGAAGAAGTAGAAGAAGGAGAAGGAGAAGGTGAAGTCTGGAGGGTGAATCAGAAGAAACAGAAGAAGGAGAAGGAGAAGGTGAAGTCTGGAGGGTGAATCAGAAGAAGTAGAAGAAGGAGAAGGAGAAGGTGAAGTCTGGAGGGTGAATCAGAAGAAGCAGAAGAAGGAGAAGGAGAAGATGAAGTCTGGAGGGTGAATCAGAAGAAGTAGAAGAAGGAGAAGGAGAAGGTGAAGTCTGGAGGGTGAATCAGAAGAAGCAGAAGAAGGAGAAGGAGAAGGTGAAGTCTGGAGGGTGAATCAGAAGAAGCAGAAGAAGGAGAAGGAGAAGGTGAAGTCTGGAGGGTGAACCAGAAGAAGCAGAATAAGGAGAAGGAGAAGGTGAAGTCTGTGGAGGGTGAATCAGAAGAAGTAGAAGAAGGAGAAGGAGAAGGTGAAGTCTGGAGGGTGAATCAGAAGAAGTAGAAGAAGGAGAAGGAGAAGGTGAAGTCTGGAGGGTGAAGCAGAAGAAGTAGAAGATGGAGAAGGAGAAGGTGAAGTCAGGAGGGTGAATCAGAAGAAGTAGAAGAAGGAGAAGGAGAAGGTGAAGTCAGGAGGGTGAATCAGAAGAAGCAGAAGAAGGAGAAGGAGAAGGTGAAGTCTGGAGGGTGAATCAGAAGAATCAGAAGAAGTAGAAGGAGAAGGTGAAGTCTGGAGGGAGAATCAGAAGAAGCAGAAGAAAGAGAAGGAGAAGGTGAAGTCTGGAGGGTGAATCAGAAGAAGTAGAAGAAGGAGAAGGAGAAGGTGAAGTCTGGAGGGTGAATCAGAAGAAGCAGAAGAAGGAGAAGGAGAAGGTGAAGTCTGGAGGGTGTATCAGAAGAAGCAGAAGAAGGAGAAGGAAAAGGTGAAGTCTGGAGGGTGAATCAGAAGAAGCAGAAGAAGGAGAAGGAGAAGGTGAAGTCTGGAGGGTGTATCAGAAGAAGCAGAATAAGGAGAAGGAGAAGGTGAAGTCTGGAGGGTGAATCAGAAGAAGCAGAAGAAGGAGAAGGAGAAGGTGAAGTCTGGAGGGTGAATCAGAAGAAGTAGAAGAAGGAGAAGGAGAAGGTGAAGTCTGGAGGGTGAAGCAGAAGAAGTAGAAGAAGGAGAAGGAGAAGGTGAAGTCAGGAGGGTGAATCAGAAGAAGCAGAAGAAGGAGAAGGAGAAGGTGAAGTCTGGAGGGTGAATCAGAAGAATCAGAAGAAGGAGAAGGAGAAGATGAAGTCTGGAGGGTGAATCAGAAGAAGCAGAAGAAAGAGAAGGAGAAGGGGAAGTCTGGAGGGTGAAGCAGAAGAAACAGAAGAAGGAGAAGGAGTAGGTGAAGACTGGAGGGTGAATCAGAAGAAGTAGAAGAAGGAGAAGGAGAAGGTGAAGTCTGGAGGGTGAATCAGAAGAAGTAGAAGAAGGAGAAGGAGAAGGTGAAGTCTGGAGGGTGAATCAGAAGAAGTAGAAGAAGGAGAAGGAGAAGGTGAAGTCTGGAGGGTGAATCAGAAGAAGTAGAAGAAGGAGAAGGAGAAGGTGAAGTCTGGAGGGTGAAGCAGAAGAAGTAGATGAAGGAGAAGGAGAAGGTGAAGTCAGGAGGGTGAATCAGAAGAAGTAGAAGAAGGAGAAGGAGAAGGTGAGGTCTGGAGGGTGAATCAGAAGAAGCAGAAGAAGGAGAAGGAGAAGGTGAAGTCTGGAGGGTGAATCAGAAGAATCAGAAGAAGGAGAAGGAGAAGGTGAAGTCTGGAGGGTGAATCAGAAGAAGCAGAAGAAAGAGAAGGAGAAGGTGAAGTCTGGAGGGTGAATCAGAAGAAGCAGAATAAGGAGAAGGAGAAGGTGAAGTCTGTGGAGGGTGAATCAGAAGAAGTAGAAGAAGGAGAAGGAGAAGGTGAAGTCTGGAGGGTGAATCAGAAGAAGTAGAAGAAGGAGAAGGAGAAGGTGAAGTCTGGAGGGTGAAGCAGAAGAAGTAGAAGATGGAGAAGGAGAAGGTGAAGTCAGGAGGGTGAATCAGAAGAAGTAGAAGAAGGAGAAGGAGAAGGTGAAGTCAGGAGGGTGAATCAGAAGAAGCAGAAGAAGGAGAAGGAGAAGGTGAAGTCTGGAGGGTGAATCAGAAGAATCAGAAGAAGTAGAAGGAGAAGGTGAAGTCTGGAGGGAGAATCAGAAAGAAGCAGAAGAAAGAGAAGGAGAAGGTGAAGTCTGGAGGGTGAATCAGAAGAAGTAGAAGAAGGAGAAGGAGAAGGTGAAGTCTGGAGGGTGAATCAGAAGAAGCAGAAGAAGGAGAAGGAGAAGGTGAAGTCTGGAGGGTGTATCAGAAGAAGCAGAAGAAGGAGAAGGAAAAGGTGAAGTCTGGAGGGTGAATCAGAAGAAGCAGAAGAAGGAGAAGGAGAAGGTGAAGTCTGGAGGGTGTATCAGAAGAAAGCAGAATAAGGAGAAGGAGAAGGTGAAGTCTGGAGGGTGAATCAGAAGAAGCAGAAGAAGGAGAAGGAGAAGGTGAAGTCTGGAGGGTGAATCAGAAGAAGTAGAAGAAGGAGAAGGAGAAGGTGAAGTCTGGAGGGTGAAGCAGAAGAAGTAGAAGAAGGAGAAGGAGAAGGTGAAGTCAGGAGGGTGAATCAGAAGAAGCAGAAGAAGGAGAAGGAGAAGGTGAAGTCTGGAGGGTGAATCAGAAGAATCAGAAGAAGGAGAAGGAGAAGATGAAGTCTGGTGGGTGAATCAGAAGAAGCAGAAGAAAGAGAAGGAGAAGGGGAAGTCTGGAGGGTGAAGCAGAAGAAACAGAAGAAGGAGAAGGAGTAGGTGAAGACTGGAGGGTGAATCAGAAGAAGTAGAAGAAGGAGAAAGGAGAAGGTGAAGTCTGGAGGGTGAATCAGAAGAAGTAGAAGAAGGAGAAGGAGAAGGTGAAGTCTGGAGGGTGAATCAGAAGAAGTAGAAGAAGGAGAAGGAGAAGGTGAAGTCTGGAGGGTGAATCAGAAGAAGTAGAAGAAGGAGAAGGAGAAGGTGAAGTCTGGAGGGTGAAGCAGAAGAAGTAGATGAAGGAGAAGGAGAAGGTGAAGTCAGGAGGGTGAATCAGAAGAAGTAGAAGAAGGAGAAGGAGAAGGTGAGGTCTGGAGGGTGAATCAGAAGAAGCAGAAGAAGGAGAAGGAGAAGGTGAAGTCTGGAGGGTGAATCAGAAGAATCAGAAGAAGGAGAAGGAGAAGGTGAAGTCTGGAGGGTGAATCAGAAGAAGCAGAAAGAAAGAGAAGGAGAAGGTGAAGTCTGGAGGGTGAAGCAGAAGAAACAGAAGAAGGAGAAGGAGAAGGTGAAGACTGGAGGGCGAATCAGAAGAAGTAGAAGAAGGAGAAGGAGAAGGTGAAGTCTGGAGGGTGAATCAGAAGAAGTAGAAGAAGGAGAAGGAGAAGGTGAAGTCTGGAGGGTGAATCAGAAGAAGCAGAAGAAGGAGAAGGAGAAGGTGAAGTCTGGAGGGTGAATCAGAAGAAGGAGAGAAGAAGGAGAAGGAGAAGATGAAGTCTGGAGGGTGAATCAGAAGAAGTAGAAGAAGGAGAAGGAGAAGGTGAAGTCTGGAGGGTGAATCAGAAGAAGTAGAAGAAGGAGAAGGAGAAGGTGTAGTCTGGAGGGTGAATCAGAAGAAGTAGACGAAGGAGAAGGAGAAGGTGAAGTCTGGAGGGTGAATCAGAAGAAGCAGAAGAAGGAGAAGGAGAAGGTGAAGTCTGGAGGGTGAATCAGAAGAAGTAGAAGAAGGAGAAGGAGAAGGTGAAGTCTGGAGGGTGAATCAGAAGAAGCAGAAGAAGGAGAAGGAGAAGGTGAAGTCTGGAGGGTGAATCAGAAGAAGCAGAAGAAGGAGAAGGAGAAGGTGAAGTCTGGAGGGTGAAACAGAAGAAGCAGAATAAGGAGAAGGAGAAGGTGAAGTCTGGAGGGAGAATCAGAAGAAGCAGAAGAAGGAGAAGGAGAAGGTGAAGTCTGGAGGGTGAATCAGAAGAAGTAGAAGAAGGAGAATGAGAAGGTGAAGTCTGGAGGGTGAAGCAGAAGAAGTAGAAGAAGGAGAAGGAGAAGGTGAAGTCAGGAGGGTGAATCAGAAGAAGTAGAAGAAGGAGAAGGAGAAGGTGAAGTCAGGAGGGTGAATCAGAAGAAGCAGAAGAAGGAGAAGGAGAAGGTGAAGTCTGGAGGGTGAATCAGAAGAAACAGAAGAAGGAGAAGGAGAAGGTGAAGTCTGGAGGGTGAATCAGAAGAAGCAGAAGAAAGAGAAGGAGAAGGTGAAGTCTGGAGGGTGAAGCAGAAGAAACAGAAGAAGGAGAAGGAGAAGGTGAAGACTGGAGGGTGAATCAGAAGAAGTAGAAGAAGGAGAAGGAGAAGGTGAAGTCTGGAGGGTGAATCAGAAGAAACAGAAGAAGGAGAAGGAGAAGGTGAAGTCTGGAGGGTGAATCAGAAGAAGTAGAAGAAGGAGAAGGAGAAGGTGTAGTCTGGAGGGTGAATCAGAAGAAGTAGACGAAGGAGAAGGAGAAGGTGAAGTCTGGAGGGTGAAATCAGAAGAAGCAGAAGAAGGAGAAGGAGAAGGTGAAGTCTGGAGGGTGAATCAGAAGAAGTAGAAGAAGGAGAAGGAGAAGGTGAAGTCTGGAGGGTGAATCAGAAGAAGCAGAAGAAGGAGAAGGAGAAGGTGAAGTCTGGAGGGTGAATCAGAAGAAGCAGAAGAAGGAGAAGGAGAAGGTGAAGTCTGGAGGGTGAATCAGAAGAAGCAGAATAAGGAGAAGGAGAAGGTGAAGTCTGGAGGGTGAATCAGAAGAAGCAGAAGAAGGAGAAGGAGAAGGTGAAGTCTGGAGGGTGAATCAGAAGAAGTAGAAGAAGGAGAAGGAGAAGGTGAAGTCTGGAGGGTGAATCAGAAGAAGTAGAAGAAGGAGAAGGAGAAGGTGAAGTCTGGAGGGTGAAGCAGAAGAAGTAGATGAAGGAGAAGGAGAAGGTGAAGTCAGGAGGGTGAATCAGAAGAAGTAGAAGAAGGAGAAGGAGAAGGTGAGGTCTGGAGGGTGAATCAGAAGAAGCAGAAGAAGGAGAAGGAGAAGGTGAAGTCTGGAGGGTGAATCAGAAGAATCAGAAGAAGGAGAAGGAGAAGGTGAAGTCTGGAGGGTGAATCAGAAGAAGCAGAAGAAAGAGAAGGAGAAGGTGAAGTCTGGAGGGTGAAGCAGAAGAAACAGAAGAAGGAGAAGGAGAAGGTGAAGACTGGAGGGTGAATCAGAAGAAGTAGAATAAGGAGAAGGAGAAGGTGAAGTCTGGAGGGTGAATCAGAAGAAGGAGAAGAAGGAGAAGGAGAAGGTGAAGTCTGGAGGGTGAATCAGAAGAAGCAGAAGAAGGAGAAGGAGAAGGTGAAGTCTGGAGGGTGAATCAGAAGAAGGAGCAGAAGGAGAAGGAGATGATGAAGTCTGGAGGGTGAATCAGAAGAAGTAGAAGAAGGAGAAGGAGAAGGTGAAGTCTGGAGGGTGAATCAGAAGAAGGAGAAGAAGGAGAAGGAGAAGATGAAGTCTGGAGGGTGAAGCAGAAGAAACAGAAGAAGGAGAAGGAGAAGGTGAAGACTGGAGGGTGAATCAGGAGAAGTAGAAGAAGGAGAAGGAGAAGGTGAAGTCTGGAGGGTGAATCAGAAGAGTAGAAGAAGGAGAAGGAGAAGGTGAAGTCTGGAGGGTGAATCAGAAGAAATAGACGAAGGAGAAGGAGAAGGTGAAGTCTGGAGGGTGAATCAGAAGAAGCAGAAGAAGGAGAAGGAGAAGGTGAAGTCTGGAGGGTGAATCAGAAGAAGTAGAAGAAGGAGAAGGAGAAGGTGAAGTCGGGAGGGTGAATCAGAAGAAGCAGAAGAAGGAGAAGGAGAAGGTGAAGTCTGGAGGGTGAATCAGAAGAAGCAGAAGAAGGAGAAGGAGAAGGTGAAGTCTGGAGGGTGAAACAGAAGAAGCAGAATAAGGAGAAGGAGAAGGTGAAGTCTGGAGGGTGAATCAGAAGAAGCAGAAGAAGGAGAAGGAGAAGGTGAAGTCTGTAGGGTGAATCAGAAGAAGTAGAAGTAGGAGAAGGAGAAGGTGAAGTCTGGAGGGTGAATCAGAAGAAGTAGAAAAAGGAGAAGGAGAAGGTGAAGTCTGGAGGGTGAAGCAGAAGAAGTAGAAGAAGGAGAAGGAGAAGGTGAAGTCAGGAGGGTGAATCAGAAGAAGTAGAAGAAGGAGAAGGAGAAGGTGAAGTCAGGAGGGTGAATCAGAAGAAGCAGAAGAAGGAGAAGGAGAAGGTGAAGTCTGGAGGGTGAATCAGAAGAATCAGAAGAAGGAGAAGGAGAAGGTGAAGTCTGGAGGGTGAATCAGAAGAAGCAGAAGAAAGAGAAGGAGAAGGTGAAGTCTGGAGGGTGAATCAGAAGAAGTAGAAGAAGGAGAAGGAGAAGGTGAAGTCTGGAGGGTGAATCAGAAGAAGCAGAAGAAGGAGAAGGAGAAGGTGATGTCTGGAGGGTGAATCAGAAGAAGCAGAAGAAGGAGAAGGAGAAGGTAAAGTCTGGAGGGTGAATCAGAAGAAGCAGAAGAAGGAGAAGGAGAAGGTGAAGTCTGGAGGGTGAATCAGAAGAAGCAGAAAAAGGAGAAGGAGAAGGTGAAGTCTGGAGGGTGAATCAGAAGAAGCAGAAGAAGGAGAAGGAGAAGGTGAAGTCTGGAGGGTGAATCAGAAGAAGTAGAAGAAGGAGAAGGAGAAGGTGAAGTCTGGGGGGTGAAGCAGAAGAAGTAGAAGAAGGAGAAGGAGAAGGTGAAGTCAGGAGGGTGAATCAGAAGAAGTAGAAGAAGGAGAATGAGAAGGTGAAGTCAGGAGGGTGAATCAGAAGAAGCAGAAGAAGGAGAAGGAGAAGGTGAAGTCTGGAGGGCGAATCAGAAGAAACAGAAGAAGGAGAAGGAGAAGGTGAAATCTGGAGGGTGAATCAGAAGAAGCAGAAGAAGGAGAAGGAGAAGGTGAAGTCTGGAGGTTGAATCAGAAGAAGCAGAATAAGGAGAAGGAGAAGGTGAAGTCTGGAGGGTGAATCAGAAGAAGCAGAATAAGGAGAAGGAGAAGGTGAAGTCTGGAGGGTGAATCAGAAGAAGCAGAAGAAGGAGAAGGAGAAGGTGAAGTCTGGAGGGTGAATCAGAAGAGGTAGAAGAAGGAGAAGGAGAAGGTGAAGTCTGGAGGGTGAAGCAGAAGAAGGAGAAGAAGGAGAAGGAGAAGGTGAAGTCAGGAGGGTGAATCAGAAGAAGTAGAAGAAGGAGAAGGAGAAGGTGAAGCCAGGAGGTGAATCAGAAGAAGCAGAAGAAGGAGAAGGAGAAGGTGAAGTCTGGAGGGTGAATCAGAAGAATCAGAAGAAGGAGAAGGAGAAGGTGAAGTCTGGAGGGTGAATCAGAAGAATCAGAAGAAAGAGAAGGAGAAGGTGAAGTCTGGAGGCTGAAGCAGAAGAAACAGAAGAAGGAGAAGGAGAATGTGAAGACTGGAGGGTGAATCAGAAGAAGTAGAAGAAGGAGAAGGAGAAGGTGAAGTCTGGAGGGTGAATCAGAAGAAGTAGAAGACGGAGAAGGAGAAGGTGAAGTCTGGAGGGTGAATCAGAAGAAGCAGAAGAAGGAGAAGGAGAAGGTGAAGTCTGGAGGGTGAATCAGAAGATGCAGAAGAAGGAGAAGGAGAAGATGAAGTCTGGAGGGTGAATCAGAAGAAGTAGAAGAAGGAGAAGGAGAAGGTGAAGTCTGGAGGGTGAATCAGAAGAAGTAGAAGAAGGAGAAGGAGAAGGTGAAGTCTGGAGGGTGAATCAGAAGAAACAGAAGAAGGAGAAGGAGAAGGTGAAGTCTGGAGGGTGAATCAGAAGAAGTAGAAGAAGGAGAAGGAGAAGGTGAAGTCTGGAGGGTGAATCAGAAGAAGCAGAAGAAGGAGAAGGAGAAGATGAAGTCTGGATGGTGAATCAGAAGAAGTAGAAGAAGGAGAAGGAGAAGGTGAAGTCTGGAGGGTGAATCAGAAGAAGCAGAAGAAGGAGAAGGAGAAGGTGAAGTCTGGAGGGTGAATCAGAAGAAGCAAAAGAAGGAGAAGGAGAAGGTGAAGTCTGGAGCGTGAACCAGAAGAAGCAGAATAAGGAGAAGGAGAAGGTGAAGTCTGGAGGGTGAATCAGAAGAAGTAGAAGAAGGAGAAGGAGAAGGTGAAGTCTGGAGGGTGAATCAGAAGAAGTAGAAGAAGGAGAAGGAGAAGGTGAAGTCTGGAGGGTGAAGCAGAAGAAGTAGAAGAAGGAGAAGGAGAAGGTGAAGTCAGGAGGGTGAATCAGAAGAAGTAGAAGAAGGAGAAGGAGATGGTGAAGTCAGGAGGGTGAATCAGAAGAAGCAGAAGAAGGAGAAGGAGAAGGTGAAGTCTGGAGGGTGAATCAGAAGAATCAGAAGAAGGAGAAGGAGAAGGTGAAGTCTGGAGGGAGAATCAGAAGAAGCAGAAGAAAGAGAAGGAGAAGGTGAAGTCTGGAGGGTGAATCAGAAGAAGTAGAAGAAGGAGAAGGAGAAGGTGAAGTCTGGAGGGTGAATCAGAAGAAGCAGAAGAAGGAGAAGGAGAAGGTGAAGTCTGGAGGGTGTTTCAGAAGAAGCAGAAGAAGGAGAAGGAAAAGGTGAAGTCTGGAGGGTGAATCAGAAGAAGCAGAAGAAGGAGAAGGAGAAGGTGAAGTCTGGAGGGTGTATCAGAAGAAGCAGAATAAGGAGAAGGAGAAGGTGAAGTCTGGAGGGTGAATCAGAAGAAGCAGAAGAAGGAGAAGGAGAAGGTGAAGTCTGGAGGGTGAATCAGAAGAAGTAGAAGAAGGAGAAGGAGAAGGTGAAGTCTGGAGGGTGAAGCAGAAGAAGTAGAAGAAGGAGAAGGAGAAGGTGAAGTCAGGAGGGTGAATCAGAAGAAGCAGAAGAAGGAGAAGGAGAAGGTGAAGTCTGGAGGGTGAATCAGAAGAATCAGAAGAAGGAGAAGGAGAAGATGAAGTCTGGAGGGTGAATCAGAAGAAGCAGAAGAAAGAGAAGGAGAAGGGGAAGTCTGGAGGGTGAAGCAGAAGAAACAGAAGAAGGAGAAGGAGTAGGTGAAGACTGGAGGGTGAATCAGAAGAAGTAGAAGAAGGAGAAGGAGAAGGTGAAGTCTGGAGGGTGAATCAGACGAAGTAGAAGAAGGAGAAGGAGAAGGTGAAGTCTGGAGGGTGAATCAGAAGAAGTAGAATAAGGAGAAGGAGAAGGTGAAGTCTGGAGGGTGAGTCAGAAGAAGCAGATGAAGGAGAAGGAGAAGATGAGGTCTGGAGGGTGAATCAGAAGAAGTAGAAGAAGGAGAAGGAGAAGGTGAGGTCTGGAGGGTGAATCAGAAGAAGCAGAAGAAGGAGAAGGAGAAGGTGAAGTCTGGAGGGTGAATCAGAAGAAGCAGAGGAAGGAGAAGGAGAAGGTGAAGTCTGGAGGGTGAATCAGAAGAAGCAGAAGAAGGAGAAGGAAAAGGTGAAGTCAGGAGTGTGAATCAGAAGAAGCAGAAGAAGGAGAAGGAGAAGGTGAAGTTAGGAGGGTGAATCAGAAGAAGCAGAAGAAGGAGAAGGAGAAGGTGAAGTCTGGAGGGCGCAGCAGAAGAAGCAGAAGAAGGAGAAAGAGAAGGTGAAGTCTGGAGGGTGAAGCAGAAGAAGCAGAAGAAGGAGAAGGAGAGGGTGAAGTCTGGAGGGTGAATCAGAAGAAGTAGAAGAAGGAGAAGGAGAAGGTGAAGTCAGGAGAGTGAAGCAGAAGAAGCAGAAGAAGGAGAAGGAGAAGGTGAAGTCTGGAGGGAGAAGCAGAAGAAGCAGAAGAAGGAGAAGGAGAAGGTGAAGTCTGGAGGGTGAAGCAGAAGAAGCAGAAGAAGGAGAAGGAGTAGGTGAAGTCTGGAGGGTGAATCAGAAGAAGTAGAAGAAGGAGAAGGAGAAGGTGAAGTCTGGAGGGTGAATCAGAAGAATCAGAAGAAGGAGAAGGAGAAGGTGAAGTCTGGAGGGTGAATCAGAAGAAGCAGAAGAAGGAGAAGGAGAAGGTGAAGTCTGGAGGGTGAATCAGAAGAATCAGAAGAAGGAGAAGGAGAAGGTGAAGTCTGGAGGGTGAATCAGAAGAATCAGAAGAAAGAGAAGGAGAAGGTGAAGTCTGGAGGCTGAAGCAGAAGAAACAGAAGAAGGAGAAGGAGAATGTGAAGACTGGAGGGTGAATCAGAAGAAGTAGAAGAAGGAGAAGGAGAAGGTGAAGTCTGGAGGGTGAATCAGAAGAAGTAGAAGAAGGAGAAGGAGAAGGTGAAGTCTGGAGGGTGAATCAGAAGAAGCAGAAGAAGGAGAAGGAGAAGGTGAAGTCTGGAGGGTGAATCAGAAGATACAGAAGAAGGAGAAGGAGAAGATGAAGTCTGGAGGGTGAATCAGAAGAAGTAGAAGAAGGAGAAGGAGAAGGTGAAGTCTGGAGGGTGAATCAGAAGAAGTAGAAGAAGGAGAAGGAGAAGGTGAAGTCTGGAGGGTGAATCAGAAGAAACAGAAGAAGGAGAAGGAGAAGGTGAAGTCTGGAGGGTGAATCAGAAGAAGTAGAAGAAGGAGAAGGAGAAGGTGAAGTCTGGAGGGTGAATCAGAAGAAGCAGAAGAAGGAGAAGGAGAAGATGAAGTCTGGAGGGTGAATCAGAAGAAGTAGAAGAAGGAGAAGGAGAAGGTGAAGTCTGGAGGGTGAATCAGAAGAAGCAGAAGAAGGAGAAGGAGAAGGTGAAGTCTGGAGGGTGAATCAGAAGAAGCAGAAGAAGGAGAAGGAGAAGGTGAAGTCTGGAGGGTGAACCAGAAGAAGCAGAATAAGGAGAAGGAGAAGGTGAAGTCTGGAGGGTGAATCAGAAGAAGTAGAAGAAGGAGAAGGAGAAGGTGAAGTCTGGAGGGTGAATCAGAAGAAGTAGAAGAAGGAGAAGGAGAAGGTGAAGTCTGGAGGGTGAAGCAGAAGAAGTAGAAGATGGAGAAGGAGAAGGTGAAGTCAGGAGGGTGAATCAGAAGAAGTAGAAGAAGGAGAAGAAGAAGGTGAAGTCAGGAGGGTGAATCAGAAGAAGCAGAAGAAGGAGAAGGAGAAGGTGAAGTCTGGAGGGTGAATCAGAAGAATCAGAAGAAGTAGAAGGAGAAGGTGAAGTCTGGAGGGAGAATCAGAAGAAGCAGAAGAAAGAGAAGGAGAAGGTGAAGTCTGGAGGGTGAATCAGAAGAAGTAGAAGAAGGAGAAGGAGAAGGTGAAGTCTGGAGGGTGAATCAGAAGAAGCAGAAGAAGGAGAAGGAGAAGGTGAAGTCTGGAGGGTGTATCAGAAGAAGCAGAAGAAGGAGAAGGAAAAGGTGAAGTCTGGAGGGTGAATCAGAAGAAGCAGAAGAAGGAGAAGGAGAAGGTGAAGTCTGGAGGGTGTATCAGAAGAAGCAGAATAAGGAGAAGGAGAAGGTGAAGTCTGGAGGGTGAATCAGAAGAAGCAGAAGAAGGAGAAGGAGAAGGTGAAGTCTGGAGGGTGAATCAGAAGAAGTAGAAGAAGGAGAAGGAGAAGGTGAAGTCTGGAGGGTGAAGCAGAAGAAGTAGAAGAAGGAGAAGGAGAAGGTGAAGTCAGGAGGGTGAATCAGAAGAAGCAGAAGAAGGAGAAGGAGAAGGTGAAGTCTGGAGGGTGAATCAGAAGAATCAGAAGAAGGAGAAGGAGAAGATGAAGTCTGGAGGGTGAATCAGAAGAAGCAGAAGAAAGAGAAGGAGAAGGGGAAGTCTGGAGGGTGAAGCAGAAGAAACAGAAGAAGGAGAAGGAGTAGGTGAAGACTGGAGGGTGAATCAGAAGAAGTAGAAGAAGGAGAAGGAGAAGGTGAAGTCTGGAGGGTGAATCAGACGAAGTAGAAGAAGTAGAAGGAGAAGGTGAAGTCGGGAGGGTGAATCAGAAGAAGTAGAAGAAGGAGAAGGAGAAGGTGAAGTCTGGAGGGTGAGTCAGAAGAAGCAGATGAAGGAGAAGGAGAAGATGAGGTCTGCAGGGTGAATCAGAAGAAGTAGAAGAAGGAGAAGGAGAAGGTGAGGTCTGGAGGGTGAATCAGAAGAAGCAGAAGAAGGAGAAGGAGAAGGTGAAGTCTGGAGGGTGAATCAGAAGAAGCAGAGGAAGGAGAAGGAGAAGGTGAAGTCTGGAGGGTGAATCAGAAGAAGCAGAAGAAGGAGAAGGAAAAGGTGAAGTCAGGAGCGTGAATCAGAAGAAGCAGAAGAAGGAGAAGGAGAAGGTGAAGTTAGGAGGGTGAATCAGAAGAAGCAGAAGAAGGAGAAGGAGCAGGTGAAGTCAGGGGGGTGAAGCAGAAGAAGTAGAAGAAGGAGAAGGAGAAGGTGAAGTCAGGACGGTGAAGCAGAAGAAGCAGAAGAAGGAGAAGGAGAAGGTGAAGTCTGGAGGGTGAAGCAGAAGAAGCAGAAGAAGGAGAAGGAGAGGGTGAAGTCTGGAGGGTGAATCAGAAGAAGTAGAAGAAGGAGAAGGAGAAGGTGAAGTCAGGATGGTGAAGCAGAAGAAGCAGAAGAAGGAGAAGGAGAAGGTGAAGTCTGCAGGGAGAAGCAGAAGAAGTAGAAGAAGGAGAAGGAGAAGGTGAAGTCTGGAGGGTGAAGCAGAAGAAGCAGAAGAAGGAGAAGGAGAAGGTGAAGTCAGGAGGGTGGATCAGAAGAAGTAGAAGAAGGAGAAGGAGAAGGTGAAGTCTGGAGGGTGAATCAGAAGAAGCAGAAGAAGGAGAAGGAGAAGGTGAAGTCTGGAGGGCGCAGCAGAAGAAGCAGAAGAAGGAGAAAGAGAAGGTGAAGTCTGGAGGGTGAAGCAGAAGAAGCAGAAGAAGGAGAAGGAGAGGGTGAAGTCTGGAGGGTGAATCAGAAGAAGTAGAAGAAGGAGAAGGAGAAGGTGAAGTCAGGAGAGTGAAGCAGAAGAAGCAGAAGAAGGAGAAGGAGAAGGTGAAGTCTGGAGGGCGAAGCAGAAGAAGCAGAAGAAGGAGAAGGAGAAGGTGAAGTCTGGAGGGTGAAGCAGAAGAAGCAGAAGAAGGAGAAGGAGTAGGTGAAGTCTGGAGGGTGAATCAGAAGAAGTAGAAGAAGGAGAAGGAGAAGGTGAAGTCAGGAGGGTGAAGCAGAAGAAGCAGAAGAAGGAGAAGGAGAAGGTGAAGTCTGGAGGGTGAAGCAGAAGAAGCAGAAGAAGGAGAAGGAGAAGGTGAAGTCTGGAGGGTGAATCAGAAGAAGCAGAATAAGGAGAAGGAGAAGGTGAAGTCTGGAGGGTGAATCAGAAGAAGCAGAAGAAGGAGAAGGAGAAGGTGAAGTCTGGAGGGTGAATCAGAAGAACTAGAAGAAGGAGAAGGAGAAGGTGAAGTCTGGAGGGTGAAGCAGAAGAAGTAGAAGAAGGAGAAGGAGAAGGTGAAGTCAGGAGGGTGAATCAGAAGAAGCAGAAGAAGGAGAAGGAGAAGGTGAAGTCTGGAGGGTGAATCAGAAGAATCAGAAGAAGGAGAAGGAGAAGATGAAGTCTGGAGGGTGAATCAGAAGAAGCAGAAGAAAGAGAAGGAGAAGGGGAAGTCTGGAGGGTGAAGCAGAAGAAACAGAAGAAGGAGAAGGAGTAGGTGAAGACTGGAGGGTGAATCAGAAGAAGTAGAAGAAGGAGAAGGAGAAGGTGAAGTCTGGAGGGTGAATCAGACGAAGTAGAAGAAGGAGAAGGAGAAGGTGAAGTCTGGAGGGTGAATCAGAAGAAGTAGAAGAAGGAGAAGGAGAAGGTGAAGTCTGGAGGGTGAGTCAGAAGAAGCAGATGAAGGAGAAGGAGAAGATGAGGTCTGGAGGGTGAATCAGAAGCAGTAGATGAAGGAGAAGGAGAAGGTGAGGTCTGGAGGGTGAATCAGAAGAAGCAGAAGAAGGAGAAGGAGAAGGTGAAGTCTGGAGGGTGAATCAGAAGAAGCAGAGGAAGGAGAAGGAGAAGGTGAAGTCTGGAGGGTGAATCAGAAGAAGCAGAAGAAGAAGAAGGAAAAGGTGAAGTCAGGAGCGTGAATCAGAAGAAGCAGAAGAAGGAGAAGGAGAAGGTGAAGTTAGGAGGGTGAATCAGAAGAAGCAGAAGAAGGAGAAGGAGCAGGTGAAGTCAGGGGGGTGAAGCAGAAGAAGTAGAAGAAGGAGAAGGAGAAGGTGAAGTCAGGACGGTGAAGCAGAAGAAGCAGAAGAAGGAGAAGGAGAAGGTGAAGTCTGGAGGGTGAAGCAGAAGAAGCAGAAGAAGGAGAAGGAGAGGGTGAAGTCTGGAGGGTGAATCAGAAGAAGTAGAAGAAGGAGAAGGAGAAGGTGAAGTCAGGAGAGTGAAGCAGAAGAAGCAGAAGAAGGAGAAGGAGAAGGTGAAGTCTGGAGGGCGAAGCAGAAGAAGCAGAAGAAGGAGAAGGAGAAGGTGAAGTCTGGAGGGTGAAGCAGAAGAAGCAGAAGAAGGAGAAGGAGTAGGTGAAGTCTGGAGGGTGAATCAGAAGAAGTAGAAGAAGGAGAAGGATAAGGTGAAGTCAGGATGGTGAAGCAGAAGAAGCAGAAGAAGGAGAAGGAGAAGGTGAAGTCTGCAGGGTGAAGCAGAAGAAGTAGAAGAAGGAGAAGGAGAAGGTGAAGTCTGGAGGGTGAAGCAGAAGAAGCAGAAGAAGGAGAAGGAGAAGGTGAAGTCAGGAGGGTGGATCAGAAGAAGTAGAAGAAGGAGAAGGAGAAGGTGAAGTCTGGAGGGTGAATCAGAAGAAGCAGAAGAAGGAGAAGGAGAAGGTGAAGTCTGGAGGGCGCAGCAGAAGAAGCAGAAGAAGGAGAAAGAGAAGGTGAAGTCTGGAGGGTGAAGCAGAAGAAGCAGAAGAAGGAGAAGGAGAGGGTGAAGTCTGGAGGGTGAATCAGAAGAAGTAGAAGAAGGAGAAGGAGAAGGTGAAGTCAGGAGAGTGAAGCAGAAGAAGCAGAAGAAGGAGAAGGAGAAGGTGAAGTCTGGAGGGCGAAGCAGAAGAAGCAGAAGAAGGAGAAGGAGAAGGTGAAGTCTGGAGGGTGAAGCAGAAGAAGCAGAAGAAGGAGAAGGAGTAGGTGAAGTCTGGAGGGTGAATCAGAAGAAGTAGAAGAAGGAGAAGGAGAAGGTGAAGTCAGGAGGGTGAAGCAGAAGAAGCAGAAGAAGGAGAAGGAGAAGGTGAAGTCTGGAGGGTGAAGCAGAAGAAGCAGAAGAAGGAGAAGGAGAAGGTGAAGTCTGGAGGGTGAATCAGAAGAAGCAGAAGAAGGAGAAGGAGAAGGTGAAGTCTGGAGGGTGAATAAGAAGAAGCAGAAGAAGGAGAAGGAGAAGATGAAGTCTGGAGGGTGAATCAGAAGAAGTAGAAGAAGCAGAAGGAGAAGATGAGGTCTGGAGGGTGAATCAGAAGAAGCAGAAGAAGGAGAAGGAGAAGGTGAAGTCTGGAGGGTGAATCAGAAGAAGCAGAAGAAGGAGAAGTAGAAGGTGAAGTCTGGAGGGTGAATTAGAAGAAGCAGAAGAAGGAGAAGGAGAAGGTGAAGTCAGGAGGGTGAATCAGAAGAAGCAGAAGAAGGAGAAGGAGCAGGTGAAGTCAGGGGGGTGAAGCAGAAGAAGTAGAAGAAGGAGAAGGAGAAGGTGAGGTCAGGAGGGTGAAGCAGAAGAAGCAGAAGAAGGAGAAGGAGAAGGTGAAGTCTGGAGGGCGCAGCAGAAGAAGCAGAAGAAGGAGAAGGAGAAGGTGAAGTCTGCAGGGTGAATCAGAAGAAGTAGAAGAAGGAGAAGGAGAAGGTGAAGTCAGGAGAGTGAAGCAGAAGAAGCAGAAGAAGGAGAAGGAGTAGGTGAAGTCTGGAGGGTGAAGCAGAAGAAGCAGAAGAAGGTGAAGGAGAAGGTGAAGTCTGGAGGGCGAAGCAGAAGAAGCAGTAGAAGGAGAAGGAGAAGGTGAAGTCTGGAGGGTGAAGCAGAAGAAGCAGAAGAAGGAGAAGGAGAAGGTGAAGTCTGGAGGGTGAATCAGAAGAAGTAGAAGAAGGAGAAGGAGAAGGTGAAGTCAGGAGGGTGAATCAGAAGAAGTAGAAGAAGGAGAAGGAGAAGGTGAAGTCAGGAGGGTGAAGCAGAAGAAGCAGAAGAAGGAGAAGGAGAAGGTGAAGTCAGGAGGGTGAATCGGAAGAAGTAGAAGAAGGAGAAGGAGAAGGTGAAGTCTGGAGGGTGAATCAGAAGAAGTAGAAGAAGGAGAAGGAGAAGGTGAAGTCTGGAGGGTGAATCAGAAGAAGTAGAAGAAGGAGAAGGAGAAGGTGAAGTCTGGAGGGTGAATCAGAAGAAGCAGAAGAAGGAGAAGGAGAAGGTGACGTCTGGAGGGAGAAGCAGAAGAAGTAGAAGAAGGAGAAGGAGAAGGTGAAGTCTGGAGGGTGAATCAGAAGAAGTAGAAGAAGGAGAAGGAGAAGGTGAAGTCTGGAGGGTGAATCAGAAGAAGTAGAAGACGGAGAAGGAGAAGGTGAAGTCTGGAGGGTGAATCAGAAGAAGCAGAAGAACGAGAAGGAGAAGGTGAAGTCTGGAGGGTGAATCAGCAGAAGTAGAAGAAGGAGAAGGAGAAGGTGTAGTCTGGAGGGTGAATCAGAAGAAGTTGACGAAGGAGAAGGAGAAGGTGAAGTCTGGAGGGTGAATCAGAAGAAGCAGAAGAACGAGAAGGAGAAGGTGAAGTCTGGAGGGTGAATCAGAAGAAGTAGAAGAAGGAGAATGAGAAGGTGAAGTCTGGAGGATGAATCAGAAGAAGCAGAAGAAGGAGAAGGAGAAGGTGAAGTCTGGAGGGTGAATCAGAAGAAGCAGAAGAAGGAGAAGGGGAAGGTGAAGTCTGGAGGGAGAATCAGAAGAAGCAGAATAAGGAGAAGGAGAAGGTGAAGTCTGGAGAGTGAATCAGAAGAAGCAGAAGAAGGAGAAGGAGAAGTTGAAGTCTGGAGGGTGAATCAGAAGAAGTAGAAGAAGGAGAAGGAGAAGGTGAAGTCTGGAGGGTGAATCAGAAGAAGTAGAAGAAGGAGAAGGAGAAGGTGAAGTCTGGAGGGTGAATCAGAAGCAGTAGAAGAAGGAGAAGGAGAAGGTGAAGTCTGGAGGGTGAAGCAGAAGAAGTAGAAGAAGGAGAAGGAGAAGGTGAAGTCAGGAGGGTGAATCAGAAGAAGTAGAAGAAGGAGAAGGAGAAGGTGAAGTCAGGAGTGTGAATCAGAAGAAGCAGAAGAAGGAGAAGGAGAAGGTGAAGTCTGGAGAGTGAATCAGAAGAATCAGAAGAAGGAGAAGGAGAAGGTGAAGTCTGGAGGGTGAATCAGAAGAAGCAGAAGAAAGAGAAGGAGCAGGTGATGTCAGCGGGATGAAGCAGAAGAAGTAGAAGAAGGAGAAGGAGAAGGTGAAGTCAGGACGGTGAAGCAGAAGAAGCAGAAGAAGGAGAAGGAGAAGGTGAAGTCTGGAGGGTGAATCAGAATAAGTAGAAGAAGGAGAAGGAGAAGGTCAAGTCTGGAGGGTGAATCAGAAGAAGTAGAAGAAGGAGAAGGAGAAGGTGAAGTCTGGAGTGTGAAGCAGAAGATGTAGAAGAAGGAGAAGGAGAAGGTGAAGTCAGGAGGGTGAATCAGAAGAAGTAGAAGAAGAAGAAGGAGAAGGTGAAGTCAGGAGGGTGAATCAGAAGAAGCAGAAGAAGGAGAAGGAGAAGGTGAAGTCTGGAGGGTGAATCAGAAGAATCAGAAGAAGGAGAAGGAGAAGGTGAAGTCTGGAGGGTGAATCAGAAGAAGCAGAAGAAAGAGAAGGAGAAGGTGAAGTCTGGAGGGTGAATCAGAAGAAGCAGAAGAAGGAGAAGGAGAAGGTGAAGTCAGGAGGGTGAATCAGAAGAAGCAGAAGAAGGAGAAGGAGAAGGTGAAGTTAGGAGGGTGAATCAGAAGAAGCAGAAGAAGGAGAAGGAGCAGGTGAAGTCAGGGGGGTGAAGCAGAAGAAGTAGAAGAAGGAGAAGGAGAAGGTGAGGTCAGGAGGGTGAAGCAGAAGAAGCAGAAGAAGGAGAAGGAGAAGGTGAAGTCTGGAGGGCGCAGCAGAAGAAGCAGAAGAAGGAGAAGGAGAAGGTGAAGTCTGCAGGGTGAATCAGAAGAAGTAGAAGAAGGAGAAGGAGAAGGTGAAGTCAGGAGAGTGAAGCAGAAGAAGCAGAAGAAGGAGAAGGAGAAGGTGAAGTCTGGAGGGTGAAGCAGAAGAAGCAGAAGAAGGTGAAGGAGAAGGTGAAGTCTGGAGGGCGAAGCAGAAGAAGCAGAAGAAGGAGAAGGAGAAGGTGAAGTCTGGAGGGTGAAGCAGAAGAAGCAGAAGAAGGAGAAGGAGAAGGTGAAGTCTGGAGGGTGAATCAGAAGAAGTAGAAGAAGGAGAAGGAGAAGGTGAAGTCAGGAGGGTGAATCAGAAGAAGTAGAAGAAGGAGAAGGAGAAGGTGAAGTCAGGAGGGTGAAGCAGAAGAAGCAGAAGAAGGAGAAGGAGAAGGTGAAGTCAGGAGGGTGAATCGGAAGAAGTAGAAGAAGGAGAAGGAGAAGGTGAAGTCTGGAGGGTGAATCAGAAGAAGTAGAAGAAGGAGAAGGAGAAGGTGAAGTCTGGAGGGTGAATCAGAAGAAGTAGAAGAAGGAGAAGGAGAAGGTGAAGTCTGGAGGGTGAATCAGAAGAAGCAGAAGAAGGAGAAGGAGAAGGTGACGTCTGGAGGGAGAAGCAGAAGAAGTAGAAGAAGGAGAAGGAGAAGGTGAAGTCTGGAGGGTGAATCAGAAGAAGTAGAAGAAGGAGAAGGAGAAGGTGAAGTCTGGAGGGTGAATCAGAAGAAGTAGAAGACGGAGAAGGAGAAGGTGAAGTCTGGAGGGTGAATCAGAAGAAGCAGAAGAACGAGAAGGAGAAGTTGAAGTCTGGAGGGTGAATCAGCAGAAGTAGAAGAAGGAGAAGGAGAAGGTGTAGTCTGGAGGGTGAATCAGAAGAAGTTGACGAAGGAGAAGGAGAAGGTGAAGTCTGGAGGGTGAATCAGAAGAAGCAGAAGAACGAGAAGGAGAAGGTGAAGTCTGGAGGGTGAATCAGAAGAAGTAGAAGAAGGAGAATGAGAAGGTGAAGTCTGGAGGATGAATCAGAAGAAGCAGAAGAAGGAGAAGGAGAAGGTGAAGTCTGGAGGGTGAATCAGAAGAAGCAGAAGAAGGAGAAGGAGAAGGTGAAGTCTGGAGGGAGAATCAGAAGAAGCAGAATAAGGAGAAGGAGAAGGTGAAGTCTGGAGAGTGAATCAGAAGAAGCAGAAGAAGGAGAAGGAGAAGGTGAAGTCTGGAGGGTGAATCAGAAGAAGTAGAAGAAGGAGAAGGAGAAGGTGAAGTCTGGAGGGTGAATCAGAAGAAGTAGAAGAAGGAGAAGGAGAAGGTGAAGTCTGGAGGGTGAATCAGAAGCAGTAGAAGAAGGAGAAGGAGAAGGTGAAGTCTGGAGGGTGAAGCAGAAGAAGTAGAAGAAGGAGAAGGAGAAGGTGAAGTCAGGAGGGTGAATCAGAAGAAGTAGAAGAAGGAGAAGGAGAAGGTGAAGTCAGGAGTGTGAATCAGAAGAAGCAGAAGAAGGAGAAGGAGAAGGTGAAGTCTGGAGAGTGAATCAGAAGAATCAGAAGAAGGAGAAGGAGAAGGTGAAGTCTGGAGGGTGAATCAGAAGAAGCAGAAGAAAGAGAATGAGAAGGTGAAGTCTGGAGGGTGAATCAGAAGAAGCAGAAGAAGGAGAAGGAGAAGGTGAAGTCAGGAGGGTGAATCAGAAGAAGCAGAAGAAGGAGAAGGAGAAGGTGAAGTTAGGAGGGTGAATCAGAAGAAGCAGAAGAAGGAGAAGGAGCAGGTGATGTCAGGGGGATGAAGCAGAAGAAGTAGAAGAAGGAGAAGGAGAAGGTGAAGTCAGGACGGTGAAGCAGAAGAAGCAGAAGAAGGAGAAGGAGAAGGTGAAGTCTGGAGGGTGAATCAGAATAAGTAGAAGAAGGAGAAGGAGAAGGTCAAGTCTGGAGGGTGAATCAGAAGAAGTAGAAGAAGGAGAAGGAGAAGGTGAAGTCTGGAGGGTGAAGCAGAAGAAGTAGAAGAAGGAGAAGGAGAAGGTGATGTCAGGAGGGTGAATCAGAAGAAGTAGAAGAAGAAGAAGGAGAAGGTGAAGTCAGGAGGGTGAATCAGAAGAAGCAGAAGAAGGAGAAGGAGAAGGTGAAGTCTGGAGGGTGAATCAGAAGAATCAGAAGAAGGAGAAGGAGAAGGTGAAGTCTGGAGGGTGAATCAGAAGAAGCAGAAGAAAGAGAAGGAGAAGGTGAAGTCTGGAGGGTGAATCAGAAGAAGCAGAAGAAGGAGAAGGAGAAGGTGAAGTCAGGAGGGTGAATCAGAAGAAGCAGAAGAAGGAGAAGGAGAAGGTGAAGTTAGGAGGGTGAATCAGAAGAAGCAGAAGAAGGAGAAGGAGCAGGTGATGTCAGGGGGATGAAGCAGAAGAATTAGAAGAAGGAGAAGGAGAAGGTGAAGTCAGGACGGTGAAGCAGAAGAAGCAGAAGAAGGAGAAGGAGAAGATGAAGTCTGGAGGGTGAATCAGAAGAAGTAGAAGAAGGAGAAGGAGAAGGTCAAGTCTGGAGGGTGAATCGGATGAAGTAGAAGAAGGAGAAGGAGAAGGTGAAGTCTGGAGGGTGAAGCAGAAGAAGTAGAAGAAGGAGAAGGAGAAGGTGAAGTCAGGAGGGTGAATCAGAAGAAGTAGAAGAAGGAGAAGGAGAAGGTGAAGTCAGGAGGGTGAATCAGAAGAAGCAGAAGAAGGAGAAGGAGAAGGTGAAGTCTGGAGGGTGAATCAGAAGAAGCAGAAGAAGGAGAAGGAGAAGATGAAATCTGGAGGGTGAATCAGAAGAAGTAGAAGAAGGAGAAGGAGAAGGTGAGGTCTGGAGGGTGAATCAGAAGAAGTAGAAGAAGGAGAAGGAGAAGGTGAAGTCTGGAGGGTGAAACAGAAGAAGCAGAAGAAGGAGAAGGAGAAGGTGAAGTCTGGAGGGTGAATCAGAAGAAGTAGAAGAAGGAGAAGGAGAAGGTGAAGTCTGGAGGGTGAATCAGAAGAAGCATAAAAGGAGAAGGAGAAGGTGAAGTCTGGAGGGTGAATCAGAAGAAGCAGAAGAAGGAGAAGGAGAAGGTGAAGTCTGGAGGGTGAATCAGAAGAAGCAGAAGAAGGCGAAGGAGAAGTTGAAGTCTGGAGAGTGAATCAGAAGAAGCAGTATAAGGAGAAGTGAAGGTGAAGTATGGAGGGTGAATCAGAAGAAGCAGAAGAAGGAGAAGGAGAAGGTGAAGTCTGGAGGGTGAATCAGAAGAATTAGAAGAAGGAGAAGGAGAAGGTGAAGTCTGGAGGGTGAAGCAGAAGAAGTAGAAGAAGGAGAAGGAGAAGGTGAAGTCAGGAGGGTGAATCAGAAGAAGTAGAAGAAGGAGAAGGAGAAGGTGAAGTCAGGAGGGTGAATCAGAAGAAGCAGAAGAAGGAGAAGGAGAAGGTGATGTCTGGAGGGTGAATCAGAAGAAGCAGCATAAGGAGAAGGAGAAGGTGAAGTCTGGAGGGTGAATCAGAACAAGCAGAATAAGGAGAAGGAGAAGGTGAAGTCTGGAGGGTGAATCAGAAGAAGCAGAAGAAGGAGAAGGAGAAGATGAAGTCTGGAGGGTGAATCAGAAGAAGTAGAAGAAGGAGAAGGAGAAGGTGAAGTCTGGAGGGTGAAGCAGAAGAAGTAGAAGAAGGAGAAGGAGAAGGTGAAGTCAGGAGGGTGAATCAGAAGAAGTAGAAGAAGGAGAAGGAGAAGGTGAAGTCAGGAGGGTGAATCAGAAGAAGCAGAAGAAGGAGAAGGAGAAGGTGAAGTCTGGAGGGTGAATCAGAAGAATCAGAAGAAGGAGAAGGAGAAGGTGAAGTCTGGAGGGTGAATCAGAAGAAGCAGAAGAAAGAGAAGGAGAAGGTGAAGTCTGGAGGGTGAAGCAGAAGAAACAGAAGAAGGAGAAGGAGAAGGTGAAGACTGGAGGGTGAATCAGAAGAAGTGGAAGAAGGAGAAGGAGAAGGTGTAGTTTGGAGGGTGAATCAGAAGAAGTAGAAGAAGGAGAAGGAGAAGGTGAAGTCTGGAGGGTGAATCAGAAGAAGCAGAAGAAGGAGAAGGAGAAGGTGAAGTCTGGAGGGTGAATCAGAAGAAGCAGAAGAAGGAGAAGGAGAAGATGAAGTCTGGAGGGTGAATCAGAAGAAGTAGAAGAAGGAGAAGGAGAAGGTGAAGTCTGGAGGGTGAATCAGAAGAAGCAGAAGAAAGAGAAGGAGAAGGTGAAGTCTGGAGGGTGAATCAGAAGAAGTAGAAGAGGGAGAAGGAGAAGGTGAAGTCTGGAGGGTGAATCAGAAGAAGCAGAAGAAGGAGAAGGAGAAGGTGAAGTCTGGAGGGTGAATCAGAAGAAGCAGAAGAAGGAGAAGGAGAAGGTGAAGTCTGGAGGGTGAATCAGAAGAAGCAGAAGAAGGAGAAGGAGAAGTTGAAGTCTGGAGGGTGAATCAGAAGAAGCAGAATAAGGAGAAGTGAAGGTGAAGTATGGAGGGTGAATCAGAAGAAGCAGAAGAAGGAGAAGGAGAAGGTGAAGTCTGGAGGGTGAATCAGAAGAAGTAGAAGAAGGAGAAGGAGAAGGTGAAGTCTGGAGGGTGAAGCAGAAGAAGTAGAAGAAGGAGAAGGAGAAGGTGAAGTCAGGAGGGTGAATCAGAAGAAGTAGAAGAAGGAGAAGGAGAAGGTGAAGTCAGGAGGGTGAATCAGAAGAAGCAGAAGAAGGAGAAGGAGAAGGTGAAGTCTGGAGGGTGAATCAGAAGAAGCAGAATAAGGAGAAGGAGAAGGTGAAGTCTGGAGGGTGAATCAGAAGAAGCAGAATAAGGAGAAGGAGAAGGTGAAGTCTGGAGGGTGAATCAGAAGAAGCAGAAGAAGGAGAAGGAGAAGATGAAGTCTGGAGGGTGAATCAGAAGAAGTAGAAGAAGGAGAAGGAGAAGGTGAAGTCTGGAGGGTGAAGCAGAAGAAGTAGAAGAAGGAGAAGGAGAAGGTGAAGTCAGGAGGGTGAATCAGAAGAAGTAGAAGAAGGAGAAGGAGAAGGTGAAGTCAGGAGGGTGAATCAGAAGAAGCAGAAGAAGGAGAAGGAGAAGGTGAAGTCTGGAGGGTGAATCAGAAGAATCAGAAGAAGGAGAAGGAGAAGGTGAAGTCTGGAGGGTGAATCAGAAGAAGCAGAAGAAAGAGAAGGAGAAGGTGAAGTCTGGAGGGTGAAGCAGAAGAAACAGAAGAAGGAGAAGGAGAAGGTGAAGACTGGAGGGTGAATCAGAAGAAGTGGAAGAAGGAGAAGGAGAAGGTGAAGTCTGGAGGGTGAATCAGAAGAAGTAGAAGAAGGAGAAGGAGAAGGTGAAGTCTGGAGGGTGAATCAGAAGAAGCAGAAGAAGGAGAAGGAGAAGGTGAAGTCTGGAGGGTGAATCAGAAGAAGCAGAAGAAGGAGAAGGAGAAGATGAAGTCTGGAGGGTGAATCAGAAGAAGTAGAAGAAGGAGAAGGAGAAGGTGAAGTCTGGAGGGTGAATCAGAAGTAGTAGAAGAAGGAGAAGGAGAAGGTGAAGTCTGGACGGTGTATCAGAAGAAACAGAAGAAGGAGAAGGATAAGGTGAAGTCTGGAGGGTGAATCAGAAGAAGTAGAAGAAGGAGAAGGAGAAGGTGTAGTCTGGAGGGTGAATCAGAAGAAGTAGACGAAGGAGAAGGAGAAGGTGAAGTCTGGAGGGTGAATCAGAAGAAGCAGAAGAAGGAGATGGAGAAGGTGAAGTCTGGAGGGTGAATCAGAAGAAGTAGAAGAAGGAGAAGGAGAAGGTGAAGTCTGGAGGGTGAATCAGAAGAAGCAGGAGAAGGAGAAGGAGAAGGTGAAGTCTGGAGGGTGAATCAGAAGAAGCAGAAGAAGGAGAAGGAGAAGGTGAAGTCTGGAGGGTGAATCAGAAGAAGTAGAAGAAGGAGAAGGAGAAGGTGAAGTCTGGAGGGAGAATCAGAAGAAGTAGAAGAAGGAGAAGGAGAAGGTGAAGTCTGGAGGTTGAATCAGAAGAAGTAGAAGAAGGAGAAGGAGAAGGTGAAGTCTGGAGGGTGAAGCAGAAGAAGTAGAAGAAGGAGAAGGAGAAGGTGAAGTCAGGAGGGTGAATCAGAAGAAGTAGAAGAAGGAGAAGGAGAAGGTGAAGTCAGGAGGGTGAATCAGAACAAGCAGAAGAAGGAGAAGGAGAAGGTGAAGTCTGGAGGGTGAATCAGAAGAATCAGAAGAAGGAGAAGGAGAAGGTGAAGTCTGGAGGGTGAATCAGAAGAAGCAGAAGAAAGAGAAGGAGATGGTGAAGTCTGGAGGTTGAATCAGAAGAAGTAGAAGAAGGAGAAGGAGAAGGTGAAGTCTGTAGGGTGAATTAGAAGAAGCAGAGGAAGGAGAAGGAGAAGGTGAAGTCTGGAGGGTAAATCAGAAGAAGCAGAAGAAGTAGAAGGAGAAGGTGAAGTCTGGAGGGTGAATCAGAAGAAGCAGAAGAAGGAGAAGGAGAAGGTGAAGTCTGGAGGGTGAATGAGAAGAAGCAGAATAAGGAGAAGGAGAAGGTGAAGTCTGGAGGGTGAATCAGAAGAAGCAGAAGAAGGAGAAGGAGAAGGTGAAGTCTGGAGGGTGAATCAGAAGAAGTAGAAGAAGGAGAAGGAGAAGGTGAAGTCTGGAGGGTGAAGCAGAAGAAGGAGAAGGAGAAGGTGATGTCAGGAGGGTGAATCAGAAGAAGTAGAAGAAGGAGAAGGAGAAGGTGAAATCAGGAGGGTGAATCAGAAGAAGCAGAAGAAGGAGAAGGAGAAGGTGAAGTCTGTAGGGTGAATCAGAAGAATCAGAAGAAGGAGAAGGAGAAGGTGAAGTCTGGAGGGTGAATCAGAAGAAGCAGAAGAAAGAGAAGGAGAAGGTGAAGTCTGGAGGGTGAAGCAGAAGAAACAGAAGAAGGAGAAGTAGAAGGTGAGGTCTGGAGGGTGAATCAGAAGAAGCAGAAGAAGGAGAAGGAGAAGGTGAAGTCTGGAGGGTGAATCAGAAGAAGCAGAAGAAGGAGAAGGAGAAGGTGAAGTCTGGAGGGTGAATCAGAAGAAACAGAAGAAGGAGAAGGAGAAGGTGAAGTCTGGAGGGTGAATCAGAAGAAGTAGAAGAAGGAGAAGGAGAAGGTGTAGTCTGGAGGGTGAATCAGAAGAAGCAGAAGAAGGAGAAGGAGAAGGTGAAGTCTGGAGGGTGAATCAGAAGAAGCAGAAGAAGGAGAAGGAGAAGGTGAAGTCTGGAGGGTGAATCAGAAGAAGCAGAAGAAGGAGAAGGAGAAGGTGAGGTCTGGAGGGTGAATCAGAAGAAGCAGAAGAAGGAGAAGGAGAAGGTGAAGTCTGGAGGGTGAATCAGAAGAAGCAGAAGAAGGAGAAGGAGAAGGTGAAGTCTGGAGGGTGAATCAGAAGAAACAAAAGAAGGAGAAGGAGAAGGTGAAGTCTGGAGGGTGAATCAGAAGAAGTAGAAGAAGGAGAAGGAGAAGGTGTAGTCTGGAGGGTGAATCAGAAGAAGCAGAAGAAGGAGAAGGAGAAGGTGAAGTCTGGAGGGTGAATCAGAAGAAGCAGAAGAAGGAGAAGGAGAAGGTGAAGTCTGGAGGGTGAATCAGAAGAAGCAGAAGAAGGAGAAGGAGAAGGTGAAGTCAGGAGGGTGAATCAGAAGAAGCAGAAGAAGGAGAAGGAGAAGGTGAAGTCTGGAGGGTGAATCAGAAGAATCAGAAGAAGGAGAAGGAGAAGGTGAAGTCTGGAGGGTGAATCAGAAGAAGCAGAAGAAAGAGAAGGAGAAGGTGAAGTCTGGAGGGTGAATCAGAAGAAGCAGAAGAAGGAGAAGGAGAAGGTGAAGTCAGGAGGGTGAATCAGAAGAAGCAGAAGAAGGAGAAGGAGAAGGTGAAGTTAGGAGGGTGAATCAGAAGAAGCAGAAGAAGGAGAAGGAGCAGGTGAAGTCAGGGGGGTGAAGCAGAAGAAGTAGAAGAAGGAGAAGGAGAAGGTGAGGTCAGGAGGGTGAAGCAGGAGAAGCAGAAGAAGGAGAAGGAGAAGGTGAAGTCTGGAGGGCGCAGCAGAAGAAGCAGAAGAAGGAGAAGGAGAAGGTGAAGTCTGCAGGGTGAATCAGAAGAAGTAGAAGAAGGAGAAGGAGAAGGTGAAGTCAGGAGAGTGAAGCAGAAGAAGCAGAAGAAGGAGAAGGAGAAGGTGAAGTCTGGAGGGTGAAGCAGAAGAAGCAGAAGAAGGTGAAGGAGAAGGTGAAGTCTGGAGGGCGAAGCAGAAGAAGCAGAAGAAGGAGAAGGAGAAGGTGAAGTCTGGAGGGTGAAGCAGAAGAAGCAGAAGAAGGAGAAGGAGAAGGTGAAGTCTGGAGGGTGAATCAGAAGAAGTAGAAGAAGGAGAAGGAGAAGGTGAAGTCAGGAGGGTGAATCAGAAGAAGTAGAAGAAGGAGAAGGAGAAGGTGAAGTCAGGAGGGTGAAGCAGAAGAAGCAGAAGAAGGAGAAGGAGAAGGTGAAGTCAGGAGGGTGAATCGGAAGAAGTAGAAGAAGGAGAAGGAGAAGGTGAAGTCTGGAGGGTGAATCAGAAGAAGTAGAAGAAGGAGAAGGAGAAGGTGAAGTCTGGAGGGTGAATCAGAAGAAGTAGAAGAAGGAGAAGGAGAAGGTGAAGTCTGGAGGGTGAATCAGAAGAAGCAGAAGAAGGAGAAGGAGAAGGTGACGTCTGGAGGGAGAAGCAGAAGAAGTAGAAGAAGGAGAAGGAGAAGGTGAAGTCTGGAGGGTGAATCAGAAGAAGTAGAAGAAGGAGAAGGAGAAGGTGAAGTCTGGAGGGTGAATCAGAAGAAGTAGAAGACGGAGAAGGAGAAGGTGAAGTCTGGAGGGTGAATCAGAAGAAGCAGAAGAACGAGAAGGAGAAGGTGAAGTCTGGAGGGTGAATCAGCAGAAGTAGAAGAAGGAGAAGGAGAAGTTGTAGTCTGGAGGGTGAATCAGAAGAAGTTGACGAAGGAGAAGGAGAAGGTGAAGTCTGGAGGGTGAATCAGAAGAAGCAGAAGAACGAGAAGGAGAAGGTGAAGTCTGGAGGGTGAATCAGAAGAAGTAGAAGAAGGAGAATGAGAAGGTGAAGTCTGGAGGATGAATCAGAAGAAGCAGAAGAAGGAGAAGGAGAAGGTGAAGTCTGGAGGGTGAATCAGAAGAAGCAGAAGAAGGAGAAGGAGAAGGTGAAGTCTGGAGGGAGAATCAGAAGAAGCAGAATAAGGAGAAGGAGAAGGTGAAGTCTGGAGAGTGAATCAGAAGAAGCAGAAGAAGGAGAAGGAGAAGGTGAAGTCTGGAGGGTGAATCAGAAGAAGTAGAAGAAGGAGAAGGAGAAGGTGAAGTCTGGAGGGTGAATCAGAAGAAGTAGAAGAAGGAGAAGGAGAAGGTGAAGTCTGGAGGGTGAATCAGAAGCAGTAGAAGAAGGAGAAGGAGAAGGTGAAGTCTGGAGGGTGAAGCAGAAGAAGTAGAAGAAGGAGAAGGAGAAGGTGAAGTCAGGAGGGTGAATCAGAAGAAGTAGAAGAAGGAGAAGGAGAAGGTGAAGTCAGGAGTGTGAATCAGAGGAAGCAGAAGAAGGAGAAGGAGAAGGTGAAGTCTGGAGAGTGAATCAGAAGAATCAGAAGAAGGAGAAGGAGAAGGTGAAGTCTGGAGGGTGAATCAGAAGAAGCAGAAGAAAGAGAAGGAGCAGGTGATGTCAGCGGGATGAAGCAGAAGAAGTAGAAGAAGGAGAAGGAGAAGGTGAAGTCAGGACGGTGAAGCAGAAGAAGCAGAAGAAGGAGAAGGAGAAGGTGAAGTCTGGAGGGTGAATCAGAATAAGTAGAAGAAGGAGAAGGAGAAGGTCAAGTCTGGAGGGTGAATCAGAAGAAGTAGAAGAAGGAGAAGGAGAAGGTGAAGTCTGGAGGGTGAAGCAGAAGAAGTAGAAGAAGGAGAAGGAGAAGGTGAAGTCAGGAGGGTGAATCAGAAGAAGTAGAAGAAGAAGAAGGAGAAGGTGAAGTCAGGAGGGTGAATCAGAAGAAGCAGAAGAAGGAGAAGGAGAAGGTGAAGTCTGGAGGGTGAATCAGAAGAATCAGAAGAAGGAGAAGGAGAAGGTGAAGTCTGGAGGGTGAATCAGAAGAAGCAGAAGAAAGAGAAGGAGAAGGTGAAGTCTGGAGGGTGAATCAGAAGAAGCAGAAGAAGGAGAAGGAGAAGGTGAAGTCAGGAGGGTGAATCAGAAGAAGCAGAAGAAGGAGAAGGAGAAGGTGAAGTTAGGAGGGTGAATCAGAAGAAGCAGAAGAAGGAGAAGGAGCAGGTGATGTCAGGAGGATGAAGCAGAAGAATTAGAGAAGGAGAAGGAGAAGGTGAAGTCAGGACGGTGAAGCAGAAGAAGCAGAAGAAGGAGAAGGAGAAGATGAAGTCTGGAGGGTGAATCAGAAGAAGTAGAAGAAGGAGAAGGAGAAGGTCAAGTCTGGAGGGTGAATCGGATGAAGTAGAAGAAGGAGAAGGAGAAGGTGAAGTCTGGAGGGTGAAGCAGAAGAAGTAGAAGAAGGAGAAGGAGAAGGTGAAGTCAGGAGGGTGAATCAGAAGAAGTAGAAGAAGGAGAAGGAGAAGGTGAAGTCAGGAGGGTGAATCAGAAGAAGCAGAAGAAGGAGAAGGAGAAGGTGAAGTCTGGAGGGTGAATCAGAAGAAGCAGAAGAAGGAGAAGGAGAAGATGAAATCTGGAGGGTGAATCAGAAGAAGTAGAAGAAGGAGAAGGAGAAGGTGAGGTCTGGAGGGTGAATCAGAAGAAGTAGAAGAAGGAGAAGGAGAAGGTGAAGTCTGGAGGGTGAAACAGAAGAAGCAGAAGAAGGAGAAGGAGAAGGTGAAGTCTGGAGGGTGAATCAGAAGAAGTAGAAGAAGGAGAAGGAGAAGGTGAAGTCTGGAGGGTGAATCAGAAGAAGCATAAAAGGAGAAGGAGAAGGTGAAGTCTGGAGGGTGAATCAGAAGAAGCAGAAGAAGGAGAAGGAGAAGGTGAAGTCTGGAGGGTGAATCAGAAGAAGCAGAAGAAGGCGAAGGAGAAGTTGAAGTCTGGAGAGTGAATCAGAAGAAGCAGTATAAGGAGAAGTGAAGGTGAAGTATGGAGGGTGAATCAGAAGAAGCAGAAGAAGGAGAAGGAGAAGGTGAAGTCTGGAGGGTGAATCAGAAGAATTAGAAGAAGGAGAAGGAGAAGGTGAAGTCTGGAGGGTGAAGCAGAAGAAGTAGAAGAAGGAGAAGGAGAAGGTGAAGTCAGGAGGGTGAATCAGAAGAAGTAGAAGAAGGAGAAGGAGAAGGTGAAGTCAGGAGGGTGAATCAGAAGAAGCAGAAGAAGGAGAAGGAGAAGGTGATGTCTGGAGGGTGAATCAGAAGAAGCAGCATAAGGAGAAGGAGAAGGTGAAGTCTGGAGGGTGAATCAGAAGAAGCAGAATAAGGAGAAGGAGAAGGTGAAGTCTGGAGGGTGAATCAGAAGAAGCAGAAGAAGGAGAAGGAGAAGATGAAGTCTGGAGGGTGAATCAGAAGAAGTAGAAGAAGGAGAAGGAGAAGGTGAAGTCTGGAGGGTGAAGCAGAAGAAGTAGAAGAAGGAGAAGGAGAAGGTGAAGTCAGGAGGGTGAATCAGAAGAAGCAGAAGAAGGAGAAGGAGAAGGTGAAGTCTGGAGGGTGAATCAGAAGAAGTAGAAGAAGGAGAAGGAGAAGGTGAAGTCTGGAGGGTGAAGCAGAAGAAGTAGAAGAAGGAGAAGGAGAAGGTGAAGTCAGGAGGGTGAATCAGAAGAAGTAGAAGAAGGAGAAGGAGAAGGTGAAGTCAGGAGGGTGAATCAGAAGAAGCAGAAGAAGGAGAAGGAGAAGGTGAAGTCTGGAGGGTGAATCAGAAGAAGCAGAATAAGGAGAAGGAGAAGGTGAAGTCTGGAGGGTGAATCAGAAGAAGCAGAATAAGGAGAAGGAGAAGGTGAAGTCTGGAGGGTGAATCAGAAGAAGCAGAAGAAGGAGAAGGAGAAGATGAAGTCTGGAGGGTGAATCAGAAGAAGTAGAAGAAGGAGAAGGAGAAGGTGAAGTCTGGAGGGTGAAGCAGAAGAAGTAGAAGAAGGAGAAGGAGAAGGTGAAGTCAGGAGGGTGAATCAGAAGAAGTAGAAGAAGGAGAAGGAGAAGGTGAAGTCAGGAGGGTGAATCAGAAGAAGCAGAAGAAGGAGAAGGAGAAGGTGAAGTCTGGAGGGTGAATCAGAAGAATCAGAAGAAGGAGAAGGAGAAGGTGAAGTCTGGAGGGTGAATCAGAAGAAGCAGAAGAAAGAGAAGGAGAAGGTGAAGTCTGGAGGGTGAAGCAGAAGAAACAGAAGAAGGAGAAGGAGAAGGTGAAGACTGGAGGGTGAATCAGAAGAAGTGGAAGAAGGAGAAGGAGAAGGTGAAGTCTGGAGGGTGAATCAGAAGAAGTAGAAGAAGGAGAAGGAGAAGGTGAAGTCTGGAGGGTGAATCAGAAGAAGCAGAAGAAGGAGAAGGAGAAGGTGAAGTCTGGAGGGTGAATCAGAAGAAGCAGAAGAAGGAGAAGGAGAAGATGAAGTCTGGAGGGTGAATCAGAAGAAGTAGAAGAAGGAGAAGGAGAAGGTGAAGTCTGGAGGGTGAATCAGAAGTAGTAGAAGAAGGAGAAGGAGAAGGTGAAGTCTGGACGGTGTATCAGAAGAAACAGAAGAAGGAGAAGGATAAGGTGAAGTCTGGAGGGTGAATCAGAAGAAGTAGAAGAAGGAGAAGGAGAAGGTGTAGTCTGGAGGGTGAATCAGAAGAAGTAGACGAAGGAGAAGGAGAAGGTGAAGTCTGGAGGGTGAATCAGAAGAAGCAGAAGAAGGAGATGGAGAAGGTGAAGTCTGGAGGGTGAATCAGAAGAAGTAGAAGAAGGAGAAGGAGAAGGTGAAGTCTGGAGGGTGAATCAGAAGAAGCAGGAGAAGGAGAAGGAGAAGGTGAAGTCTGGAGGGTGAATCAGAAGAAGCAGAAGAAGGAGAAGGAGAAGGTGAAGTCTGGAGGGTGAATCAGAAGAAGTAGAAGAAGGAGAAGGAGAAGGTGAAGTCTGGAGGGAGAATCAGAAGAAGTAGAAGAAGGAGAAGGAGAAGGTGAAGTCTGGAGGTTGAATCAGAAGAAGTAGAAGAAGGAGAAGGAGAAGGTGAAGTCTGGAGGGTGAAGCAGAAGAAGTAGAAGAAGGAGAAGGAGAAGGTGAAGTCAGGAGGGTGAATCAGAAGAAGTAGAAGAAGGAGAAGGAGAAGGTGAAGTCAGGAGGGTGAATCAGAACAAGCAGAAGAAGGAGAAGGAGAAGGTGAAGTCTGGAGGGTGAATCAGAAGAATCAGAAGAAGGAGAAGGAGAAGGTGAAGTCTGGAGGGTGAATCAGAAGAAGCAGAAGAAAGAGAAGGAGATGGTGAAGTCTGGAGGTTGAATCAGAAGAAGTAGAAGAAGGAGAAGGAGAAGGTGAAGTCTGTAGGGTGAATTAGAAGAAGCAGAGGAAGGAGAAGGAGAAGGTGAAGTCTGGAGGGTAAATCAGAAGAAGCAGAAGAAGTAGAAGGAGAAGGTGAAGTCTGGAGGGTGAATCAGAAGAAGCAGAAGAAGGAGAAGGAGAAGGTGAAGTCTGGAGGGTGAATGAGAAGAAGCAGAATAAGGAGAAGGAGAAGGTGAAGTCTGGAGGGTGAATCAGAAGAAGCAGAAGAAGGAGAAGGAGAAGGTGAAGTCTGGAGGGTGAATCAGAAGAAGTAGAAGAAGGAGAAGGAGAAGGTGAAGTCTGGAGGGTGAAGCAGAAGAAGGAGAAGGAGAAGGTGATGTCAGGAGGGTGAATCAGAAGAAGTAGAAGAAGGAGAAGGAGAAGGTGAAATCAGGAGGGTGAATCAGAAGAAGCAGAAGAAGGAGAAGGAGAAGGTGAAGTCTGTAGGGTGAATCAGAAGAATCAGAAGAAGGAGAAGGAGAAGGTGAAGTCTGGAGGGTGAATCAGAAGAAGCAGAAGAAAGAGAAGGAGAAGGTGAAGTCTGGAGGGTGAAGCAGAAGAAACAGAAGAAGGAGAAGGAGAAGGTGAGGTCTGGAGGGTGAATCAGAAGAAGCAGAAGGAGGAGAAGGAGAAGGTGAAGTCTGGAGGGTGAATCAGAAGAAGCAGAAGAAGGAGAAGGAGAAGGTGAAGTCTGGAGGGTGAATCAGAAGAAACAGAAGAAGGAGAAGGAGAAGGTGAAGTCTGGAGGGTGAATCAGAAGAAGTAGAAGAAGGAGAAGGAGAAGGTGTAGTCTGGAGGGTGAATCAGAAGAAGCAGAAGAAGGAGAAGGAGAAGGTGAAGTCTGGAGGGTGAATCAGAAGAAGCAGAAGAAGGAGAAGGAGAAGGTGAAGTCTGGAGGGTGAATCAGAAGAAGCAGAAGAAGGAGAAGGAGAAGGTGAGGTCTGGAGGGTGAATCAGAAGAAGCAGAAGAAGGAGAAGGAGAAGGTGAAGTCTGGAGGGTGAATCAGAAGAAGCAGAAGAAGGAGAAGGAGAAGGTGAAGTCTGGAGGGTGAATCAGAAGAAACAAAAGAAGGAGAAGGAGAAGGTGAAGTCTGGAGGGTGAATCAGAAGAAGTAGAAGAAGGAGAAGGAGAAGGTGTAGTCTGGAGGGTGAATCAGAAGAAGCAGAAGAAGGAGAAGGAGAAGGTGAAGTCTGGAGGGTGAATCAGAAGAAGCAGAAGAAGGAGAAGGAGAAGGTGAAGTCTGGAGGGTGAATCAGAAGAAGCAGAAGAAGGAGAAGGAGAAGGTGAAGTCAGGAGGGTGAATCAGAAGAAGCAGAAGAAGGAGAAGGAGAAGGTGAAGTTAGGAGGGTGAATCAGAAGAAGCAGAAGAAGGAGAAGGAGCAGGTGATGTCAGGGGGATGAAGCAGAATAAGTAGAAGAAGGAGAAGGAGAAGGTGAAGTCAGGACGGTGAAGCAGAAGAAGCAGAAGAAGGAGAAGGAGAAGGTGAAGTCTGGAGGGTGAATCAGAAGAAGTAGAAGAAGGAAAAGGAGAAGGTCAAGTCTGGAGGGTGAATCAGAAGAAGTAGAAGAAGGAGAAGGAGAAGGTGAAGTCTGGAGGGTGAAGCAGAAGAAGTAGAAGAAGGAGAAGGAGAAGGTGAAGTCAGGATGGTGGATCAGAAGAAGTAGAAGCAGGAGAAGGAGAAGGTGAAGTCAGGAGGGTGAATCAGAAGAAGCAGAAGAAGGAGAAGGAGAAGGTGAAGTCTGGAGGGTGAATCAGAAGAATCAGAAGAAGGAGAAGGAGAAGGTGAAGTCTGGAGGGTGAATCAGAAGAAGCAGAAGAAAGAGAAGGAGAAGGTGAAGTCTGGAGGGTGAATCAGAAGAAGTAGA
Organism: Somniosus microcephalus; assembly: GCF_052327205.1. Lineage (NCBI taxonomy): Eukaryota > Metazoa > Chordata > Chondrichthyes > Squaliformes > Somniosidae > Somniosus > Somniosus microcephalus. Next base: position 193,128 of record NW_028225465.1, on the reverse strand, counting down.
AGAAGGAGAAGGAGAAGGTGAAGTCTGGAGGGTGAATCAGAAGAAGCAGAAGAAGGAGAAGGAGAAGGTGAGGTCTGGAGGGTGAATCAGAAGAAGCAGAAGCAGGAGAAGGAGAAGGTGAAGTCTGCAGGGTGAATCAGAAGAAGCAGAAGAAGGAGAAGGAGAAGGTGAAGTCTGGAGGGTGAATCAGAAGAAACAGAAGAAGGAGAAGGAGAAGGTGAAGTCTGGAGGTTGAATCAGAAGAAGTAGAAGAAGGAGAAGGAGAAGGTGTAGTCTGGAGGGTGAATCAGAAGAAGCAGAAGAAGGAGAAGGAGAAGGTGAAATCTGGAGGGTGAATCAGAAGAAGCAGAAGAAGGAGAAGGAGAAGGTGAAGTCTGGAGGGTGAATCAGAAGAAGCAGAAGAAGGAGAAGGAGAAGGTGAAGTCTGGAGGGTGAATGAGAAGAAGCAGAATAAGGAGAAGGAGAAGGTGAAGTCTGGAGGGTGAATCAGAAGAAGCAGAAGAAGGAGAAGGAGAAGGTGAAGTCTGGAGGGTGAATCAGAAGAAGTAGAAGAAGGAGAAGGAGAAGGTGAAGTCTGGAGGGTGAAGCAGAAGAAGGAGAAGGAGAAGGTGATGTCAGGAGGGTGAATCAGAAGAAGTAGAAGAAGGAGAAGGAGAAGGTGAAATCAGGAGGGTGAATCAGAAGAAGCAGAAGAAGGAGAAGGAGAAGGTGAAGTCTGTAGGGTGAATCAGAAGAATCAGAAGAAGGAGAAGGAGAAGGTGAAGTCTGGAGGGTGAATCAGAAGAAGCAGAAGAAAGAGAAGGAGAAGGTGAAGTCTGGAGGGTGAAGCAGAAGAAACAGAAGAAGGAGAAGGAGAAGGTGAGGTCTGGAGGGTGAATCAGAAGAAGCAGAAGGAGGAGAAGGAGAAGGTGAAGTCTGGAGGGTGAATCAGAAGAAGCAGAAGAAGGAGAAGGAGAAGGTGAAGTCTGGAGGGTGAATCAGAAGAAACAGAAGAAGGAGAAGGAGAAGGTGAAGTCTGGAGGGTGAATCAGAAGAAGTAGAAGAAGGAGAAGGAGAAGGTGTAGTCTGGAGGGTGAATCAGAAGAAGCAGAAGAAGGAGAAGGAGAAGGTGAAGTCTGGAGGGTGAATCAGAAGAAGCAGAAGAAGGAGAAGGAGAAGGTGAAGTCTGGAGGGTGAATCAGAAGAAGCAGAAGAAGGAGAAGGAGAAGGTGAGGTCTGGAGGGTGAATCAGAAGAAGCAGAAGAAGGAGAAGGAGAAGGTGAAGTCTGGAGGGTGAATCAGAAGAAGCAGAAGAAGGAGAAGGAGAAGGTGAAGTCTGGAGGGTGAATCAGAAGAAACAAAAGAAGGAGAAGGAGAAGGTGAAGTCTGGAGGGTGAATCAGAAGAAGTAGAAGAAGGAGAAGGAGAAGGTGTAGTCTGGAGGGTGAATCAGAAGAAGCAGAAGAAGGAGAAGGAGAAGGTGAAGTCTGGAGGGTGAATCAGAAGAAGCAGAAGAAGGAGAAGGAGAAGGTGAAGTCTGGAGGGTGAATCAGAAGAAGCAGAAGAAGGAGAAGGAGAAAGTGAAGTCAGGAGGGTGAATCAGAAGAAGCAGAAGAAGGAGAAGGAGAAGGTGAAGTTAGGAGGGTGAATCAGAAGAAGCAGAAGAAGGAGAAGGAGCAGGTGATGTCAGGGGGATGAAGCAGAATAAGTAGAAGAAGGAGAAGGAGAAGGTGAAGTCAGGACGGTGAAGCAGAAGAAGCAGAAGAAGGAGAAGGAGAAGGTGAAGTCTGGAGGGTGAATCAGAAGAAGTAGAAGAAGGAAAAGGAGAAGGTCAAGTCTGGAGGGTGAATCAGAAGAAGTAGAAGAAGGAGAAGGAGAAGGTGAAGTCTGGAGGGTGAAGCAGAAGAAGTAGAAGAAGGAGAAGGAGAAGGTGAAGTCAGGATGGTGGATCAGAAGAAGTAGAAGAAGGAGAAGGAGAAGGTGAAGTCAGGAGGGTGAATCAGAAGAAGCAGAAGAAGGAGAAGGAGAAGGTGAAGTCTGGAGGGTGAATCAGAAGAATCAGAAGAAGGAGAAGGAGAAGGTGAAGTCTGGAGGGTGAATCAGAAGAAGCAGAAGAAAGAGAAGGAGAAGGTGAAGTCTGGAGGGTGAATCAGAAGAAGTAGAAGAAGGAGAAGGAGAAGGTGAAGTCTGGAGGGTGAATCAGAAGAAGCAGAAGAAGGAGAAGGAGAAGGTGAAGTCTGGAGGGTGAATCAGAAGAAGCAGAAGAAGGAGAAGGAGAAGGTGAAGTCTGCAGGGTGAATCAGAAGAAGCAGAAGAAGGAGAAGGAGAAGGTGAAGTCTGGAGGGTGAATCAGAAGAAACAGAAGAAGGAGAAGGAGAAGGTGAAGTCTGGAGGTTGAATCAGAAGAAGTAGAAGAAGGAGAAGGAGAAGGTGTAGTCTGGAGGGTGAATCAGAAGAAGCAGAAGAAGGAGAAGGAGAAGGTGAAATCTGGAGGGTGAATCAGAAGAAGCAGAAGAAGGAGAAGGAGAAGGTGAAGTCTGGAGGGTGAATCAGAAGAAGCAGAAGAAGGAGAAGGAGAAGGTGAAGTCAGGAGGGTGAATCAGAAGAAGCAGAAGAAGGAGAAGTAGAAGGTGAAATTAGGAGGGTGAATCAGAAGAAGCAGAAGAAGGAGAAGGAGCAGGTGATGTCAGGGGGATGAAGCAGAATAAGTAGAAGAAGGAGAAGGAGAAGGTGAAGTCAGGACGGTGAAGCAGAAGAAGCAGAAGAAGGAGAAGGAGAAGGTGAAGTCTGGAGGGTGAATCAGAAGAAGTAGAAGAAGGAAAAGGAGAAGTTCAAGTCTGGAGGGTGAATCAGAAGAAGTAGAAGAAGGAGAAGGAGAAGGTGAAGTCTGGAGGGTGAAGCAGAAGAAGTAGAAGAAGGAGAAGGAGAAGGTGAAGTCAGGATGGTGAATCAGAAGAAGTAGAAGAAGGAGAAGGAGAAGGTGAAGTCAGGAGGGTGATTCAGAAGAAGCAGAAGAAGGAGAAGGAGAAGGTGAAGTCTGGAGGGTGAATCAGAAGAATCAGAAGAAGCAGAAGGAGAAGGTGAAGTCTGGAGGGTGAATCAGAAGAAGCAGAAGAAAGAGAAGGAGAAGGTGAAGTCTGGAGGGTGAATCAGAAGAAGTAGAAGAAGGAGAAGGAGAAGGTGGAGTCTGGAGGGTGAATCAGAAGAAGCAGAAGAAGGAGAAGGAGAAGGTGATGTCTGGAGGGTGAATCAGAAGAAGCAGAAGAAGGAGAAGGAGAAGGTGAAGTCTGCAGGGTGAATCAGAAGAAGCAGAAGAAGGAGAAGGTGAAGGTGAAGTCTGGAGGGTGAATCAGAAGAAGCAGAATAAGGAGAAGGAGAAGGTGAAGTCTGGAGGGTGAATCAGAAGAAGCAGAAGAAGGAGAAGGAGAATGTGAAGTCTGGAGGGTGAATCAGAAGAAGCAGAGGAAGGAGAAGGAGAAGGTGAAGTCTGGAGGGTGAATCAGAAGAAGCAGAAGAAGTAGAAGGAGAAGGTGAAGTCTGGAGGGTGAATCAGAAGAAGCAGAAGAAGGAGAAGGAGAAGGTGAAGTCTGGAGGGTGAATGAGAAGAAGCAGAATAAGGAGAAGGAGAAGGTGAAGTCTGGAGGGTGAATCAGAAGAAGCAGAAGAAGGAGAAGGAGAAGGTGAAGTCTGGAGGGTGAATCAGAAGAAGTAGAAGAAGGAGAAGGAGAAGGTGAAGTCTGGAGGGTGAAGCAGAAGAAGGAGAAGGAGAAGGTGAAGTCAGGAGGGTGAATCAGAAGAAGTAGAAGAAGGAGAAGGAGAAGGTGAAATCAGGAGGGTGAATCAGAAGAAGCAGAAGAAGGAGAAGGAGAAGGTGAAGTCTGTAGGGTGAATCAGAAGAATCAGAAGAAGGAGAAGGAGAAGGTGAAGTCTGGAGGGTGAATCAGAAGAAGCAGAAGGAAGAGAAGGAGAAGGTGAAGTCTGGAGGGTGAAGCAGAAGAAACAGAAGAAGGAGAAGGAGAAGGTGAAGACTGGAGGGTGAATCAGAAGAAGTAGAAGAAGGAGAAGGAGAAGGTGAAGTCTGGAGGGTGAATCAGAAGAAGTAGAAGAAGGAGAAGGAGAAGGTGAAGTCTGGAGGGTGAATCAGAAGAAGCAGAAGAAGGAGAAGGAGAAGGTGAAGTCTGGAGGGTGAATCAGAAGAAGCAGAAGAAGGAGAAGGAGAAGATGAAGTCTGGAGGGTGAATCAGAAGAAGTAGAAGAAGGAGAAGGAGAAGGTGAGGTCTGGAGGGTGAATCAGAAGAAGCAGAAGAAGGAGAAGGAGAAGGTGAAGTCTGGAGGGTGAATCAGAAGAAGCAGAAGAAGGAGAAGGAGAAGGTGAAGTCTGGAGGGTGAATCAGAAGAAACAGAAGAAGGAGAAGGAGAAGATGAAGTCTGGAGGGTGAATCAGAAGAAGTAGAAGAAGGAGAAGGAGAAGGTGTAGTCTGGAAGGTGAATCAGAAGAAGCAGAAGAAGGAGAAGGAGAAGGTGAAGTCTGGAGGGTGAATCAGAAGAAGCAGGAGAAGGAGAAGGTGAAGTCTGGAGGGTGAATCAGAAGAAGCAGAAGAAGGAGAAGGAGAAGATGAAGTCAGGAGGGTGAATCAGAAGAAGCAGAAGAAGGAGAAGGAGAAGGTGAAGTTAGGAGGGTGAATCAGAAGAAGCAGAAGAAGGAGAAGGAGCAGGTGATGTCAGTGGGATGAAGCAGAATAAGTAGAAGAAGGAGAAGGAGAAGATGAAGTCTGGAGGGTGAATCAGAAGAAGTAGAAGAAGGAGAAGGAGAAGGTGAGGTCTGGAGGGTGAATCAGAAGAAGCAGAAGAAGGAGAAGGAGAAGATGAAGTCTGGAGGGTGAATCAGAAGAAGTAGAAGAAGGAGAAGGAGAAGGTGAGGTCTGGAGGGTGAATCAGAAGAAGCAGAAGAAGGAGAAGGAGAAGGTGAAGTCTGGAGGGTGAATCAGAAGAAGCAGAAGAAGGAGAAGGAGAAGGTGAAGTCTGGAGGGTGAATCAGAAGAAGGAGAAGGAGAAGGTGAAGTCTGGAGGGTGAATCAGAAGAAGTAGAAGAAGGAGCAGGAGAAGGTGTAGTCTGGAGGGTGAATCAGAAGAAGCAGAAGAAGGAGAAGGAGAAGGTGAAGTCTGGAGGGTGAATCAGAAGAAGCAGAAGAAGGAGAAGGAGAAGGTGAAGTCTGGAGGGTGAATCAGAAGAAGCAGAAGAAGGAGAAGGAGAAGGTGAGGTCTGGAGGGTGAATCAGAAGAAGCAGAAGAAGGAGAAGGAGAAGGTGAAGTCTGGAGGGTGAATCAGAAGAAGCAGAAGAAGGAGAAGGAGAAGGTGAAGTCTGGAGGGTGAATCAGAAGAAACAAAAGAAGGAGAAGGAGAAGGTGAAGTCTGGAGGGTGAATCAGAAGAAGTAGAAGAAGGAGAAGGAGAAGGTGTAGTCTGGAGGGTGAATCAGAAGAAGCAGAAGAAGGAGAAGGAGAAGGTGAAGTCTGGAGGGTGAATCAGAAGAAGCAGAAGAAGGAGAAGGAGAAGGTGAAGTCTGCAGGGTGAATCAGAAGAAGCAGAAGAAGGAGAAGGAGAAGGTGAAGTCAGGAGGGTGAATCAGAAGAAGCAGAAGAAGGAGAAGGAGAAGGTGAAGTTAGGAGGGTGAATCAGAAGAAGCAGAAGAAGGAGAAGGAGCAGGTGATGTCAGGGGGATGAAGCAGAATAAGTAGAAGAAGGAGAAGGAGAAGGTGAAGTCAGGACGGTGAAGCAGAAGAAGCAGAAGAAGGAGAAGGAGAAGATGAAGTCTGGAGGGTGAATCAGAAGAAGTAGAAGAAGGAAAAGGAGAAGGTCAAGTCTGGAGGGTGAATCAGAAGAAGTAGAAGAAGGAGAAGGAGAAGGTGAAGTCCGGAGGGTGAAGCAGAAGAAGTAGAAGAAGGAGAAGGAGAAGGTGAAGTCAGGATGGTGAATCAGAAGAAGTAGAAGAAGGAGAAGGAGAAGGTGAAGTCAGGAGGGTGAATCAGAAGAAGCAGAAGAAGGAGAAGGAGAAGGTGAAGTCTGGAGGGTGAATCAGAAGAATCAGAAGAAGGAGAAGGAGAAGGTGAAGTCTGGAGGGTGAATCAGAAGAAGCAGAAGAAAGAGAAGGAGAAGGTGAAGTCTGGAGGGTGAATCAGAAGAAGTAGAAGAAGGAGAAGGAGAAGGTGAAGTCTGGAGGGTGAATCAGAAGAAGCAGAAGAAGGAGAAGGAGAAGGTGAAGTCTGGAGGGTGAATCAGAAGAAGCAGAAGAAGGAGAAGGAGAAGGTGAAGTCTGCAGGGTGAATCAGAAGAAGCAGAAGAAGGAGAAGGAGAAGGTGAAGTCTGGAGGGTGAATCAGAAGAAACAGAAGAAGGAGAAGGAGAAGGTGAAGTCTGGAGGGTGAATCAGAAGAAGTAGAAGAAGGAGAAGGAGAAGGTGTAGTCTGGAGGGTGAATCAGAAGAAGCAGAAGAAGGAGAAGGAGAAGGTGAAGTCTGGAGGGTGAATCAGAAGAAGCAGAAGAAGGAGAAGGAGAAGGTGAAGTCTGGAGGGTGAATCAGAAGAAGCAGAAGAAGAAGAAGGAGGAGGTGAAGTCAGGAGGGTGAATCAGAAGAAGCAGAAGAAGGAGAAGGAGAAGGTGAAGTTAGGAGGGTGAATCAGAAGAAGCAGAAGAAGGAGAAGGAGCAGGTGATGTCAGGGGGATGAAGCAGAATAAGTAGAAGAAGGAGAAGGAGAAGGTGAAGTCAGGACGGTGAAGCAGAAGAAGCAGAAGAAGGAGAAGGAGAAGGTGAAGTCTGGAGGGTGAATCAGAAGAAGTAGAAGAAGGAAAAGGGGAAGGTCAAGTCTGGAGGGTGAATCAGAAGAAGTAGAAGAAGGAGAAGGAGAAGGTGAAGTCTGGAGGGTGAAGCAGAAGAAGTAGAAGAAGGAGAAGGAGAAGGTGAAGTCAGGATGGTGAATCAGAAGAAGTAGAAGAAGGAGAAGGAGAAGGTGATGTCAGGAGGGTGAATCAGAAGAAGCAGGAGAAGGAGAAGGTGAAGTCTGGAGGGTGAATCAGAAGAATCAGAAGAAGGAGAAGGAGAAGGTGAAGTCTGGAGGGTGAATCAGAAGAAGCAGAAGAAAGAGAAGGAGAAGGTGAAGTCTGGAGGGTGAATCAGAAGAAGTAGAAGAAGGAGAAGGAGAAGGTGAAGTCTGGAGGGTGAATCAGAAGAAGCAGAAGAAGGAGAAGGAGAAGGTGAAGTCTGGAGGGTGAATGAGAAGAAGCAGAAGAAGGAGAAGGAGAAGGTGAAGTCTGCAGGGTGAATCAGAAGAAGCAGAAGAAGGAGAAGGAGAAGGTGAAGTCTGGAGGGTGAATCAGAAGAAGCAGAATACGGAGAAGGAGAAGGTGAAGTCTGGAGGGTGAATCAGAAGAAGCAGAAGAAGGAGAAGGAGAAGGTGAAGTCTGGAGGGTGAATCAGAAGAAGCAGAGGAAGGAGAAGGAGAAGGTAAAGTCTGGAGGGTGAATCAGAAGAAGCAGAAGAAGTAGAAGGAGAAGGTGAAGTCTGGAGGGTGAATCAGAAGAAGCAGAAGAAGGAGAAGGAGAAGGTGAAGTCTGGAGGGTGAATGAGAAGAAGCAGAATAAGGAGAAGGAGAAGGTGAAGTCTGGAGGGTGAATCAGAAGAAGCAGAAGAAGGAGAAGGAGAAGGTGAAGTCTGGAGGGTGAATCAGAAGAAGTAGAAGAAGGAGAAGGAGAAGGTGAAGTCTGGAGGGTGAAGCAGAAGAAGGAGAAGGAGAAGGTGAAGTCAGGAGGGTGAATCAGAAGAAGTAGAAGAAGGAGAAGGAGAAGATGAAATCAGGAGGGTGAATCAGAAGAAGCAGAAGAAGGAGAAGGAGAAGGTGAAGTCTGTAGGGTGAATCAGAAGAATCAGAAGAAGGAGAAGGAGAAGGTGAAGTCTGGAGGGTGAATCAGAAGAAGCAGAAGAAAGAGAAGGAGAAGGTGAAGTCTGGAGGGTGAAGCAGAAGAAACAGAAGAAGGAGAAGGAGAAGGTGAAGACTGGAGGGTGAATCAGAAGAAGTAGAAGAAGGAGAAGGAGAAGGTGAAGTCTGGAGGGTGAATCAGAAGAAGTAGAAGAAGGAGAAGGAGAAGGTGAAGTCTGGAGGGTGAATCAGTAGAAGCAGAAGAAGGAGAAGGAGAAGGTGAAGTCTGGAGGGTGAATCAGAAGAAGCAGAAGAAGGAGAAGGAGAAGATGAAGTCTGGAGGGTGAATCAGAAGAAGTAGAAGAAGGAGAAGGAGAAGGTGAGGTCTGGAGGGTGAATCAGAAGAAGCAGAAGAAGGAGAAGGAGAAGGTGAAGTCTGGAGGGTGAATCAGAAGAAGCAGAAGAAGGAGAAGGAGAAGGTGAAGTCTGGAGGGTGAATCAGAAGAAACAGAAGAAGGAGAAGGAGAAGGTGAAGTCTGGAGGGTGAATCAGAAGAAGTAGAAGAAGGAGAAGGAGAAGGTGTAGTCTGGAAGGTGAATCAGAAGAAGCAGAAGAAGGAGAAGGAGAAGGTGAAGTCTGGAGGGTGAATCAGAAGAAGCAGAAGAAGGAGAAGGAGAAGGTGAAGTCTGGAGGGTGAATCAGAAGAAGCAGAAGAAGGAGAAGGAGAAGGTGAAGTCAGGAGGGTGAATCAGAAGAAGCAGAAGAAGGAGAAGGAGAAGGTGAAGTTAGGAGTGTGAATCAGAAGAAGCAGAAGAAGGAGAAGGAGCAGGTGATGTCAGGGGGATGAAGCAGAATAAGTAGAAGAAGGAGAAGGAGAAGGTGCAGTCAGGACGGTGAAGCAGAAGAAGCAGAAGAAGGAGAAGGAGATGGTGAAGTCTGGAGGGTGAATCAAAAGAAGTAGAAGAAGGAAAAGGAGAAGGTCAAGTCTGGAGGGTGAATCAGAAGAAGTAGAAGAAGGAGAAGGAGAAGGTGAAGTCTGGAGGGTGAAGCAGAAGAAGTAGAAGAAGGAGAAGGAGAAGGTGAAGTCAGGATGGTGAATCAGAAGAAGTAGAAGAAGGAGAAGGAGAAGGTGAAGTCAGGAGGGTGAATCAGAAGAAGCAGAAGAAGGAGAAGGAGAAGGTGAAGTCTGGAGGGTGAATCAGAAGAATCAGAAGAAGGAGAAGGAGAAGGTGAAGTCTGGAGGGTGAATCAGAAGAAGCAGAAGAAAGAGAAGGAGAAGGTGAAGTCTGGAGGGTGAATCAGAAGAAGTAGAAGAAGGAGAAGGAGAAGGTGAAGTCTGGAGGGTGAATCAGAAGAAGCCGAAGAAGGAGAAGGAGAAGGTGAAGTCTGGAGGGTGAATCAGAAGAAGCAGAAGAAGGAGAAGGAGAAGGTAAAGTCTGCAGGGTGAATCAGAAGAAGCAGAAGAAGGAGAAGGAGAAGGTGAAGTCTGGAGGGTGAATCAGAAGAAGCAGAATAAGGAGAAGGAGAAGGTGAAGTCTGGAGGGTGAATCAGAAGAAGCAGAAGAAGGAGAAGGAGAAGGTGAAGTCTGGAGGGTGAATCAGAAGAAGTAGAAGAAGGAGAAGGAGAAGTTGAAGTCTAGAGGGTGAAGCAGAAGAATTAGAAGATGGAGAAGGAGAAGGTGAAGTCAGGAGGGTGAATCAGAAGAAGTAGAAGAAGGAGAAGGAGAAGGTGAAGTCTGGAGGGTGAATCAGAAGAAGCAGAATAAGGAGAAGGAGAAGGTGAAGTCTGGAGGGTGAATCAGAAGAAGCAGAAGAAGGAGAAGGAGAAGGTGAAGTCTGGAGGGTGAATCAGAAGAAGTAGAAGAAGGAGAAGGAGAAGGTGAAGTCTGGAGGGTGAAGCAGAAGAAGTAGAAGAAGGAGAAGGAGAAGGTGAAGTCAGGTGGGTGAATCAGAAGAAGTAGAAGAAGGAGAAGGAGAAGGTGAAGTCAGGAGGGTGAATCAGAAGAAGCAGAAGAAGGAGAAGGAGAAGGTGAAGTCTGGAGGGTGAATCAGAAGAATCAGAAGAAGGAGAAGGAGAAGGTGAAGTCTGGAGGGTGAATCAGAAGAAGCAGAAGAAAGAGAAGGAGAAGGTGAAGTGTGGAGGGTGAAGCAGAAGAAACAGAAGAAGGAGAAGGAGAAGGTGAAGACTGGAGGGTGAATCAGAAGAAGCAGAAGAAGGAGAAGGAGAAGGTGAAGTCTGGAGGGTGAATCAGAACAAGCAGAAGAAGGAGAAGGAGAAGGTGAAGACTGGAGGGTGAATCAGAAGAAGCAGAAGAAGGAGAAGGAGAAGGTGAAGTCTGGAGGGTGAATCAGAAGAAGCAGAGGAAGGAGAAGGAGAAGGTGAAGTCTGGAGGGTGAATCAGAAGAAGCAGAAGAAGTAGAAGGAGAAGGTGAAGTCTGGAGGGTGAATCAGAAGAAGCAGAAGAAGGAGAAGGAGAAGGTGAAGTCTGGAGGGTGAATGAGAAGAAGCAGAATAAGGAGAAGGAGAAGGTGAAGTCTGGAGGGTGAATCAGAAGAAGCAGAAGAAGGAGAAGGAGAAGGTGAAGTCTGGAGGGTGAATCAGAAGAAGTAGAAGAAGGAGAAGGAGAAGGTGAAGTCTGGAGGGTGAAGCAGAAGAAGGAGAAGGAGAAGGTGAAGTCAGGAGGGTGAATCAGAAGAAGTAGAAGAAGGAGAAGGAGAAGATGAAATCAGGAGGGTGAATCAGAAGAAGCAGAAGAAGGAGAAGGAGAAGGTGAAGTCTGTAGGGTGAATCAGAAGAATCAGAAGAAGGAGAAGGAGAAGGTGAAGTCTGGAGGGTGAATCAGAAGAAGCAGAAGAAAGAGAAGGAGAAGGTGAAGTCTGGAGGGTGAAGCAGAAGAAACAGAAGAAGGAGAAGGAGAAGGTGAAGACTGGAGGGTGAATCAGAAGAAGTAGAAGAAGGAGAAGGAGAAGGTGAAGTCTGGAGGGTGAATCAGAAGAAGTAGAAGAAGGAGAAGGAGAAGGTGAAGTCTGGAGGGTGAATCAGTAGAAGCAGAAGAAGGAGAAGGAGAAGGTGAAGTCTGGAGGGTGAATCAGAAGAAGCAGAAGAAGGAGAAGGAGAAGATGAAGTCTGGAGGGTGAATCAGAAGAAGTAGAAGAAGGAGAAGGAGAAGGTGAGGTCTGGAGGGTGAATCAGAAGAAGCAGAAGAAGGAGAAGGAGAAGGTGAAGTCTGGAGGGTGAATCAGAAGAAGCAGAAGAAGGAGAAGGAGAAGGTGAAGTCTGGAGGGTGAATCAGAAGAAACAGAAGAAGGAGAAGGAGAAGGTGAAGTCTGGAGGGTGAATCAGAAGAAGTAGAAGAAGGAGAAGGAGAAGGTGTAGTCTGGAAGGTGAATCAGAAGAAGCAGAAGAAGGAGAAGGAGAAGGTGAAGTCTGGAGGGTGAATCAGAAGAAGCAGAAGAAGGAGAAGGAGAAGGTGAAGTCTGGAGGGTGAATCAGAAGAAGCAGAAGAAGGAGAAGGAGAAGGTGAAGTCAGGAGGGTGAATCAGAAGAAGCAGAAGAAGGAGAAGGAGAAGGTGAAGTTAGGAGTGTGAATCAGAAGAAGCAGAAGAAGGAGAAGGAGCAGGTGATGTCAGGGGGATGAAGCAGAATAAGTAGAAGAAGGAGAAGGAGAAGGTGCAGTCAGGACGGTGAAGCAGAAGAAGCAGAAGAAGGAGAAGGAGATGGTGAAGTCTGGAGGGTGAATCAAAAGAAGTAGAAGAAGGAAAAGGAGAAGGTCAAGTCTGGAGGGTGAATCAGAAGAAGTAGAAGAAGGAGAAGGAGAAGGTGAAGTCTGGAGGGTGAAGCAGAAGAAGTAGAAGAAGGAGAAGGAGAAGGTGAAGTCAGGATGGTGAATCAGAAGAAGTAGAAGAAGGAGAAGGAGAAGGTGAAGTCAGGAGGGTGAATCAGAAGAAGCAGAAGAAGGAGAAGGAGAAGGTGAAGTCTGGAGGGTGAATCAGAAGAATCAGAAGAAGGAGAAGGAGAAGGTGAAGTCTGGAGGGTGAATCAGAAGAAGCAGAAGAAAGAGAAGGAGAAGGTGAAGTCTGGAGGGTGAATCAGAAGAAGTAGAAGAAGGAGAAGGAGAAGGTGAAGTCTGGAGGGTGAATCAGAAGAAGCCGAAGAAGGAGAAGGAGAAGGTGAAGTCTGGAGGGTGAATCAGAAGAAGCAGAAGAAGGAGAAGGAGAAGGTAAAGTCTGCAGGGTGAATCAGAAGAAGCAGAAGAAGGAGAAGGAGAAGGTGAAGTCTGGAGGGTGAATCAGAAGAAGCAGAATAAGGAGAAGGAGAAGGTGAAGTCTGGAGGGTGAATCAGAAGAAGCAGAAGAAGGAGAAGGAGAAGGTGAAGTCTGGAGGGTGAATCAGAAGAAGTAGAAGAAGGAGAAGGAGAAGTTGAAGTCTAGAGGGTGAAGCAGAAGAATTAGAAGATGGAGAAGGAGAAGGTGAAGTCAGGAGGGTGAATCAGAAGAAGTAGAAGAAGGAGAAGGAGAAGGTGAAGTCTGGAGGGTGAATCAGAAGAAGCAGAATAAGGAGAAGGAGAAGGTGAAGTCTGGAGGGTGAATCAGAAGAAGCAGAAGAAGGAGAAGGAGAAGGTGAAGTCTGGAGGGTGAATCAGAAGAAGTAGAAGAAGGAGAAGGAGAAGGTGAAGTCTGGAGGGTGAAGCAGAAGAAGTAGAAGAAGGAGAAGGAGAAGGTGAAGTCAGGTGGGTGAATCAGAAGAAGTAGAAGAAGGAGAAGGAGAAGGTGAAGTCAGGAGGGTGAATCAGAAGAAGCAGAAGAAGGAGAAGGAGAAGGTGAAGTCTGGAGGGTGAATCAGAAGAATCAGAAGAAGGAGAAGGAGAAGGTGAAGTCTGGAGGGTGAATCAGAAGAAGCAGAAGAAAGAGAAGGAGAAGGTGAAGTGTGGAGGGTGAAGCAGAAGAAACAGAAGAAGGAGAAGGAGAAGGTGAAGACTGGAGGGTGAATCAGAAGAAGCAGAAGAAGGAGAAGGAGAAGGTGAAGTCTGGAGGGTGAATCAGAACAAGCAGAAGAAGGAGAAGGAGAAGGTGAAGACTGGAGGGTGAATCAGAAGAAGCAGAAGAAGGAGAAGGAGAAGGTGAAGTCTGGAGGGTGAATCAGAAGAAGCAGAAGAAGGAGAAGGAGAAGGTGAAGTCTGGAGGGTGATTCAGAAGAAGCAGGATAAGGAGAAGGAGAAGGTGAAGTCTGGAGGTTGAATCAGAAGAAGCAGAAGAAGGAGAAGGAGAAGCTGAAGTCTGGAGGGTGAATCAGAAGAAGTAGAAGAAGGAGAAGGAGAAGATGAAGTCTGGAGGGTGAATCAGAAGAAGTAGAAGAAGGAGAAGGAGAAGGTGAAGTCTGGAGGGTGAATCAGAAGACGGAGAAGAAGGAGAAGGAGAAGGTGAAGTCTGGAGGGTGAAGCAGAAGAAGTAGAAGAAGGAGAAGGAGAAGGTGAAGTCAGGAGGGTGAATCAGAAGATGTAGAAGAAGGAGAAGGAGAAGGTGAAGTCAGGAGGGTGAATCAGAAGAAGCAGAAGAAGGAGAAGGAGAAGGTGAAGTCTGGAGGGTGAATCAGAAGAATCAGAAGAAGGAGAAGGAGAAGGTGAAGTCTGGAGGGTGAATCAGAAGAAGCAGAAGAAAGAGAAGGAGAAGGTGAAGTCTGGAGGGTGAATCAGAAGAAGTAGAAGAAGGAGAAGGAAAGGTGAAGTCTGGAGGGTGAATCAGTAGAAGCAGAAGAAGGAGAAGGAGAAGGTGAAGTCTGGAGGGTGAATCAGAAGAAGTAGACGAAGGAGAAGGAGAAGGTGAAGTCTGGAGGGTGAATCAGAAGAAGCAGAAGAAGGAGATGGAGAAGGTGAAGTCTGGAGGGTGAATCAGAAGAAGTAGAAGAAGGAGAAGGAGAAGGTGAAGTCTGGAGGGTGAATCAGAAGAAGCAGAAGAAGGAGAAGGAACAGGTGAAGTCTGGAGGGTGAATCAGAAGAAGCAGAAGAAGGAGAAGGAGAAGGTGAAGTCTGGAGGGTGATTCAGAAGAAGCAGAATAAGGAGAAGGAGAAGGTGAAGTCTGGAGGGTGAATCAGAAGAAGCAGAAGAAGGAGAAGGAGAAGGTGAAGTCTGGAGGGTGAATCAGAAGACGTAGAAGAAGGAGAAGAAGAAGGTGAAGTCTGGAGGGTGAATCAGAAGAAGTAGAAGAAGGAGAAGGAGAAGGTGAAGTCTGGAGGGTGAATCAGAAGAAGTAGAAGAAGGAGAAGGAGAAGGTGAAGTCTGGAGGGTGAAGCAGAAGAAGTAGAAGAAGGAGAAGGAGAAGGTGAAGTCAGGAGGGTGAATCAGAAGATGTAGAAGAAGGAGAAGGAGAAGGTGAAGTCAGGAGGGTGAAACAGAAGAAGCAGAAGAAGGAGAAGGAGAAGGTGAAGTCTGGAGGGTGAATCAGAAGAAGTAGAAGAAGGAGAAGGAGAAGGTGAAGTCTGGAGGGTGAATCAGAAGAAGCAGAAGAAGGAGAAGGAGAAGGTGAAGTCTGGAGGGTGAATCAGAAGAAGCAGAAGAAGGAGAAGGAGAAGGTGAAGTCTGGAGGGTGAATCAGAAGAAGCAGAATAAGGAGAAGGAGAAGGTGAAGTCTGGAGGGTGAATCAGAAGAAGCAGAAGAAGGAGAAGGAGAAGGTGAAGTCGGGGGGTGAATCAGAAGAAGTAGAAGAAGGAGAAGGAGAAGGTGAAGTCTGGAGGGTGAAGCAGAAGAAGTAGAAGAAGGAGAAGGAGAAGGTGAAGTCAGGAGGGTGAATCAGAAGAAGTAGAAGAAGGAGAAGGAGAAGGTGAAGTCAGGAGGGTGAATCAGAAGAAGCAGAAGAAGGAGATATAGAAGGTGAAGTCTTGAGGGTGAATCAGAAGAATCAGAAGAAGGAGAAGGAGAAGGTGAAGTCTGGAGGGTGAAGCAGAAGAAGCAGAAGAAAGAGAAGGAGAAGGTGAAGTCTGGAGGGTGAAGCAGAAGAAACAGAAGAAGGAGAAGGAGAAGGTGAAGACTGGAGGGTGAATCAGAAGAAGTAGAAGAAGGAGAAGGAGAAGGTGAAGTCTATAGGGTGAATCAGAAGAAGTAGAAGAAGGAGAAGGAGAAGGTGAAGTCTGGAGGGTGAATCAGAAGAAGCAGAAGAAGGAGAAGGAGAAGGTGAAGTCTGGAGGGTGAATCAGAAGAAGCAGAAGAAGGAGAAGGAGAAGGTGAAGTCTGGAGGGTGAATCAGAATAAGCAGAAGAAGGAGAAGGAGAAGGTGAAGTCAGGAGGGTGAATCAGAAGAAGCAGAAGAAGGAGAAGGAGAAGGTGAAGTTAGGAGGGTGAATCAGAAGAAGCAGGAAAAGGAGAAGGAGC
Source organism: Somniosus microcephalus (assembly GCF_052327205.1). Taxonomy (NCBI): domain Eukaryota; kingdom Metazoa; phylum Chordata; class Chondrichthyes; order Squaliformes; family Somniosidae; genus Somniosus; species Somniosus microcephalus. The sequence continues at coordinate 177,872 of NW_028225465.1, read as the reverse complement.
AGGTGAAGTCAGGGGGGTGTAGCAGAAGAAGTAGAAGAAGGAGAAGGAGAAGGTGAAGTCAGGACGATGAAGCAGAAGAAGCAGAAGAAGGAGAAGGAGAAGGTGAAGCCTGGAGGGCGCAGCAGAAGAAGCAGAAGAAGGAGAAGGAGAAGGTGAAGTCTGGAGTGTGAAGCAGAAGAAGCAGAAGAAGGAGAAGGAGAAGGTGAAGTCTGGAGGGCGCAGCAGAAGAAGCAGAAGAAGGAGAATGAGAAGGTGAAGTCTGGAGGGTGAATCAGAAGAAGCAGAAGAAGGAGAAGGAGAAGGTGAAGTCTGGAGGGTGAATCAGAAGAAGTAGAAGAAGGAGAAGGAGAAGGTGAAGTCTGGAGGGTGAAGCAGAAGAAGTAGAAGAAGGAGAAGGAGAAGGTGAAGTCAGGAGGGTGAATCAGAAGAAGTAGAAGAAGGAGAAGGAGAAGGTGAAGTCAGGAGGGTGAATCAGAAGGAGCAGAAGAAGGAGAAGGAGAAGGTGAAGTCTGGAGGGTGAATCAGAAGAATCAGAAGAAGGAGAAGGAGAAGGTGAAGTCTGGAGGGTGAATCAGAAGAAGCAGAAGAAACAGAAGGAGAAGGTGAAGTCTGGAGGGTGAAGCAGAAGAAACAGAAGAAGGAGAAGGAGATGGTGAAGACTGGAGGGTGAATCAGAAGAAGTAGAAGAAGGAGAAGGAGAAGGTGAAGTCTGGAGGGTGAATCAGAAGAAGTAGAAGAAGGAGAAGGAGAAGTTGAAGTCTGGAGGGTGAATCAGAAGAAGCAGAAGAAGGAGAAGGAGAAGGTGAAGTCTGGAGGGTGAATCAGAAGAAGCAGAAGAAGGAGAAGGAGAAGATGAAGTCTGGAGGGTGAATCAGAAGAAGTAGACGAAGGAGAAGGAGAAGTTGAAGTCTGGAGGGTGAATCAGAAGAAGCAGAAGAAGGAGAAGGAGAAGGTGAAGTCTGGAGGGTGAATCAGAAGAAGTAGAAGAAGGAGAAGGAGAAGGTGAAGTCTGGAGGGTGAATCAGAAGAAGCAGAAGAAGGAGAAGGAGAAGGTGAAGTCTGGAGGGTGAATCAGAAGAAGCAGAAGAAGGAGAAGGAGAAGGTGAAGTCTGGAGGGTGAATCAGAAGAAGTAGAAGAAGGAGAAGGAGAAGTTGAAGTCAGGAGGGTGAATCAGAAGAAGCAGAGGAAGGAGAAGGAGAAGGTGAAGTCTGGAGGGTGAATCAAAAGAAGCAGAATAAGGAGAAGGAGAAGGTGAAGTCTGGAGGGTGAATCAGAAGAAGCAGAGGAAGGAGAAGGAGAAGGTGAAGTCTGGAGGGTGAATCAAAAGAAGCAGAATAAGGAGAAGGAGAAGGTGAAGTCTGGAGGGTGAATCAGAAGAAGCAGAATAAGGAGAAGGAGAAGGTGAAGTCTGGAGGGTGAATCAGAAGAAGCAGAAGAAGGAGAAGGAGAAGGTGAAGTCTGGAGGGTGAATCAGAAGAAGTAGAAGAAGGAGAAGGAGAAGGTGAAGTCTGGAGGGTGAAGCAGAAGAAGTAGAAGAAGGAGAAGGAGAAGGTGAAGTCAGGAGGGTGAATCAGAAGAAGTAGAAGAAGCAGAAGGAGAAGGTGAAGTCAGGAGGGTGAATCAGAAGAAGCAGAAGAAGGAGAAGGAGAAGGTGAAGTCTGGAGGGTGAATCAGAAGAATCAGAAGAAGGAGAAGGAGAAGGTGAAGTCTGGAGGGTGAATCAGAAGAAGCAGAAGAAAGAGAAGGAGAAGGTGAAGTCTGGAGGGTGAAGCAGAAGAAACAGAAGAAGGAGAAGGAGAAGGTGAAGACTGGAGGGTGAATCAGAAGAAGTAGAAGAAGGAGAAGGAGAAGGTGAAGTCTGGAGGGTGAATCAGAAGAAGTAGAAGAAGGAGAAGGAGAAGGTGAAGTCTGGAGGGTGAATCAGAAGAAGCAGAAGAAGGAGAAGGAGAAGGTGAAGTCTGGAGGGTGAATCAGAAGAAGCAGAAGAAGGAGAAGGAGAAGATGAAGTCTGGAGGGTGAATCGGAAGAAGTAGAAGAAGGAGAAGGAGAAGGTGAAGTCTGGAGGGTGAATCAGAAGAAGTAGAAGAAGGAGAAGGAGAAGGTGTAGTCTGGAGGGTGAATCAGAAGAAGTAGACGAAGGAGAAGGAGAAGGTAAAGTCTGGAGGGTGAATCAGAAGAAGCAGAAGAAGGAGAAGGTGAAGTCTGGAGGGTGAATCAGAAGAAGTAGAAGAAGGAGAAGGAGAAGGTGAAGTCTGCAGGGTGAATCAGAAGAAGCAGAAGAAGGAGAAGGAGAAGGTGAAGTCTGGAGGGTGAATCAGAAGAAGCAGAAGAAGGAGAAGGAGAAGGTGAAGTCTGGAGGGTGAATCAGAAGAAGTAGATGAAGGAGAAGGAGAAGGTGAAGTCTGGAGGGTGAAGCAGAAGAAACAGAAGAAGGAGAAGGAGATGGTGAAGTCTGGAGGGTGAATCAGAAGAAGTAGAAGAAGGAGAAGGAGAAGGTGAAGTCTGGAGGGTGAATCAGAAGAAGCAGAAGAAGGAGAAGGAGAAGGTGAAGTCTGCAGGGTGAATCAGAAGAAGTAGAAGAAGGAGAAGGAGAAGGTGAAGTCTGGAGGGTGAAGCAGAAGAAACAGAAGAAGGAGAAGGAGATGGTGAAGTCTGGAGGGTGAATCAGAAGAAGTAGAAGAAGGAGAAGGAGAAGGTGAAGTCTGCAGGGTGAAGCAGAAGAAACAGAAGAAGGAGAAGGAGATGGTGAAGTCTGGAGGGTGAATCAGAAGAAGTAGAAGAAGGAGAAGGAGAAGGTGAAGTCTGGAGGGTGAAGCAGAAGAAACAGAAGAAGGAGAAGGAGATGGTGAAGTCTGGAGGGTGAATCAGAAGAAGTAGAAGAAGGAGAAGGAGAAGGTGAAGTCTGCAGGGTGAATCAGAAGAAACAGAAGAAGGAGAAGGAGATGGTGAAGTCTGGAGGGTGAATCAGAAGAAGTAGAAGAAGGAGAAGGAGAAGGTGAAGTCTGGAGGGAGAAGCAGAAGAAACAGAAGAAGGAGAAGGAGATGGTGAAGTCTGGAGGGTGAATCAGAAGAAGTAGAAGAAGGAGAAGGAGAAGGTGAAGTCTGCAGGGTGAATCAGAAGAAGCAGAAGAAGGAGAAGGAGAAGGTGAAGTCTGGAGGGTGAATCAGAAGAAGCAGAAGAAGGAGAAGGAGAAGGTGAAGTCTGGAGGGTGAATCAGAAGAAGTAGATGAAGGAGAAGGAGAAGGTGAAGTCTGGAGGGTGAAGCAGAAGAAACAGAAGAAGGAGAAGGAGATGGTGAAGACTGGAGGATGAATCAGAAGAAGTAGAAGAAGGAGAAGGAGAAGGTGAAGTCTGGAGGGTGAATCAGAAGAAGTAGAAGAAGGAGAAGGAGAAGTTGAAGTCTGGAGGGTGAATCAGAAGAAGCAGAAGAAGGAGAAGGAGAAGGTGAAGTCTGGAGGGTGAATCAGAAGAAGCAGAAGAAGGAGAAGATGAAGTCTGGAGGGTGAATCAGAAGAAGTAGACGAAGGAGAAGGAGAAGTTGAAGTCTGGAGGGTGAATCAGAAGAAGCAGAAGAAGGAGAAGGAGAAGGTGAAGTCTGGAGGGTGAATCAGAAGAAGTAGAAGAAGGAGAAGGAGAAGGTGAAGTCTGGAGGGTGAATCAGAAGAAGCAGAAGAAGGAGAAGGAGAAGGTGAAGTCTGGAGGGTGAATCAGAAGAAGCAGAAGAAGGAGAAGGAGAAGGTGAAGTCTGGAGGGTGAATCAGAAGAAGTAGAAGAAGGAGAAGGAGAAGTTGAAGTCTGGAGGGTGAAGCAGAAGAAGTAGAAGATGGAGAAGGAGAAGGTGAAGTCAGGAGGGTGAATCAGAAGAAGTAGAAGAAGGAGAAGGAGAAGGTGAAGTCAGGAGGGTGAATCAGAAGAAGCAGAAGATGGAGAAGGAGAAGGTGAAGTCTGGAGGGTGAATCAGAAGAATCAGAAGAAGGAGAAGGAGAAGGTGAAGTCTGGAGGGTGAATCAGAAGAAGCAGAGGAAGGAGAAGGAGAAGGTGAAGTCTGGAGGGTGAATCAAAAGAAGCAGAATAAGGAGAAGGAGAAGGTGAAGTCTGGAGGGTGAATCAGAAGAAGCAGAATAAGGAGAAGGAGAAGGTGAAGTCTGGAGGGTGAATCAGAAGAAGCAGAAGAAGGAGAAGGAGAAGGTGAAGTCTGGAGGGTGAATCAGAAGAAGTAGAAGAAGGAGAAGGAGAAGGTGAAGTCTGGAGGGTGAAGCAGAAGAAGTAGAAGAAGGAGAAGGAGAAGGTGAAGTCAGGAGGGTGAATCAGAAGAAGTAGAAGAAGCAGAAGGAGAAGGTGAAGTCAGGAGGGTGAATCAGAAGAAGCAGAAGAAGGAGAAGGAGAAGGTGAAGTCTGGAGGGTGAATCAGAAGAATCAGAAGAAGGAGAAGGAGAAGGTGAAGTCTGGAGGGTGAATCAGAAGAAGCAGAAGAAAGAGAAGGAGAAGGTGAAGTCTGGAGGGTGAAGCAGAAGAAACAGAAGAAGGAGAAGGAGAAGGTGAAGACTGGAGGGTGAATCAGAAGAAGTAGAAGAAGGAGAAGGAGAAGGTGAAGTCTGGAGGGTGAATCAGAAGAAGTAGAAGAAGGAGAAGGAGAAGGTGAAGTCTGGAGGGTGAATCAGAAGAAGCAGAAGAAGGAGAAGGAGAAGGTGAAGTCTGGAGGGTGAATCAGAAGAAGCAGAAGAAGGAGAAGGAGAAGATGAAGTCTGGAGGGTGAATCGGAAGAAGTAGAAGAAGGAGAAGGAGAAGGTGAAGTCTGGAGGGTGAATCAGAAGAAGTAGAAGAAGGAGAAGGAGAAGGTGTAGTCTGGAGGGTGAATCAGAAGAAGTAGACGAAGGAGAAGGAGAAGGTAAAGTCTGGAGGGTGAATCAGAAGAAGCAGAAGAAGGAGAAGGTGAAGTCTGGAGGGTGAATCAGAAGAAGTAGAAGAAGGAGAAGGAGAAGGTGAAGTCTGCAGGGTGAATCAGAAGAAGCAGAAGAAGGAGAAGGAGAAGGTGAAGTCTGGAGGGTGAATCAGAAGAAGCAGAAGAAGGAGAAGGAGAAGGTGAAGTCTGGAGGGTGAATCAGAAGAAGTAGATGAAGGAGAAGGAGAAGGTGAAGTCTGGAGGGTGAATCAGAAGAAGCAGAAGAAGGAGATGGAGAAGGTGAAGTCTGGAGGGTGAATCAGAAGACGTTGAAGAAGGAGAAGGAGAAGGTGAAGTCTGGAGGGTGAATCAGAAGAAGCAGAAGAAGGAGAAGGAGAAGGTGAAGTCTGGAGGGTGAATCAGAAGAAGCAGAAGAAGGAGAAGGAGAAGGTGAAGTCTGGAGGGTGATTCAGAAGAAGCAGAATAAGGAGAAGGAGAATGTGAAGTCTGGAGGGTGGATCAGAAGAAGCAGAAGAAGGAGAAGGAGAAGGTGAAGTCTGGAGGGTGAATCAGAAGAAGTAGAAGAAGGAGAAGGAGAAGGTGAAGTCTGGAGGGTGAAGCAGAAGAAGTAGAAGAAGGAGAAGGAGAAGGTGAAGTCTGGAGGGTGAAGCAGAAGAAGTAGAAGAAGGAGAAGGAGAAGGTGAAGTCAGGAGGGTGAATCAGAAGATGTAGAAGAAGGACAAGGAGAAGGTGAAGTCAGGAGGGTGAATCAGAAGAAGCAGAAGAAGGAGAAGGAGAAGGTGAAGTCTGGAGGGTGAATCAGAAGAAGTAGAAGAAGGAGAAGGAGAAGGTGAAGTCTGGAGGGTGAATCAGAAGAAGCAGAAGAAGGAGAAGGAGAAGGTGAAGTCTGGAGGGTGAATCAGAAGAAGCAGAAGAAGGAGAAGGAGAAGGTGAAGTCTGGAGGGTGAATCAGAAGAAGCAGAATAAGGAGAAGGAGAAGGTTAAGTCTGGAGGGTGAATCAGAAGAAGCAGAAGAAGGAGAAGGAGAAGGTGAAGTCTGGAGGGTGAATCAGAAGAAGTAGAAGAAGGAGAAGGAGAAGGTGAAGTCTGGAGGGTGAAGCAGAAGAAGTAGAAGAAGGAGAAGGAGAAGGTGAAGTCAGGAGGGAGAATCAGAAGAAGTAGAAGAAGGAGAAGGAGAAGGTGAAGTCAGGAGGGTGAATCAGAAGAAGCAGAAGAAGGAGATAGAGAAGGTGAAGTCTGGAGGTTGAATCAGAAGAATCAGAAGAAGGAGAAGGAGAAGGTGAAGTCTGGAGGGTGAAGCAGAAGAAGCAGAAGAAAGAGAAGGAGAAGGTGAAGTCTGGAGGGTGAAGCAGAAGAAACAGAAGAAGGAGAAGGAGAAGGTGAAGACTGGAGGGTGAATCAGAAGAAGTAGAAGAAGGAGAAGGAGAAGGTGAAGTCTGGAGGGTGAATCAGAAGAAGTAGAAGAAGGAGAAGGAGAAGGTGAAGTCTGGAGGGTGAATCAGAAGAAGCAGAAGAAGGAGAAGGAGAAGGTGAAGTCTGGAGGGTGAATCAGAAGAAGCAGAAGAAGGAGAAGGAGAAGATGAAGTCTGGAGGGTGAATCAGAAGAAGTAGAAGAAGGAGAAGGAGAAGGTGAGGTCTGGAGGGTGAATCAGAAGAAGCAGAAGAAGGAGAAGGAGAAGGTGAAGTCTGGAGGGTGAATCAGAAGAAGCAGAAGAAGGAGAAGGAGAAGGTGAAGTCTGGAGGGTGAATCAGAAGAAGCAGAAGAAGGAGAAGGAGAAGGTGAAGTCAGGAGGGTGAATCAGAAGAAGCAGAAGAAGGAGAAGGAGAAGGTGAAGTTAGGAGGGTGAATCAGAAGAAGCAGAAGAAGGAGAAGGAGCAGTTGAAGTCAGGGGGGTGTAGCAGAAGAAGTAGAAGAAGGAGAAGGAGAAGGTGAAGTCAGGACGGTGAAGCAGAAGAAGCAGAAGAAGGAGAAGGAGAAGGTGAAGCCTGGAGGGCGCAGCAGAGGAAGCAGAAGAAGGAGAAGGAGAAGGTGAAGTCTGGAGTGTGAAGCAGAAGAAGCAGAAGAAGGAGAAGGAGAAGGTGAAGTCTGGAGGGCGCAGCAGAAGAAGCAGAAGAAGGAGAATGAGAAGGTGAAGTCTGGAGGGTGAATCAGAAGAAGCAGAAGAAGGAGAAGGAGAAGGTGAAGTCTGGAGGGTGAATCAGAAGAAGTAGAAGAAGGAGAAGGAGAAGGTGAAGTCAGGAGGGTGAATCAGAAGATGTAGAAGAAGGAGAAGGAGAAGGTGAAGTCAGGAGGGTGAATCAGAAGAAGCAGAAGAAGGAGAAGGAGAAGGTGAAGTCTGGAGGGTGAATCAGAAGAAGTAGACGAAGGAGAAGGAGAAGTTGAAGTCTGGAGGGTGAATCAGAAGAAGCAGAAGAAGGAGAAGGAGAAGGTGAAGTCTGGAGGGTGAATCAGAAGAAGTAGAAGAAGGAGAAGGAGAAGGTGAAGTCTGGAGGGTGAATCAGAAGAAGCAGAAGAAGGAGAAGGAGAAGGTGAAGTCTGGAGGGTGAATCAGAAGAATCAGAAGAAGGAGAAGGAGAAGGTGAAGTCTGGAGGGTGAATCAGAAGAAGCAGAAGAAAGAGAAGGAGAAGGTGAAGTCTGGAGGGTGAAGCAGAAGAAACAGAAGAAGGAGAAGGAGAAGGTGAAGACTGGAGGGTGAATCAGAAGAAGTAGAAGAAGGAGAAGGAGAAGGTGAAGTCTGGAGGGTGAATCAGAAGAAGTAGAAGAAGGAGAAGGAGAAGGTGAAGTCTGGAGGGTGAATCAGAAGAAGCAGAAGAAGGAGAAGGAGAAGGTGAAGTCTGGAGGGTGAATCAGAAGAAGCAGAAGAAGGAGAAGGAGAAGATGAAGTCTGGAGGGTGAATCAGAAGAAGTAGAAGAAGGAGAAGGAGAAGGTGTAGTCTGGAGGGTGAATCAGAAGAAGTAGACGAAGGAGAAGGAGAAGGTAAAGTCTGGAGGGTGAATCAGAAGAAGCAGAAGAAGGAGAAGGTGAAGTCTGGAGGGTGAATCAGAAGAAGTAGAAGAAGGAGAAGGAGAAGGTGAAGTCTGCAGGGTGAATCAGAAGAAGCAGAAGAAGGAGAAGGAGAAGGTGAAGTCTGGAGGGTGAATCAGAAGAAGCAGAAGAAGGAGAAGGAGAAGGTGAAGTCTGGAGGGTGAATCAGAAGAAGTAGATGAAGGAGAAGGAGAAGGTGAAGTCTGGAGGGTGAATCAGAAGAAGCAGAAGAAGGAGATGGAGAAGGTGAAGTCTGGAGGGTGAATCAGAAGACGTTGAAGAAGGAGAAGGAGAAGGTGAAGTCTGGAGGGTGAATCAGAAGAAGCAGAAGAAGGAGAAGGAGAAGGTGAAGTCTGGAGGGTGAATCAGAAGAAGCAGAAGAAGGAGAAGGAGAAGGTGAAGTCTGGAGGGTGATTCAGAAGAAGCAGAATAAGGAGAAGGAGAATGTGAAGTCTGGAGGGTGGATCAGAAGAAGCAGAAGAAGGAGAAGGAGAAGGTGAAGTCTGGAGGGTGAATCAGAAGAAGTAGAAGAAGGAGAAGGAGAAGGTGAAGTCTGGAGGGTGAAGCAGAAGAAGTAGAAGAAGGAGAAGGAGAAGGTGAAGTCTGGAGGGTGAAGCAGAAGAAGTAGAAGAAGGAGAAGGAGAAGGTGAAGTCAGGAGGGTGAATCAGAAGATGTAGAAGAAGGACAAGGAGAAGGTGAAGTCAGGAGGGTGAATCAGAAGAAGCAGAAGAAGGAGAAGGAGAAGGTGAAGTCTGGAGGGTGAATCAGAAGAAGTAGAAGAAGGAGAAGGAGAAGGTGAAGTCTGGAGGGTGAATCAGAAGAAGCAGAAGAAGGAGAAGGAGAAGGTGAAGTCTGGAGGGTGAATCAGAAGAAGCAGAAGAAGGAGAAGGAGAAGGTGAAGTCTGGAGGGTGAATCAGAAGAAGCAGAATAAGGAGAAGGAGAAGGTTAAGTCTGGAGGGTGAATCAGAAGAAGCAGAAGAAGGAGAAGGAGAAGGTGAAGTCTGGAGGGTGAATCAGAAGAAGTAGAAGAAGGAGAAGGAGAAGGTGAAGTCTGGAGGGTGAAGCAGAAGAAGTAGAAGAAGGAGAAGGAGAAGGTGAAGTCAGGAGGGAGAATCAGAAGAAGTAGAAGAAGGAGAAGGAGAAGGTGAAGTCAGGAGGGTGAATCAGAAGAAGCAGAAGAAGGAGATAGAGAAGGTGAAGTCTGGAGGTTGAATCAGAAGAATCAGAAGAAGGAGAAGGAGAAGGTGAAGTCTGGAGGGTGAAGCAGAAGAAGCAGAAGAAAGAGAAGGAGAAGGTGAAGTCTGGAGGGTGAAGCAGAAGAAACAGAAGAAGGAGAAGGAGAAGGTGAAGACTGGAGGGTGAATCAGAAGAAGTAGAAGAAGGAGAAGGAGAAGGTGAAGTCTGGAGGGTGAATCAGAAGAAGTAGAAGAAGGAGAAGGAGAAGGTGAAGTCTGGAGGGTGAATCAGAAGAAGCAGAAGAAGGAGAAGGAGAAGGTGAAGTCTGGAGGGTGAATCAGAAGAAGCAGAAGAAGGAGAAGGAGAAGATGAAGTCTGGAGGGTGAATCGGAAGAAGTAGAAGAAGGAGAAGGAGAAGGTGAAGTCTGGAGGGTGAATCAGAAGAAGTAGAAGAAGGAGAAGGAGAAGGTGTAGTCTGGAGGGTGAATCAGAAGAAGTAGACGAAGGAGAAGGAGAAGGTAAAGTCTGGAGGGTGAATCAGAAGAAGCAGAAGAAGGAGAAGGTGAAGTCTGGAGGGTGAATCAGAAGAAGTAGAAGAAGGAGAAGGAGAAGGTGAAGTCTGCAGGGTGAATCAGAAGAAGCAGAAGAAGGAGAAGGAGAAGGTGAAGTCTGGAGGGTGAATCAGAAGAAGCAGAAGAAGGAGAAGGAGAAGGTGAAGTCTGGAGGGTGAATCAGAAGAAGTAGATGAAGGAGAAGGAGAAGGTGAAGTCTGGAGGGTGAATCAGAAGAAGCAGAAGAAGGAGATGGAGAAGGTGAAGTCTGGAGGGTGAATCAGAAGACGTTGAAGAAGGAGAAGGAGAAGGTGAAGTCTGGAGGGTGAATCAGAAGAAGCAGAAGAAGGAGAAGGAGAAGGTGAAGTCTGGAGGGTGAATCAGAAGAAGCAGAAGAAGGAGAAGGAGAAGGTGAAGTCTGGAGGGTGATTCAGAAGAAGCAGAATAAGGAGAAGGAGAATGTGAAGTCTGGAGGGTGGATCAGAAGAAGCAGAAGAAGGAGAAGGAGAAGGTGAAGTCTGGAGGGTGAATCAGAAGAAGTAGAAGAAGGAGAAGGAGAAGGTGAAGTCTGGAGGGTGAAGCAGAAGAAGTAGAAGAAGGAGAAGGAGAAGGTGAAGTCTGGAGGGTGAAGCAGAAGAAGTAGAAGAAGGAGAAGGAGAAGGTGAAGTCAGGAGGGTGAATCAGAAGATGTAGAAGAAGGACAAGGAGAAGGTGAAGTCAGGAGGGTGAATCAGAAGAAGCAGAAGAAGGAGAAGGAGAAGGTGAAGTCTGGAGGGTGAATCAGAAGAAGTAGAAGAAGGAGAAGGAGAAGGTGAAGTCTGGAGGGTGAATCAGAAGAAGCAGAAGAAGGAGAAGGAGAAGGTGAAGTCTGGAGGGTGAATCAGAAGAAGCAGAAGAAGGAGAAGGAGAAGGTGAAGTCTGGAGGGTGAATCAGAAGAAGCAGAATAAGGAGAAGGAGAAGGTTAAGTCTGGAGGGTGAATCAGAAGAAGCAGAAGAAGGAGAAGGAGAAGGTGAAGTCTGGAGGGTGAATCAGAAGAAGTAGAAGAAGGAGAAGGAGAAGGTGAAGTCTGGAGGGTGAAGCAGAAGAAGTAGAAGAAGGAGAAGGAGAAGGTGAAGTCAGGAGGGAGAATCAGAAGAAGTAGAAGAAGGAGAAGGAGAAGGTGAAGTCAGGAGGGTGAATCAGAAGAAGCAGAAGAAGGAGATAGAGAAGGTGAAGTCTGGAGGTTGAATCAGAAGAATCAGAAGAAGGAGAAGGAGAAGGTGAAGTCTGGAGGGTGAAGCAGAAGAAGCAGAAGAAAGAGAAGGAGAAGGTGAAGTCTGGAGGGTGAAGCAGAAGAAACAGAAGAAGGAGAAGGAGAAGGTGAAGACTGGAGGGTGAATCAGAAGAAGTAGAAGAAGGAGAAGGAGAAGGTGAAGTCTGGAGGGTGAATCAGAAGAAGTAGAAGAAGGAGAAGGAGAAGGTGAAGTCTGGAGGGTGAATCAGAAGAAGCAGAAGAAGGAGAAGGAGAAGGTGAAGTCTGGAGGGTGAATCAGAAGAAGCAGAAGAAGGAGAAGGAGAAGATGAAGTCTGGAGGGTGAATCAGAAGAAGTAGAAGAAGGAGAAGGAGAAGGTGAGGTCTGGAGGGTGAATCAGAAGAAGCAGAAGAAGGAGAAGGAGAAGGTGAAGTCTGGAGGGTGAATCAGAAGAAGCAGAAGAAGGAGAAGGAGAAGGTGAAGTCTGGAGGGTGAATCAGAAGAAGCAGAAGAAGGAGAAGGAGAAGGTGAAGTCAGGAGGGTGAATCAGAAGAAGCAGAAGAAGGAGAAGGAGAAGGTGAAGTTAGGAGGGTGAATCAGAAGAAGCAGAAGAAGGAGAAGGAGCAGTTGAAGTCAGGGGGGTGTAGCAGAAGAAGTAGAAGAAGGAGAAGGAGAAGGTGAAGTCAGGACGGTGAAGCAGAAGAAGCAGAAGAAGGAGAAGGAGAAGGTGAAGCCTGGAGGGCGCAGCAGAGGAAGCAGAAGAAGGAGAAGGAGAAGGTGAAGTCTGGAGTGTGAAGCAGAAGAAGCAGAAGAAGGAGAAGGAGAAGGTGAAGTCTGGAGGGCGCAGCAGAAGAAGCAGAAGAAGGAGAATGAGAAGGTGAAGTCTGGAGGGTGAATCAGAAGAAGCAGAAGAAGGAGAAGGAGAAGGTGAAGTCTGGAGGGTGAATCAGAAGAAGTAGAAGAAGGAGAAGGAGAAGGTGAAGTCAGGAGGGTGAATCAGAAGATGTAGAAGAAGGAGAAGGAGAAGGTGAAGTCAGGAGGGTGAATCAGAAGAAGCAGAAGAAGGAGAAGGAGAAGGTGAAGTCTGGAGGGTGAATCAGAAGAAGTAGACGAAGGAGAAGGAGAAGTTGAAGTCTGGAGGGTGAATCAGAAGAAGCAGAAGAAGGAGAAGGAGAAGGTGAAGTCTGGAGGGTGAATCAGAAGAAGTAGAAGAAGGAGAAGGAGAAGGTGAAGTCTGGAGGGTGAATCAGAAGAAGCAGAAGAAGGAGAAGGAGAAGGTGAAGTCTGGAGGGTGAATCAGAAGAAGCAGAAGAAGGAGAAGGAGAAGGTGAAGTCTGGAGGGTGAATCAGAAGAAGTAGAAGAAGGAGAAGGAGAAGTTGAAGTCTGGAGGGTGAAGCAGAAGAAGTAGAAGATGGAGAAGGAGAAGGTGAAGTCAGGAGGGTGAATCAGAAGAAGTAGAAGAAGGAGAAGGAGAAGGTGAAGTCAGGAGGGTGAATCAGAAGAAGCAGAAGATGGAGAAGGAGAAGGTGAAGTCTGGAGGGTGAATCAGAAGAATCAGAAGAAGGAGAAGGTGAAGTCTGGAGGGTGAATCAGAAGAAGCAGAGGAAGGAGAAGGAGAAGTTGAAGTCTGGAGGGTGAATCAAAAGAAGCAGAATAAGGAGAAGGAGAAGGTGAAGTCTGGAGGGTGAATCAGAAGAAGCAGAAAAAGGAGAAGGAGAAGGTGAAGTCTGGAGGGTGAATCAGAAGAAGCAGAAGAAGGAGAAGGAGAAGGTGAAGTCTGGAGGGTGAATCAGAAGAAGTAGAAGAAGGAGAAGGAGAAGGTGAAGTCTGGAGGGTGAAGCAGAAGAAGTAGAAGAAGGAGAAGGAGAAGGTGAAGTCAGGAGGGTGAATCAGAAGAAGTAGAAGAAGCAGAAGGAGAAGGTGAAGTCAGGAGGGTGAATCAGAAGAAGCAGAAGAAGGAGAAGGAGAAGGTGAAGTCTGGAGGGTGAATCAGAAGAATCAGAAGAAGGAGAAGGAGAAGGTGAAGTCTGGAGGGTGAATCAGAAGAAGCAGAAGAAAGAGAAGGAGAAGGTGAAGTCTGGAGGGTGAAGCAGAAGAAACAGAAGAAGGAGAAGGAGAAGGTGAAGACTGGAGGGTGAATCAGAAGAAGTAGAAGAAGGAGAAGGAGAAGGTGAAGTCTGGAGGGTGAATCAGAAGAAGTAGAAGAAGGAGAAGGAGAAGGTGAAGTCTGGAGGGTGAATCAGAAGAAGCAGAAGAAGGAGAAGGAGAAGGTGAAGTCTGGAGGGTGAATCAGAAGAAGCAGAAGAAGGAGAAGGAGAAGATGAAGTCTGGAGGGTGAATCGGAAGAAGTAGAAGAAGGAGAAGGAGAAGGTGAAGTCTGGAGGGTGAATCAGAAGAAGTAGAAGAAGGAGAAGGAGAAGGTGTAGTCTGGAGGGTGAATCAGAAGAAGTAGACGAAGGAGAAGGAGAAGGTAAAGTCTGGAGGGTGAATCAGAAGAAGCAGAAGAAGGAGAAGGTGAAGTCTGGAGGGTGAATCAGAAGAAGTAGAAGAAGGAGAAGGAGAAGGTGAAGTCTGCAGGGTGAATCAGAAGAAGCAGAAGAAGGAGAAGGAGAAGGTGAAGTCTGGAGGGTGAATCAGAAGAAGCAGAAGAAGGAGAAGGAGAAGGTGAAGTCTGGAGGGTGAATCAGAAGAAGTAGATGAAGGAGAAGGAGAAGGTGAAGTCTGGAGGGTGAATCAGAAGAAGCAGAAGAAGGAGATGGAGAAGGTGAAGTCTGGAGGGTGAATCAGAAGACGTTGAAGAAGGAGAAGGAGAAGGTGAAGTCTGGAGGGTGAATCAGAAGAAGCAGAAGAAGGAGAAGGAGAAGGTGAAGTCTGGAGGGTGAATCAGAAGAAGCAGAAGAAGGAGAAGGAGAAGGTGAAGTCTGGAGGGTGATTCAGAAGAAGCAGAATAAGGAGAAGGAGAATGTGAAGTCTGGAGGGTGAATCAGAAGAAGCAGAAGAAGGAGAAGGAGAAGGTGAAGTCTGGAGGGTGAATCAGAAGAAGTAGAAGAAGGAGAAGGAGAAGGTGAAGTCTGGAGGGTGAATCAGAAGAAGTAGAAGAAGGAGAAGTAGAAGGTGAAGTCTGGAGGGCGAATCAGAAGAAGTAGAAGAAGGAGAAGGAGAAGGTGAAGTCTGGAGGGTGAAGCAGAAGAAGTAGAAGAAGGAGAAGGAGAAGGTGAAGTCAGGAGGGTGAATCAGAAGATGTAGAAGAAGGACAAGGAGAAGGTGAAGTCAGGAGGGTGAATCAGAAGAAGCAGAAGAAGGAGAAGGAGAAGGTGAAGTCTGGAGGGTGAATCAGAAGAAGTAGAAGAAGGAGAAGGAGAAGGTGAAGTCTGGAGGGTGAATCAGAAGAAGCAGAAGAAGGAGAAGGAGAAGGTGAAGTCTGGAGGGTGAATCAGAAGAAGCAGAAGAAGGAGAAGGAGAAGGTGAAGTCTGGAGGGTGAATCAGAAGAAGCAGAATAAGGAGAAGGAGAAGGTTAAGTCTGGAGGGTGAATCAGAAGAAGCAGAAGAAGGAGAAGGAGAAGGTGAAGTCTGGAGGGTGAATCAGAAGAAGTAGAAGAAGGAGAAGGAGAAGGTGAAGTCTGGAGGGTGAAGCAGAAGAAGTAGAAGAAGGAGAAGGAGAAGGTGAAGTCAGGAGGGTGAATCAGAAGAAGTAGAAGAAGGAGAAGGAGAAGGTGAAGTCAGGAGGGTGAATCAGAAGAAGCAGAAGAAGGAGATAGAGAAGGTGAAGTCTGGAGGTTGAATCAGAAGAATCAGAAGAAGGAGAAGGAGAAGGTGAAGTCTGGAGGGTGAAGCAGAAGAAGCAGAAGAAAGAGAAGGAGAAGGTGAAGTCTGGAGGGTGAAGCAGAAGAAACAGAAGAAGGAGAAGGAGAAGGTGAAGACTGGAGGGTGAATCAGAAGAAGTAGAAGAAGGAGAAGGAGAAGGTGAAGTCTGGAGGGTGAATCAGAAGAAGTAGAAGAAGGAGAAGGAGAAGGTGAAGTCTGGAGGGTGAATCAGAAGAAGCAGAAGAAGGAGAAGGAGAAGGTGAAGTCTGGAGGGTGAATCAGAAGAAGCAGAAGAAGGAGAAGGAGAAGATGAAGTCTGGAGGGTGAATCAGAAGAAGTAGAAGAAGGAGAAGGAGAAGGTGAGGTCTGGAGGGTGAATCAGAAGAAGCAGAAGAAGGAGAAGGAGAAGGTGAAGTCTGGAGGGTGAATCAGAAGAAGCAGAAGAAGGAGAAGGAGAAGGTGAAGTCTGGAGGGTGAATCAGAAGAAGCAGAAGAAGGAGAAGGAGAAGGTGAAGTCAGGAGGGTGAATCAGAAGAAGCAGAAGAAGGAGAAGGAGAAGGTGAAGTTAGGAGGGTGAATCAGAAGAAGCAGAAGAAGGAGAAGGAGCAGTTGAAGTCAGGGGGGTGTAGCAGAAGAAGTAGAAGAAGGAGAAGGAGAAGGTGAAGTCAGGACGGTGAAGCAGAAGAAGCAGAAGAAGGAGAAGGAGAAGGTGAAGCCTGGAGGGCGCAGCAGAGGAAGCAGAAGAAGGAGAAGGAGAAGGTGAAGTCTGGAGTGTGAAGCAGAAGAAGCAGAAGAAGGAGAAGGAGAAGGTGAAGTCTGGAGGGCGCAGCAGAAGAAGCAGAAGAAGGAGAAGGAGAAGGTGAAGTCTGGAGGGTGAATCAGAAGAAGCAGAAGAAGGAGAAGGAGAAGGTGAAGTCTGGAGGGTGAATCAGAAGAAGTAGAAGAAGGAGAAGGAGAAGGTGAAGTCAGGAGGGTGAATCAGAAGATGTAGAAGAAGGAGAAGGAGAAGGTGAAGTCAGGAGGGTGAATCAGAAGAAGCAGAAGAAGGAGAAGGAGAAGGTGAAGTCTGGAGGGTGAATCAGAAGAAGTAGAAGAAGGAGAAGGAGAAGGTGAAGTCTGGAGGGTGAATCAGAAGAAGCAGAAGAAGGAGAAGGAGAAGGTGAAGTCTGGAGGGTGAATCAGAAGAAGCAGAAGAAGGAGAAGGAGAAGGTGAAGTCTGGAGGGTGAATCAGAAGAAGCAGAATAAGGAGAAGGAGAAGGTTAAGTCTGGAGGGTGAATCAGAAGAAGCAGAAGAAGGAGAAGGAGAAGGTGAAGTCTGGAGGGTGAATCAGAAGAAGTAGAAGAAGGAGAAGGAGAAGGTGAAGTCTGGAGGGTGAAGCAGAAGAAGTAGAAGAAGGAGAAGGAGAAGGTGAAGTCAGGAGGGTGAATCAGAAGAAGTAGAAGAAGGAGAAGGAGAAGGTGAAGTCAGGAGGGTGAATCAGAAGAAGCAGAAGAAGGAGATAGAGAAGGTGAAGTCTGGAGGTTGAATCAGAAGAATCAGAAGAAGGAGAAGGAGAAGGTGAAGTCTGGAGGGTGAAGCAGAAGAAGCAGAAGAAAGAGAAGGAGAAGGTGAAGTCTGGAGGGTGTAGCAGAAGAAACAGAAGAAGGAGAAGGAGAAGGTGAAGACTGGAGGGTGAATCAGAAGAAGTAGAAGAAGGAGAAGGAGAAGGTGAAGTCTGGAGGGTGAATCAGAAGAAGTAGAAGAAGGAGAAGGAGAAGGTGAAGTCTGGAGGGTGAATCAGAAGAAGCAGAAGAAGGAGAAGGAGAAGGTGAAGTCTGGAGGGTGAATCAGAAGAAGCAGAAGAAGGAGAAGGAGAAGATGAAGTCTGGAGGGTGAATCAGAAGAAGTAGAAGAAGGAGAAGGAGAAGGTGAGGTCTGGAGGGTGAATCAGAAGAAGCAGAAGAAGGAGAAGGAGAAGGTGAAGTCTGGAGGGTGAATCAGAAGAAGCAGAAGAAGGAGAAGGAGAAGGTGAAGTCTGGAGGGTGAATCAGAAGAAGCAGAAGAAGGAGAAGGAGAAGGTGAAGTCAGGAGGGTGAATCAGAAGAAGCAGAAGAAGGAGAAGGAGAAGGTGAAGTTAGGAGGGTGAATCAGAAGAAGCAGAAGAAGGAGAAGGAGCAGTTGAAGTCAGGGGGGTGTAGCAGAAGAAGTAGAAGAAGGAGAAGGAGAAGGTGAAGTCAGGACGGTGAAGCAGAAGAAGCAGAAGAAGGAGAAGGAGAAGGTGAAGCCTGGAGGGCGCAGCAGAGGAAGCAGAAGAAGGAGAAGGAGAAGGTGAAGTCTGGAGTGTGAAGCAGAAGAAGCAGAAGAAGGAGAAGGAGAAGGTGAAGTCTGGAGGGCGCAGCAGAAGAAGCAGAAGAAGGAGAATGAGAAGGTGAAGTCTGGAGGGTGAATCAGAAGAAGCACAAGAAGGAGAAGGAGAAGGTGAAGTCTGGAGGGTGAATCAGAAGAAGTAGAAGAAGGAGAAGGAGAAGGTGAAGTCAGGAGGGTGAATCAGGAGATGTAGAAGAAGGAGAAGGAGAAGGTGAAGTCAGGAGGGTGAATCAGAAGAAGCAGAAGAAGGAGAAGGAGAAGGTGAAGTCTGGAGGGTGAATCAGAAGAAGTAGAAGAAGGAGAAGGAGAAGGTGAAGTCTGGAGGGTGAATCAGAAGAAGCAGAAGAAGGAGAAGGAGAAGGTGAAGTCTGGAGGGTGAATCAGAAGAAGCAGAAGAAGGAGAAGGAGAAGGTTAAGTCTGGAGGATGAATCAGAAGAAGCAGAAGAAGGAGAAGGAGAAGGTGAAGTCTGGAGGGTGAATCAGAAGAAGTAGAAGAAGGAGAAGGAGAAGGTGAAGTCTGGAGGGTGAAGCAGAAGAAGTAGAAGAAGGAGAAGGAGAAGGTGAAGTCAGGAGGGTGAATCAGAAGAAGCAGAAGAAGGAGAAGGAGAAGGTGAAGTCTGGAGGGTGAATCAGAAGAAGCAGAATAAGGAGAAGGAGAAGGTTAAGTCTGGAGGGTGAATCAGAAGAAGCAGAAGAAGGAGCAGGAGAAGGTGAAGTCTGGAGGGTGAATCAGAAGAAGTAGAAGAAGGAGAAGGAGAAGGTGAAGTCTGGAGGGTGAAGCAGAAGAAGTAGAAGAAGGAGAAGGAGAAGGTGAAGTCAGGAGGGTGAATCAGAAGAAGTAGAAGAAGGAGAAGGAGAAGGTGAAGTCAGGAGGGTGAATCAGAAGAAGCAGAAGAAGGAGATAGAGAAGGTGAAGTCTGGAGGTTGAATCAGAAGAATCAGAAGAAGGAGAAGGAGAAGGTGAAGTCTGGAGGGTGAAGCAGAAGAAGCAGAAGAAAGAGAAGGAGAAGGTGAAGTCTGGAGGGTGAAGCAGAAGAAACAGAAGAAGGAGAAGGAGAAGGTGAAGACTGGAGGGTGAATCAGAAGAAGTAGAAGAAGGAGAAGGAGAAGGTGAAGTCTGGAGGGTGAATCAGAAGAAGTAGAAGAAGGAGAAGGAGAAGGTGAAGTCTGGAGGGTGAATCAGAAGAAGCAGAAGAAGGAGAAGGAGAAGGTGAAGTCTGGAGGGTGAATCAGAAGAAGCAGAAGAAGGAGAAGGAGAAGATGAAGTCTGGAGGGTGAATCAGAAGAAGTAGAAGAAGGAGAAGGAGAAGGTGAGGTCTGGAGGGTGAATCAGAAGAAGCAGAAGAAGGAGAAGGAGAAGGTGAAGTCTGGAGGGTGAATCAGAAGAAGCAGAAGAAGGAGAAGGAGAAGGTGAAGTCTGGAGGGTGAATCAGAAGAAGCAGAAGAAGGAGAAGGAGAAGGTGAAGTCAGGAGGGTGAATCAGAAGAAGCAGAAGAAGGAGAAGGAGAAGGTGAAGTTAGGAGGGTGAATCAGAAGAAGCAGAAGAAGGAGAAGGAGCAGTTGAAGTCAGGGGGGTGTAGCAGAAGAAGTAGAAGAAGGAGAAGGAGAAGGTGAAGTCAGGACGGTGAAGCAGAAGAAGCAGAAGAAGGAGAAGGAGAAGGTGAAGCCTGGAGGGCGCAGCAGAGGAAGCAGAAGAAGGAGAAGGAGAAGGTGAAGTCTGGAGTGTGAAGCAGAAGAAGCAGAAGAAGGAGAAGGAGAAGGTGAAGTCTGGAGGGCGCAGCAGAAGAAGCAGAAGAAGGAGAATGAGAAGGTGAAGTCTGGAGGGTGAATCAGAAGAAGCAGAAGAAGGAGAAGGAGAAGGTGAAGTCTGGAGGGTGAATCAGAAGAAGTAGAAGAAGGAGAAGGAGAAGGTGAAGTCAGGAGGGTGAATCAGAAGATGTAGAAGAAGGAGAAGGAGAAGGTGAAGTCAGGAGGGTGAATCAGAAGAAGCAGAAGAAGGAGAAGGAGAAGGTGAAGTCTGGAGGGTGAATCAGAAGAAGTAGAAGAAGGAGAAGGAGAAGGTGAAGTCTGGAGGGTGAATCAGAAGAAGCAGAAGAAGGAGAAGGAGAAGGTGAAGTCTGGAGGGTGAATCAGAAGAAGCAGAAGAAGGAGAAGGAGAAGATGAAGTCTGGAGGGTGAATCAGAAGAAGTAGAAGAAGGAGAAGGAGAAGGTGAAGTCTGGAGGGTGAATCAGAAGAAGCAGAAGAAGGAGAAGGAGAAGGTGAAGTCAGGAGGGTGAATCAGAAGAAGCAGAAGAAGGAGAAGGAGAAGGTGAAGTTAGGAGGGTGAATCAGAAGAAGCAGAAGAAGGAGAAGGAGCAGTTGAAGTCAGGGAGGTGTAGCAGAAGAAGTAGAAGAAGGAGAAGGAGAAGGTGAAGTCAGGACGGTGAAGCAGAAGAAGCAGAAGAAGGAGAAGGAGAAGATGAAGTCTGGAGGGTGAATCAGAAGAAGTAGAAGAAGGAGAAGGAGAAGGTGAGGTCTGGAGGGTGAATCAGAAGAAGCAGAAGAAGGAGAAGGAGAAGGTGAAGTCTGGAGGGTGAATCAGAAGAAGCAGAAGAAGGAGAAGGAGAAGGTGAAGTCTGGAGGGTGAATCAGAAGAAGCAGAAGAAGGAGAAGGAGAAGGTGAAGTCAGGAGGGTGAATCAGAAGAAGCAGAAGAAGGAGAAGGAGAAGGTGAAGTTAGGAGGGTGAATCAGAAGAAGCAGAAGAAGGAGAAGGAGCAGTTGAAGTCAGGGGGGTGTAGCAGAAGAAGTAGAAGAAGGAGAAGGAGAAGGTGAAGTCAGGACGGTGAAGCAGAAGAAGCAGAAGAAGGAGAAGGAGAAGGTGAAGCCTGGAGGGCGCAGCAGAGGAAGCAGAAGAAGGAGAAGGAGAAGGTGAAGTCTGGAGTGTGAAGCAGAAGAAGCAGAAGAAGGAGAAGGAGAAGGTGAAGTCTGGAGGGCGCAGCAGAAGAAGCAGAAGAAGGAGAAGGAGAAGGTGAAGTCTGGAGGGTGAATCAGAAGAAGTAGAAGAAGGAGAAGGAGAAGGTGAAGTCTGGAGGGTGAATCAGAAGAAGCAGAAGAAGGAGAAGGAGAAGGTGAAGTCTGGAGGGTGAATCAGAAGAAGCAGAAGAAGGAGAAGGAGAAGGTGAAGTCTGGAGGGTACATAGATACATAGATACATAGATACATAGAAGATAGGAGCAGGAGTAGGCCATTCGGCCCTTCGTGCCTGCTCCGCCATTTAATGAGATCATGGCTGATCCTTTAATTCAGTATCCCGTCCCCGCCTTCTCTCCGTAACCCTTAACCCCTTTTGCCCGTAGAAATATATCTAATTCCCTCTTAAATATATTTAATGAGCT
Organism: Somniosus microcephalus; assembly: GCF_052327205.1. NCBI lineage: Eukaryota > Metazoa > Chordata > Chondrichthyes > Squaliformes > Somniosidae > Somniosus > Somniosus microcephalus. Next base: position 157,445 of record NW_028225465.1, on the reverse strand, counting down.
GGCGTACACTGCCCTCTGTGGCAATGAGTTCCACAGGTTCACCACTCTCTGAGTGAAGAAATTCCCCCTCATCTCTGTCCTAAATGGTTTAGCCCTTATCCTTAAATTATGTCCTCTAGTTCTGTTCTCACCCGCCAAGGGAAACATTCCTTCTGCATCCAGTCTGTCTAGACCTGTCAGAATTTTATACACTTCTATGAGGTCCCCTCTCAATCTTCTAAACTCCAGTGTGTACATCCCTAAACTACATAGTCTCTCCTCATAGGTCATTCCCGCCATTCCTGGTATCAGCCTGGTGAATCGCCGCTGCACCCCCTCCATGGCAAGAACATCCTTCCTCAGATGAGGCGACCAAAACTGTACACAGTACTCGAGGTGTGGTCTCACCAGTGCCCTGTACAGCTGCAGCAAGGTATCCCTGTTCCTGTATTCTAACCCTTTTGCTATGAAGGCCAGCATACCGTTTGCCTTCTTGACCGCCTGTTGCACCTGCATGCTCGCCTTCAGTGACTGGTGTACAAGAACACCCAGGTCTCTCTGTACTTCCCCCTCTCCCAATCTATTGCCATTTAAATAATAATTTGCCCTCCCGTTCCTGCACCCAAGGTGGATAACTTCGCACTTGTCCACATTATAGTGCATCTGCCATTTATCCGCCCAATCGCCCAGTCTGTCCAAATCGCTCTGGAGCTTCCTGGTCTCTTCCTCTGAGCCCACCCCACCTCCTAGTTTAGTGTCGTCTGCAAATTTGGAAATGCTGCATCCGACTCCCTGATCCAGGTCATTAATGTAAATTGTGAACAGCTGGGGGCCCAGGACAGATCCCTGTGGTACCCCACTTGTTACTGCCTGCCATTCAGAAAATGAGCCGTTTATTCCAACTCTCTGTTTTCTATCTGACAGCCAGTTCCCTATCCACGCCAAAACTTTCCCCTTTATCCCATGAGCCTCAATTTTCCATGCTAATCTTTTATGTGGGACCTTATCGAAGGCCTTTTGGAAGTCCAGGTACACCACATCTACTGGCTCTCCCCCATCTATTCTACCAGTTACTCCCTCAAAAAATTCCAATAGATTAGTCAAGCACGATTTACCCTTTGTAAATCCATGTTGACTCTGTCCTATCCTGTCCCCATTTGCTAAGTGCTCCGCTATTTCATCCTTAATGATGGACTCCAGCATTTTGCCCACAACTGATGTAAGGCTTACAGGTCTGTAATTACCTGCTTTTTCCCTACCCCCCTTTTTGAATAGTGGGGTAACGTTAGCTACCCTCCAATCCATCGGCACTGTTCCCGAGTCTAATGAATTCTGAAAAATCATCCTTAGTGCATCCGCTATCTCTAGGGCCACCTCCTTCAGTACCCTAGGATGCATGTTATCAGGCCCTGGGGATTTGTCCACCTTCAATCCCTTTAGCTTCCTTAACACCATATCCTTAGAGATATTGATTTGCGTCAGTTCCTCCTTTGCCAATGTCCCTATTTTTCCCGATATCCCAGGGAGGTTTTTTGTGTCTTCCTTCGTAAAGACTGACCCAAAGTATGCATTTAGTTGATCTGCCATTTCCTTATTTCCCATTATATATTCCCCCGTATCTGACTGCAATGGACCAACTTTGGTTTTCACCAGTCTTTTCCTTTTGATATATTTATAAAAGCTTTTGGAGTTAGTTTTTATATTTTCCGCCAGCTTGTTTTCGTAAGCTATTTTGCCCCTCTTGATCATGCCCTTTGCCCTCCTTTGCTCTATCTTAAACTGTTCCCAATCTTCCGCTCTGGCGCTTTTTTTGGCTATTTTATACGCCCTATCTTTGGATTTTATGCTGTCTCTAATTTCCCCTGTTATCCACGGTTGAGTCACCTTTTTAGATTTCCTTTTATGCCAGATTGGTATAAACAATTTTTGCAATTTTGTCATTCTATCTTTAAATGTTTGCCATTGTTTATCTACCTCCAGTCCTCTCAGGAACGTTGTCCAATCAGACCTACTCAGTTCCCGTCTCATGGCATCATAATTCCCCTTGTTTAAATTCAGGACCTTAGTCTCTGAGTCGATTTCTTCGCTCTCCATTTCGAGTGAGAAATCGATCATGTTATGATCGCTCTGACCCAAGGGTCCCCGTACAACAAGATTACTGATTAGTCCCTTCTCATTGCACAGTACCCAGTCCAATATAGCCTGTTCCCGAGTTGGTTCCTCGACATATTGATCCAGATAACCATCCCTTAAACACTCAAGGAATTCCTCCTCCTCATTATTTTTACTGATTAGGCTAGTCCAATCTATATGTAAGTTAAAGTCACCTATGATGACAGCTGTGCTCTTATTGCACGCTTCTCTAATTTCCCTCGTGATGCCCTCCCTAACCTCTATTTTACTATTTGGAGGCCTATATACCACTTCCTAGGGTGAATCAGAAGAAGCAGAATAAGGAGAAGGAGAAGGTTAAGTCTGGAGGGTGAATCAGAAGAAGCAGAAGAAGGAGAAGGAGAAGGTGAAGTCTGGAGGGTGAATCAGAAGAAGTAGAAGAAGGAGAAGGAGAAGGTGAAGTCTGGAGGGTGAAGCAGAAGAAGTAGAAGAAGGAGAAGGAGAAGGTGAAGTCAGGAGGGTGAATCAGAAGAAGTAGAAGAAGGAGAAGGAGAAGGTGAAGTCAGGAGGGTGAATCAGAAGAAGCAGAAGAAGGAGATAGAGAAGGTGAAGTCTGGAGGTTGAATCAGAAGAATCAGAAGAAGGAGAAGGAGAAGGTGAAGTCTGGAGGGTGAAGCAGAAGAAGCAGAAGAAAGAGAAGGAGAAGGTGAAGACTGGAGGGTGAAGCAGAAGAAACAGAAGAAGGAGAAGGAGAAGGTGAAGACTGGAGGGTGAATCAGAAGAAGTAGAAGAAGGAGAAGGAGAAGGTGAAGTCTGGAGGGTGAATCAGAAGAAGTAGAAGAAGGAGAAGGAGAAGGTGAAGTCTGGAGGGTGAATCAGAAGAAGCAGAAGAAGGAGAAGGAGAAGGTGAAGTCTGGAGGGTGAATCAGAAGAAGCAGAAGAAGGAGAAGGAGAAGATGAAGTCTGGAGGGTGAATCAGAAGAAGTAGAAGAAGGAGAAGGAGAAGGTGAGGTCTGGAGGGTGAATCAGAAGAAGCAGAAGAAGGAGAAGGAGAAGGTGAAGTCTGGAGGGTGAATCAGAAGAAGCAGAAGAAGGAGAAGGAGAAGGTGAAGTCTGGAGGGTGAATCAGAAGAAGCAGAAGAAGGAGAAGGAGAAGGTGAAGTCAGGAGGGTGAATCAGAAGAAGCAGAAGAAGGAGAAGGAGAAGGTGAAGTTAGGAGGGTGAATCAGAAGAAGCAGAAGAAGGAGAAGGAGCAGTTGAAGTCAGGGGGGTGTAGCAGAAGAAGTAGAAGAAGGAGAAGGAGAAGGTGAAGTCAGGACGGTGAAGCAGAAGAAGCAGAAGAAGGAGAAGGAGAAGGTGAAGCCTGGAGGGCGCAGCAGAGGAAGCAGAAGAAGGAGAAGGAGAAGGTGAAGTCTGGAGTGTGAAGCAGAAGAAGCAGAAGAAGGAGAAGGAGAAGGTGAAGTCTGGAGGGCGCAGCAGAAGAAGCAGAAGAAGGAGAATGAGAAGGTGAAGTCTGGAGGGTGAATCAGAAGAAGCAGAAGAAGGAGAAGGAGAAGGTGAAGTCTGGAGGGTGAATCAGAAGAAGTAGAAGAAGGAGAAGGAGAAGGTGAAGTCAGGAGGGTGAATCAGAAGATGTAGAAGAAGGAGAAGGAGAAGGTGAAGTCAGGAGGGTGAATCAGAAGAAGCAGAAGAAGGAGAAGGAGAAGGTGAAGTCTGGAGGGTGAATCAGAAGAAGTAGAAGAAGGAGAAGGAGAAGGTGAAGTCTGGAGGGTGAATCAGAAGAAGCAGAAGAAGGAGAAGGAGAAGGTGAAGTCTGGAGGGTGAATCAGAAGAAGCAGAAGAAGGAGAAGGAGAAGGTGAAGTCTGGAGGGTGAATCAGAAGAAGCAGAATAAGGAGAAGGAGAAGGTTAAGTCTGGAGGGTGAATCAGAAGAAGCAGAAGAAGGAGAAGGAGAAGGTGAAGTCTGGAGGGTGAATCAGAAGAAGTAGAAGAAGGAGAAGGAGAAGGTGAAGTCTGGAGGGTGAAGCAGAAGAAGTAGAAGAAGGAGAAGGAGAAGGTGAAGTCAGGAGGGTGAATCAGAAGAAGTAGAAGAAGGAGAAGGAGAAGGTGAAGTCAGGAGGGTGAATCAGAAGAAGCAGAAGAAGGAGATAGAGAAGGTGAAGTCTGGAGGTTGAATCAGAAGAATCAGAAGAAGGAGAAGGAGAAGGTGAAGTCTGGAGGGTGAAGCAGAAGAAGCAGAAGAAAGAGAAGGAGAAGGTGAAGTCTGGAGGGTGTAGCAGAAGAAACAGAAGAAGGAGAAGGAGAAGGTGAAGACTGGAGGGTGAATCAGAAGAAGTAGAAGAAGGAGAAGGAGAAGGTGAAGTCTGGAGGGTGAATCAGAAGAAGTAGAAGAAGGAGAAGGAGAAGGTGAAGTCTGGAGGGTGAATCAGAAGAAGCAGAAGAAGGAGAAGGAGAAGGTGAAGTCTGGAGGGTGAATCAGAAGAAGCAGAAGAAGGAGAAGGAGAAGATGAAGTCTGGAGGGTGAATCAGAAGAAGTAGAAGAAGGAGAAGGAGAAGGTGAGGTCTGGAGGGTGAATCAGAAGAAGCAGAAGAAGGAGAAGGAGAAGGTGAAGTCTGGAGGGTGAATCAGAAGAAGCAGAAGAAGGAGAAGGAGAAGGTGAAGTCAGGAGGGTGAATCAGAAGAAGCAGAAGAAGGAGAAGGAGAAGGTGAAGTTAGGAGGGTGAATCAGAAGAAGCAGAAGAAGGAGAAGGAGCAGTTGAAGTCAGGGGGGTGTAGCAGAAGAAGTAGAAGAAGGAGAAGGAGAAGGTGAAGTCAGGACGGTGAAGCAGAAGAAGCAGAAGAAGGAGAAGGAGAAGGTGAAGCCTGGAGGGCGCAGCAGAGGAAGCAGAAGAAGGAGAAGGAGAAGGTGAAGTCTGGAGTGTGAAGCAGAAGAAGCAGAAGAAGGAGAAGGAGAAGGTGAAGTCTGGAGGGCGCAGCAGAAGAAGCAGAAGAAGGAGAATGAGAAGGTGAAGTCTGGAGGGTGAATCAGAAGAAGCAGAAGAAGGAGAAGGAGAAGGTGAAGTCTGGAGGGTGAATCAGAAGAAGTAGAAGAAGGAGAAGGAGAAGGTGAAGTCAGGAGGGTGAATCAGGAGATGTAGAAGAAGGAGAAGGAGAAGGTGAAGTCAGGAGGGTGAATCAGAAGAAGCAGAAGAAGGAGAAGGAGAAGGTGAAGTCTGGAGGGTGAATCAGAAGAAGTAGAAGAAGGAGAAGGAGAAGGTGAAGTCTGGAGGGTGAATCAGAAGAAGCAGAAGAAGGAGAAGGAGAAGGTGAAGTCTGGAGGGTGAATCAGAAGAAGCAGAAGAAGGAGAAGGAGAAGGTTAAGTCTGGAGGATGAATCAGAAGAAGCAGAAGAAGGAGAAGGAGAAGGTGAAGTCTGGAGGTTGAATCAGAAGAAGTAGAAGAAGGAGAAGGAGAAGGTGAAGTCTGGAGGGTGAAGCAGAAGAAGTAGAAGAAGGAGAAGGAGAAGGTGAAGTCAGGAGGGTGAATCAGAAGAAGCAGAAGAAGGAGAAGGAGAAGGTGAAGTCTGGAGGGTGAATCAGAAGAAGCAGAATAAGGAGAAGGAGAAGGTTAAGTCTGGAGGGTGAATCAGAAGAAGCAGAAGAAGGAGCAGGAGAAGGTGAAGTCTGGAGGGTGAATCAGAAGAAGTAGAAGAAGGAGAAGGAGAAGGTGAAGTCTGGAGGGTGAAGCAGAAGAAGTAGAAGAAGGAGAAGGAGAAGGTGAAGTCAGGAGGGTGAATCAGAAGAAGTAGAAGAAGGAGAAGGAGAAGGTGAAGTCAGGAGGGTGAATCAGAAGAAGCAGAAGAAGGAGATAGAGAAGGTGAAGTCTGGAGGTTGAATCAGAAGAATCAGAAGAAGGAGAAGGAGAAGGTGAAGTCTGGAGGGTGAAGCAGAAGAAGCAGAAGAAAGAGAAGGAGAAGGTGAAGTCTGGAGGGTGAAGCAGAAGAAACAGAAGAAGGAGAAGGAGAAGGTGAAGACTGGAGGGTGAATCAGAAGAAGTAGAAGAAGGAGAAGGAGAAGGTGAAGTCTGGAGGGTGAATCAGAAGAAGTAGAAGAAGGAGAAGGAGAAGGTGAAGTCTGGAGGGTGAATCAGAAGAAGCAGAAGAAGGAGAAGGAGAAGGTGAAGTCTGGAGGGTGAATCAGAAGAAGCAGAAGAAGGAGAAGGAGAAGATGAAGTCTGGAGGGTGAATCAGAAGAAGTAGAAGAAGGAGAAGGAGAAGGTGAGGTCTGGAGGGTGAATCAGAAGAAGCAGAAGAAGGAGAAGGAGAAGGTGAAGTCTGGAGGGTGAATCAGAAGAAGCAGAAGAAGGAGAAGGAGAAGGTGAAGTCTGGAGGGTGAATCAGAAGAAGCAGAAGAAGGAGAAGGAGAAGGTGAAGTCAGGAGGGTGAATCAGAAGAAGCAGAAGAAGGAGAAGGAGAAGGAGAAGGTGAAGTTAGGAGGGTGAATCAGAAGAAGCAGAAGAAGGAGAAGGAGCAGTTGAAGTCAGGGGGGTGTAGCAGAAGAAGTAGAAGAAGGAGAAGGAGAAGGTGAAGTCAGGACGGTGAAGCAGAAGAAGCAGAAGAAGGAGAAGGAGAAGGTGAAGCCTGGAGGGCGCAGCAGAGGAAGCAGAAGAAGGAGAAGGAGAAGGTGAAGTCTGGAGTGTGAAGCAGAAGAAGCAGAAGAAGGAGAAGGAGAAGGTGAAGTCTGGAGGGCGCAGCAGAAGAAGCAGAAGAAGGAGAATGAGAAGGTGAAGTCTGGAGGGTGAATCAGAAGAAGCAGAAGAAGGAGAAGGAGAAGGTGAAGTCTGGAGGGTGAATCAGAAGAAGTAGAAGAAGGAGAAGGAGAAGGTGAAGTCAGGAGGGTGAATCAGAAGATGTAGAAGAAGGAGAAGGAGAAGGTGAAGTCAGGAGGGTGAATCAGAAGAAGCAGAAGAAGGAGAAGGAGAAGGTGAAGTCTGGAGGGTGAATCAGAAGAAGTAGAAGAAGGAGAAGGAGAAGGTGAAGTCTGGAGGGTGAATCAGAAGAAGCAGAAGAAGGAGAAGGAGAAGGTGAAGTCTGGAGGGTGAATCAGAAGAAGCAGAAGAAGGAGAAGGAGAAGATGAAGTCTGGAGGGTGAATCAGAAGAAGTAGAAGAAGGAGAAGGAGAAGGTGAGGTCTGGAGGGTGAATCAGAAGAAGCAGAAGAAGGAGAAGGAGAAGGTGAAGTCTGGAGGGTGAATCAGAAGAAGCAGAAGAAGGAGAAGGAGAAGGTGAAGTCTGGAGGGTGAATCAGAAGAAGCAGAAGAAGGAGAAGGAGAAGGTGAAGTCAGGAGGGTGAATCAGAAGAAGCAGAAGAAGGAGAAGGAGAAGGTGAAGTTAGGAGGGTGAATCAGAAGAAGCAGAAGAAGGAGAAGGAGCAGTTGAAGTCAGGGGGGTGTAGCAGAAGAAGTAGAAGAAGGAGAAGGAGAAGGTGAAGTCAGGACGGTGAAGCAGAAGAAGCAGAAGAAGGAGAAGGAGAAGATGAAGTCTGGAGGGTGAATCAGAAGAAGTAGAAGAAGGAGAAGGAGAAGGTGAGGTCTGGAGGGTGAATCAGAAGAAGCAGAAGAAGGAGAAGGAGAAGGTGAAGTCTGGAGGGTGAATCAGAAGAAGCAGAAGAAGGAGAAGGAGAAGGTGAAGTCTGGAGGGTGAATCAGAAGAAGCAGAAGAAGGAGAAGGAGAAGGTGAAGTCAGGAGGGTGAATCAGAAGAAGCAGAAGAAGGAGAAGGAGAAGGTGAAGTTAGGAGGGTGAATCAGAAGAAGCAGAAGAAGGAGAAGGAGCAGTTGAAGTCAGGGGGGTGTAGCAGAAGAAGTAGAAGAAGGAGAAGGAGAAGGTGAAGTCAGGACGGTGAAGCAGAAGAAGCAGAAGAAGGAGAAGGAGAAGGTGAAGCCTGGAGGGCGCAGCAGAGGAAGCAGAAGAAGGAGAAGGAGAAGGTGAAGTCTGGAGTGTGAAGCAGAAGAAGCAGAAGAAGGAGAAGGAGAAGGTGAAGTCTGGAGGGCGCAGCAGAAGAAGCAGAAGAAGGAGAATGAGAAGGTGAAGTCTGGAGGGTGAATCAGAAGAAGCAGAAGAAGGAGAAGGAGAAGGTGAAGTCTGGAGGGTGAATCAGAAGAAGTAGAAGAAGGAGAAGGAGAAGGTGAAGTCAGGAGGGTGAATCAGAAGATGTAGAAGAAGGAGAAGGAGAAGGTGAAGTCAGGAGGGTGAATCAGAAGAAGCAGAAGAAGGAGAAGGAGAAGGTGAAGTCTGGAGGGTGAATCAGAAGAAGTAGAAGAAGGAGAAGGAGAAGGTGAAGTCTGGAGGGTGAATCAGAAGAAGCAGAAGAAGGAGAAGGAGAAGGTGAAGTCTGGAGGGTGAATCAGAAGAAGCAGAAGAAGGAGAAGGAGAAGATGAAGTCTGGAGGGTGAATCAGAAGAAGTAGAAGAAGGAGAAGGAGAAGGTGAGGTCTGGAGGGTGAATCAGAAGAAGCAGAAGAAGGAGAAGGAGAAGGTGAAGTCTGGAGGGTGAATCAGAAGAAGCAGAAGAAGGAGAAGGAGAAGGTGAAGTCTGGAGGGTGAATCAGAAGAAGCAGAAGAAGGAGAAGGAGAAGGTGAAGTCAGGAGGGTGAATCAGAAGAAGCAGAAGAAGGAGAAGGAGAAGGTGAAGTTAGGAGGGTGAATCAGAAGAAGCAGAAGAAGGAGAAGGAGCAGTTGAAGTCAGGGGGGTGTAGCAGAAGAAGTAGAAGAAGGAGAAGGAGAAGGTGAAGTCAGGACGGTGAAGCAGAAGAAGCAGAAGAAGGAGAAGGAGAAGGTGAAGCCTGGAGGGCGCAGCAGAGGAAGCAGAAGAAGGAGAAGGAGAAGGTGAAGTCTGGAGTGTGAAGCAGAAGAAGCAGAAGAAGGAGAAGGAGAAGGTGAAGTCTGGAGGGCGCAGCAGAAGAAGCAGAAGAAGGAGAATGAGAAGGTGAAGTCTGGAGGGTGAATCAGAAGAAGCAGAAGAAGGAGAAGGAGAAGGTGAAGTCTGGAGGGTGAATCAGAAGAAGTAGAAGAAGGAGAAGGAGAAGGTGAAGTCAGGAGGGTGAATCAGAAGATGTAGAAGAAGGAGAAGGAGAAGGTGAAGTCAGGAGGGTGAATCAGAAGAAGCAGAAGAAGGAGAAGGAGAAGGTGAAGTCTGGAGGGTGAATCAGAAGAAGTAGAAGAAGGAGAAGGAGAAGGTGAAGTCTGGAGGGTGAATCAGAAGATGCAGAAGAAGGAGAAGGAGAAGGTGAAGTCTGGAGGGTGAATCAGAAGAAGCAGAAGAAGGAGAAAGAGAAGGTTAAGTCTGGAGGATGAATCAGAAGAAGCAGAAGAAGGAGAAGGAGAAGGTGAAGTCTGGAGGGTGAATCAGAAGAAGCAGAAGAAGGAGAAGGAGAAGGTGAAGTCTGGAGGGTGAAGCAGAAGAAGTAGAAGAAGGAGAAGGAGAAGGTGAAGTCAGGAGGGTGAATCAGAAGAAGTAGAAGAAGGAGAAGGAGAAGGTGAAGTCAGGAGGGTGAATCAGAAGAAGCAGAAGAAGGAGATAGAGAAGGTGAAGTCTGGAGGGTGAATCAGAAGAATCAGAAGAAGGAGAAGGAGAAGGTGAAGTCTGGAGGGTGAAGCAGAAGAAGCAGAAGAAAGAGAAGGAGAAGGTGAAGTCTGGAGGGTGAAGCAGAAGAAACAGAAGAAGGAGAAGGAGAAGGTGAAGACTGGAGGGTGAATCAGAAGAAGTAGAAGAAGGAGAAGGAGAAGGTGAAGTCTGGAGGGTGAATCAGAAGAAGTAGAAGAAGGAGAAGGAGAAGGTGAAGTCTGGAGGGAGAATCAGAAGAAGCAGAAGAAGGAGAAGGAGAAGGTGAAGTCTGGAGGGTGAATCAGAAGAAGCAGAAGAAGGAGAAGGAGAAGGTGAAGTCTGGAGGGTGAATCAGAAGAAGCAGAAGAAGGAGAAGGAGAAGGTGAAGTCAGGAGGGTGAATCAGAAGAAGCAGAAGAAGGAGAAGGAGAAGGTGAAGTTAGGAGGGTGAATCAGAAGAAGCAGAAGAAGGAGAAGGAGCAGGTGAAGTCAGGGGGGTTTAGCAGAAGAAGTAGAAGAAGGAGAAGGAGAAGGTGAAGTCAGGACGGTGAAGCAGAAGAAGCAGAAGAAGGAGAAGGAGAAGGTGAAGCCTGGAGGGCGCAGCAGAAGAAGCAGAAGAAGGAGAAGGAGAAGGTGAAGTCTGGAGTGTGAAGCAGAAGAAGCAGAAGAAGGAGAAGGAGAAGGTGAAGTCTGGAGGGCGCAGCAGAAGAAGCAGAAGAAGGAGAATGAGAAGGTGAAGTCTGGAGGGTGAATCAGAAGAAGCAGAAGAAGGAGAAGGAGAAGGTGAAGTCTGGAGGTTGAATCAGAAGAAGTAGAAGAAGGAGAAGGAGAAGGTGAAGTCTGGAGGGTGAAGCAGAAGAAGTAGAAGAAGGAGAAGGAGAAGGTGAAGTCAGGAGGGTGAATCAGAAGAAGTAGAAGAAGGAGAAGGAGAAGGTGAAGTCAGGAGGGTGAATCAGAAGAAGCAGAAGAAGGAGAAGGAGAAGGTGAAGTCTGGAGGGTGAATCAGAAGAATCAGAAGAAGGAGAAGGAGAAGGTGAAGTCTGGAGGGTGAATCAGAAGAAGCAGAAGAAAGAGAAGGAGAAGGTGAAGTCTGGAGGGTGAAGCAGAAGAAACAGAAGAAGGAGAAGGAGAAGGTGAAGACTGGAGGGTGAATCAGAAGAAGTAGAAGAAGGAGAAGGAGAAGGTGAAGTCTGGAGGGTGAATCAGAAGAAGTAGAAGAAGGAGAAGCAGAAGTTGAAGTCTGGAGGGTGAATCAGAAGAAGCAGAAGAAGGAGAAGGAGAAGGTGAAGTCTGGAGGGTGAATCAGAAGAAGCAGAAGAAGTAGAAGGAGAAGATGAAGTCTGGAGGGTGAATCAGAAGAAGTAGAAGAAGGAGAAGGAGAAGGTGAAGTCTGGAGGGTGAATCAGAAGAAGTAGAAGAAGGAGAAGGAGAACATGAAGTCTGGAGGGTGAATCAGAAGAAACAGAAGAAGGAGAAGGAGAAGGTGAAGTCTGGAGGGTGAATTAGAAGAAGTAGAAGAAGGAGAAGGAGAAGGTGTAGTCTGGAGGGTGAATCAGAAGAAGTAGACGAAGGAGAAGGAGAAGGTGAAGTCTGGAGGGTGAATCAGAAGAAGCAGAAGAAGGAGAAGGAGAAGGTGAAGTCTGGAGGGTGAATCAGATGAAGTAGAAGAAGGAGAAGGAGAAGGTGAAGTCTGGAGGGTGAATCGGAAGAAGCAGAAGAAGGAGAAGGAGAAGGTGAAGTCTGGAGGGTGAATCAGAAGAAGCAGAAGAAGGAGAAGGAGAAGGTGAAGTCTGGAGGGTGAATCAGAAGAAGTAGAAGAAGGAGAAGGAGAAGTTGAAGTCTGGAGGGTGAAGCAGAGGAAGTAGAAGATGGAGAACGAGAAGGTGAAGTCAGGAGGGTGAATCAGAAAATGTAGAAGAAGGAGAAGGAGAAGGTGAAGTCAGGAGGGTGAATCAGAAGAAGCAGAGGAAGGAGAAGGAGAAGGTGAAGTCTGGAGGGTGAATCAGAAGAAGTAGAAGAAGGAGAAGGAGAAGGTGAAGTCTGGAGGGTGAATCAGAAGAAGCAGAAGAAGGAGAAGGAGAAGGTGAAGTCTGGAGGGTGAATCAGAAGAAGCAGAAGAAGGAGAAGGAGAAGGTGAAGTCTGGAGGGTGAATCAGAAGAAGCAGAGTAAGGAGAAGGAGATGGTTAAGTCTGGAGGGTGAATCAGAAGAAGCAGAAGAAGGAGAAGGAGAAGGTGAAGTCTGGAGGGTGAATCAGAAGAAGTAGAAGAAGGAGAAGGAGAAGGTGAAGTCTGGAGGGTGAAGCAGAAGAAGTAGAAGAAGGAGAAGGAGAAGGTGAAGTCAGGAGGGTGAATCAGAAGAAGTAGAAGAAGGAGAAGGAGAAGGTGAAGTCAGGAGGGTGAATCAGAAGAAGCAGAAGAAGGAGATAGAGAAGGTGAAGTCTGGAGGGTGAATCAGAAGAATCAGAAGAAGGAGAAGGAGAAGGTGAAGTCTGGAGGGTGAAGCAGAAGAAGCAGAAGAAAGAGAAGGAGAAGGTGAAGTCTGGAGGGTGAAGCAGAAGAAACAGAAGAAGGAGAAGGAGAAGGTGAAGACTGGTGGGTGAATCAGAAGAAGTAGAAGAAGGAGAAGGAGAAGGTGAAGTCTGGAGGGTGAATCAGAAGAAGTAGAAGAAGGAGAAGGAGAAGGTGAAGTCTGGAGGGTGAATCAGAAGAAGCAGAAGAAGGAGAAGGAGAAGGTGAAGTCTGGAGGGTGAATCAGAAGAAGCAGAAGAAGGAGAAGGAGAAGATGAAGTCTGGAGGGTGAATCAGAAGAAGTAGAAGAAGGAGAAGGAGAAGGTGAGGTCTGGAGGGTGAATCAGAAGAAGCAGAAGAAGGAGAAGGAGAAGGTGAAGTCTGGAGGGTGAATCAGAAGAAGCAGAAGAAGGAGAAGGAGAAGGTGAAGTCTGGAAGGTGAATCAGAAGAAGCAGAAGAAGGAGAAGGAGAAGGTGAAGTCAGGAGGGTGAATCAGAAGAAGCAGAATAAGGAGAAGGAGAAGGTGAAGTTAGGAGGGTGAATCAGAAGAAGCAGAAGAAGGAGAAGGAGCAGGTGAAGTCAGGGGGGTGTAGCAGAAGAAGTAGAAGAAGGAGAAGGAGAAGGTGAAGTCAGGACGGTGAAGCAGAAGAAGCAGAAGAAGGAGAAGGAGAAGGTGAAGCCTGGAGGGCGCAGCAGAAGAAGCAGAAGAAGGAGTAGGAGAAGGTGAAGTCTGGAGTGTGAAGCAGAAGAAGCAGAAGAAGGAGAAGGAGAAGGTGAAGTCTGGAGGGCGCAGCAGAAGAAGCAGAAGAAGGAGAATGAGAAGGTGAAGTCTGGAGGGTGAATCAGAAGAAGCAGAAGAAGGAGAAGGAGAAGGTGAAGTCTGGAGGTTGAATCAGAAGAAGTAGAAGAAGGAGAAGGAGAAGGTGAAGACTGGAGGGTGAAGCAGAAGAAGTAGAAGAAGGAGAAGGAGAAGGTGAAGTCAGGAGGGTGAATCAGAAGAAGTAGAAGAAGGAGAAGGAGAAGGTGAAGTCAGGAGGGTGAATCAGAAGAAGCAGAAGAAGGAGAAGGAGAAGGTGAAGTCTGGAGGGTGAATCAGAAGAATCAGAAGAAGGAGAAGGAGAAGGTGAAGTCTGGAGGGTGAATCAGAAGAAGCAGAAGAAAGAGAAGGAGAAGGTGAAGTCTGGAGGGTGAATCAGAAGAAGCAGAAGAAGGAGAAGGAGAAGGTGAAGTCTGGAGGGTGAATCAGAAGAAGCAGAAGAAGGAGAAGGAGAAGATGAAGTCTGGAGGGTGAATCAGAAGAAGTAGAAGAAGGAGAAGGAGAAGGTGAAGTCTGGAGGGTGAATCAGAAGAAGTAGAAGAAGGAGAAGGAGAAGATGAAGTCTGGAGGGTGAATCAGAAGAAACAGAAGAAGGAGAAGGAGAAGGTGAAGTCTGGAGGGTGAATCAGAAGAAGTAGAAGAAGGAGAAGGAGAAGGTGTAGTCTGGAGGGTGAATCAGAAGAAGTAGACGAAGGAGAAGGAGAAGGTGAAGTCTGGAGGGTGAATCAGAAGTAGCAGAAGAAGGAGAAGGAGAAGGTGAAGTCTGGAGGGTGAATCAGATGAAGTAGAAGAAGGAGAAGGAGAAGGTGAAGTCTGGAGGTTGAATCAGAAGAAGCAGAAGAAGGAGAAGGAGAAGGTGAAGTCTGGAGGGTGAATCAGAAGAAGCAGAAGAAGGAGAAGGAGAAGGTGAAGTCTGGAGGGTGAATCAGAAGAAGTAGAAGAAGGAGAAGGAGAAGTTGAAGTCTGGAGGGTGAAGCAGAGGAAGTAGAAGATGGAGAAGGAGAAGGTGAAGTCAGGAGGGTGAATCAGAAGAAGTAGAAGAAGGAGAAGGAGAAGGTGAAGTCAGGAGGGTGAATCAGAAGAAGCAGAAGATGGAGAAGGAGAAGGTGAAGTCTGGAGGGTGAATCAGAAGAATCAGAAGAAGGAGAAGGAGAAGGTGAAGTCTGGAGGGTGAATCAGAAGAAGCAGAGGAAGGAGAAGGAGAAGGTGAAGTCTGGAGGGTGAATCAGAAGAAGCAGAATAAGGAGAAGGAGAAGGTGAAGTCTGGAGGGTGAATCAGAAGAAGCAGAATAAGGAGAAGGAGAAGGTGAAGTCTGGAGGGTGAATCAGAAGAAGCAGAAGAAGGAGAAGGAGAAGGTGAAGTCTGGAGGGTGAATCAGAAGAAGCAGAAGAAGGAGAAGGAGAAGGTGAAGTCTGGAGGGTGAAGCAGAAGAAGGAGAAGAAGGAGAAGGAGAAGGTGAAGTCTGGAGGGTGAATCAGAAGAAGTAGAAGAAGGAGAAGGAGAAGGTGAAGTCAGGAGGGTGAATCAGAAGAAGCAGAAGAAGGAGAAGGAGAAGGTGAAGTCTGGAGGGTGAATCAGAAGAATCAGAAGAAGGAGAAGGAGAAGGTTAAGTCTGGAGGGTGAATCAGAAGAAGCAGAAGAAAGAGAAGGAGAAGGTGAAGTCAGGAGGGTGAAGCAGAAGAAACAGAAGAAGGAGAAGGAGAAGGTGAAGACTGGAGGGTGAATCAGAAGAAGTAGAAGAAGGAGAAGGAGAAGGTGAAGTCTGGAGGGTGAATCAGAAGAAGTAGAAGAAGGAGAAGGAGAAGGTGAAGTCTGGAGGGTGAATCAGAAGAAGCAGAAGAAGGAGAAGTAGAAGGTGAAGTCTGGAGGGTGAATCAGAAGAAGCAGAAGAAGGAGAAGGAGAAGATGAAGTCTGGAGGGTGAATCGGAAGAAGTAGAAGAAGGAGAAGGAGAAGGTGAAGTCTGGAGGGTGAATCAGAAGAAGTAGAAGAAGGAGAAGGAGAAGTTGAAGTCTGGAGGGTGAATCAGAAGAAGCAGAAGAAGGAGAAGGAGAAGGTGAAGTCTGGAGGGTGAATCAGAAGAAGCAGAAGAAGGAGAAGGAGAAGATGAAGTCTGGAGGGTGAATCAGAAGAAGTAGAAGAAGGAGAAGGAGAAGGTGAAGTCTGGAGGGTGAATCAGAAGAAGTAGAAGAAGGAGAAGGAGAAGATGAAGTCTGGAGGGTGAATCAGAAGAAACAGAAGAAGGAGAAGGAGAAGGTGAAGTCTGGAGGGTGAATCAGAAGAAGAAGAAGAAGGAGAAGGAGAAGGTGTAGTCTGGAGGGTGAATCAGAAGAAGTAGACGAAGGAGAAGGAGAAGGTGAAGTCTGGAGGGTGAATCAGAAGAAGCAGAAGAAGGAGAAGGAGAAGGTGAAGTCTGGAGGGTGAATCAGAAGAAGTAGAAGAAGGAGAAGGAGAAGGTGAAGTTTGGAGGGTGAATCAGAAGAAGCAGAAGAAGGAGAAGGAGAAGGTGAAGTCTGGAGGGTGAATCAGAAGAAGCAGAAGAAGGAGAAGGTGAAGTCTGGAGGGTGAATCAGAAGAAGTAGAAGAAGGAGAAGGAGAGGTTGAAGTCTGGAGGGTGAAGCAGAAGAAGTAGAAGAAGGAGAAGGAGAAGGTGAAGTCAGGAGGGTGAATCAGAAGAAGTAGAAGAAGGAGAAGGAGAAGGTGAAGTCAGGAGGGTGAATCAGAAGAAGCAGAAGAAGGAGATAGAGAAGGTGAAGTCTGGAGGGTGAATCAGAAGAATCAGAAGAAGGAGAAGGAGAAGGTGAAGTCTGGAGGGTGAAGCAGAAGAAGCAGAAGAAAGAGAAGGAGAAGGTGAAGTCTGGAGGGTGAAGCAGAAGAAACAGAAGAAGGAGAAGGAGAAGGTGAAGACTGGAGGGTGAATCAGAAGAAGTAGAAGAAGGAGAAGGAGAAGGTGAAGTCTGGAGGGTGAATCAGAAGAAGTAGAAGAAGGAGAAGGAGAAGGTGAAGTCTGGAGGGTGAATCAGAAGAAGCAGAAGAAGGAGAAGGAGAAGGTGAAGACTGGAGGGTGAATCAGAAGAAGCAGAAGAAGGAGAAGGAGAAGATGAAGTCTGGAGGGTGAATCAGAAGAAGTAGAAGAAGGAGAAGGAGAAGGTGAGGTCTGGAGGGTGAATCAGAAGAAGCAGAAGAAGTAGAAGGAGAAGGTGAAGTCTGGAGGGTGAATCAGAAGAAGCAGAAGAAGGAGAAGGAGAAGGTGAGGTCTGGAGGGTGAATCAGAAGAAGCAGAAGAAGTAGAAGGAGAAGGTGAAGTCAGGACGGTGAAGCAGAAGAAGCAGAAGAAGGAGAAGGAGAAGGTGAAGTCTGGAGGGTGAATCAGAAGAAGCAGAAGAAGGAGAAGGAGAAGGTGAAGTCTGGAGGGTGAATCAGAAGAAGCAGAAGAAGGAGAAGGAGAAGGTGAAGTCTGGAGGGTGAATCAGAAGAAGTAGAAGAAGGAGAAGGAGAAGTTGAAGTCTGGAGGGTGAAGCAGAGGAAGTAGAAGATGGAGAAGGAGAAGGTGAAGTCAGGAGGGTGAATCAGAAGAAGTAGAAGAAGGAGAAGGAGAAGGTGAAGTCAGGAGGGTGAATCAGAAGAAGCAGAAGAGGGAGAAGGAGAAGGTGAAGTCTGGAGGGTGAATCAGAAGAATCAGAAGAAGGAGAAGGAGAAGGTGAAGTCTGGAGGGTGAATCAGAAGAAGCAGAGGAAGGAGAAGGAGAAGGTGAAGTCTGGAGGGTGAATCAGAAGAAGCAGAATAAGGAGAAGGAGAAGGTGAAGTCTGGAGGGTGAATCAGAAGAAGCAGAATAAGGAGAAGGAGAAGGTGAAGTCTGGAGGGTGAATCAGAAGAAGCAGAAGAAGGAGAAGGAGAAGGTGAAGTCTGGAGGGTGAATCAGAAGAAGCAGAAGAAGGAGAAGGAGAAGGTGAAGTCTGGAGGGTGAAGCAGAAGAAGGAGAAGAAGGAGAAGGAGAAGGTGAAGTCTGGAGGGTGAATCAGAAGAAGTAGAAGAAGGAGAAGGAGAAGGTGAAGTCAGGAGGGTGAATCAGAAGAAGCAGAAGAAGGAGAAGGAGAAGGTGAAGTCTGGAGGGTGAATCAGAAGAATCAGAAGAAGGAGAAGGAGAAGGTGAAGTCTGGAGGGTGAATCAGAAGAAGCAGAAGAAAGAGAAGGAGAAGTTGAAGTCAGGAGGGTGAAGCAGAAGAAACAGAAGAAGGAGAAGGAGAAGGTGAAGACTGGAGGGTGAATCAGAAGAAGTAGAAGAAGGAGAAGGAGAAGGTGAAGTCTGGAGGGTGAATCAGAAGAAGTAGAAGAAGGAGAAGGAGAAGGTGAAGTCTGGAGGGTGAATCAGAAGAAGCAGAAGAAGGAGAAGGAGAAGGTGAAGTCTGGAGGGTGAATCAGAAGAAGCAGAAGAAGGAGAAGGAGAAGATGAAGTCTGGAGGGTGAATCGGAAGAAGTAGAAGAAGGAGAAGGAGAAGGTGAAGTCTGGAGGGTGAATCAGAAGAAGTAGAAGAAGGAGAAGGAGAAGTTGAAGTCTGGAGGGTGAATCAGAAGAAGCAGAAGAAGGAGAAGGAGAAGGTGAAGTCTGGAGGGTGAATCAGAAGAAGCAGAAGAAGGAGAAGGAGAAGATGAAGTCTGGAGGGTGAATCAGAAGAAGTAGAAGAAGGAGAAGGAGAAGGTGAAGTCTGGAGGGTGAATCAGAAGAAGTAGAAGAAGGAGAAGGAGAAGATGAAGTCTGGAGGGTGAATCAGAAGAAACAGAAGAAGGAGAAGGAGAAGGTGAAGTCTGGAGGGTGAATCAGAAGAAGAAGAAGAAGGAGAAGGAGAAGGTGTAGTCTGGAGGGTGAATCAGAAGAAGTAGACGAAGGAGAAGGAGAAGGTGAAGTCTGGAGGGTGAATCAGAAGAAGCAGAAGAAGGAGAAGGAGAAGGTGAAGTCTGGAGGGTGAATCAGAAGAAGTAGAAGAAGGAGAAGGAGAAGGTGAAGTCTGGAGGGTGAATCAGAAGAAGCAGAAGAAGGAGAAGGAGAAGGTGAAGTCTGGAGGGTGAATCAGAAGAAGCAGAAGAAGGAGAAGGTGAAGTCTGGAGGGTGAATCAGAAGAAGTAGAAGAAGGAGAAGGAGAAGTTGAAGTCTGGAGGGTGAAGCAGAAGAAGTAGAAGAAGGAGAAGGAGAAGGTGAAGTCAGGAGGGTGAATCAGAAGAAGTAGAAGAAGGAGAAGGAGAAGGTGAAGTCAGGAGGGTGAATCAGAAGAAGCAGAAGAAGGAGATAGAGAAGGTGAAGTCTAGAGGGTGAATCAGAAGAATCAGAAGAAGGAGAAGGAGAAGGTGAAGTCTGGAGGGTGAAGCAGAAGAAGCAGAAGAAAGAGAAGGAGAAGGTGAAGTCTGGAGGGTGAAGCAGAAGAAACAGAAGAAGGAGAAGGAGAACGTGAAGACTGGAGGGTGAATCAGAAGAAGTAGAAGAAGGAGAAGGAGAAGGTGAAGTCTGGAAGGTGAATCAGAAGAAGTAGAAGAAGGAGAAGGAGAAGGTGAAGTCTGGAGGGTGAATCAGAAGAAGCAGAAGAAGGAGAAGGAGAAGGTGAAGACTGGAGGGTGAATCAGAAGAAGCAGAAGAAGGAGAAGGAGAAGATGAAGTCTGGAGGGTGAATCAGAAGAAGTAGAAGAAGGAGAAGGAGAAGGTGAGGTCTGGAGGGTGAATCAGAAGAAGCAGAAGAAGGAGAAGGAGAAGGTGAAGTCTGGAGGGTGAATCAGAAGAAGCAGAAGAAGGAGAAGGAGAAGGTGAAGTCTGGAGGGTGAATCAGAAGAAGCAGAAGAAGGAGAAGGAGAAGGTGAAGTCAGGAGGGTGAATCAGAAGAAGCAGAAGAAGGAGAAGGAGAAGGTGAAGTTAGGAGGGTGAATCAGAAGAAGCAGAAGAAGGAGAAGGAGCAGGTGATTCAGGGGGGTGTAGCAGAAGAACTAGAAGAAGGAGAAGGAGAAGGTGAAGTCAGGACGGTGAAGCAGAAGAAGCAGAAGAAGGAGAAGGAGAAGGTGAAGCCTGGAGGGCGCAGCAGAAGAAGCAGAAGAAGGAGAAGAAGAAGGTGAAGTCTGGAGTGTGAAGCAGAAGAAGCAGAAGAAGGAGAAGGAGAAGGTGAAGTCTGGAGGGCGCAGCAGAAGAAGCAGAAGAAGGAGAATGAGAAGGTGAAGTCTGGAGGGTGAATCAGAAGAAGCAGAAGAAGGAGAAGGAGAAGGTGAAGTCTGGAGGTTGAATCAGAAGAAGTAGAAGAAGGAGAAGGAAAAGGTGAAGTCTGGAGGGTGAAGCAGAAGAAGTAGAAGAAGGAGAAGGAGAAGGTGAAGTCAGGAGGGTGAATCAGAAGAAGTAGAAGAAGGAGAAGGAGAAGGTGAAGTCAGGAGGGTGAATCAGAAGAAGCAGAAGAAGGAGAAGGAGAAGGTGAAGTCTGGAGGGTGAATCAGAAGAATCAGAAGAAGGAGAAGGAGAAGGTGAAGTCTGGAGGGTGAATCAGAAGAAGCAGAAGAAAGAGAAGGAGAAGGTGAAGTCTGGAGGGTGAAGCAGAAGAAACAGAAGAAGGAGAAGGAGAAGGTGAAGACTGGAGGGTGAATCAGAAGAAGTAGAAGAAGGAGAAGGAGAAGGTGAAGTCTGGAGGGTGAATCAGAAGAAGTAGAAGAAGGAGAAGGAGAAGTTGAAGTCTGGAGGGTGAATCAGAAGAAGCAGAAGAAGGAGAAGGAGAAGGTGAAGTCTGGAGGGTGAATCAGAAGAAGCAGAAGAAGGAGAAGGAGAAGATGAAGTCTGGAGGGTGAATCAGAAGAAGTAGAAGAAGGAGAAGGAGAAGGTGAAGTCTGGAGGGTGAATCAGAAGAAGTAGAAGAAGGAGAAGGAGAAGATGAAGTCTGGAGGGTGAATCAGAAGAAACAGAAGAAGGAGAAGGAGAAGGTGAAGTCTGGAGGGTGAATCAGAAGAAGTAGACGAAGGAGAAGGAGAAGGTGAAGTCTGGAGGGTGAATCAGAAGAAGCAGAAGAAGGAGAAGGAGAAGGTGAAGTCTGGAGGGTGAATCAGAAGAAGCAGAAGAAGGAGAAGGAGAAGGTGAAGTCTGGAGGGTGAATCAGAAGAAGTAGAAGAAGGAGAAGGAGAAGTTGAAGTCTGGAGGGTGAAGCAGAAGAAGTAGAAGATGGAGAAGGAGAAGGTGAAGTCAGGAGGGTGAATCAGAAGAAGTAGAAGAAGGAGAAGGAGAAGGTGAAGTCAGGAGGGTGAATCAGAAGAAGCAGAAGATGGAGAAGGAGAAGGTGAAGTCTGGAGGGTGAATCAGAAGAATCAGAAGAAGGAGAAGGAGAAGGTGAAGTCTGGAGGGTGAATCAGAAGAAGCAGAGGAAGGAGAAGGAGAAGGTGAAGTCTGGAGGGTGAATCAGAAGAAGCAGAATAAGGAGAAGGAGAAGGTGAAGACTGGAGTGTGAATCAGAAGAAGTAGAAGAAGGAGAAGGAGAAGGTGAAGTCTGGAGGGTGAATCAGAAGAAGCAGAAGAAGGAGAAGGAGAAGGTGAAGACTGGAGGGTGAATCAGAAGAAGTAGAAGAAGGAGAAGGAGAAGGTGAAGTCTGGAGGGTGAATCAGAAGAAGTAGAAGAAGGAGAAGGAGAAGGTGAAGTCTGGAGGGTGAATCAGAAGAAGCAGAAGAAGGAGAAGGAGAAGGTGAAGTCTGGAGGGTGAATCAGAAGAAGCAGAAGAAGGAGAAGGAGAAGATGAAGTCTGGAGGGTGAATCAGAAGAAGTAGAAGAAGGAGAAGGAGAAGGTGAGGTCTGGAGGGTGAATCAGAAGAAGCAGAAGAAGGAGAAGGAGAAGGTGAAGTCTGGAGGGTGAATCAGAAGAAGCAGAAGAAGGAGAAGGAGAAGGTGAAGTCTGGAGGGTGAATCAGAAGAAGCAGAAGAAGGAGAAGGAGAAGGTGAAGTCAGGAGGGTGAATCAGAAGAAGCAGAAGAAGGAGAAGGAGAAGGTGAAGTTAGGAGGGTGAATCAGAAGAAGCAGAAGAAGGAGAAGGAGCAGGTGAAGTCAGGGGGGTGTAGCAGAAGAAGTAGAAGAAGGAGAAGGAGAAGGTGAAGTCAGGACGGTGAAGCAGAAGAAGCAGAAGAAGGAGAAGGAGAAGGTGAAGCCTGGAGGGCGCAGCAGAGGAAGCAGAAGAAGGAGAAGGAGAAGGTGAAGTCTGGAGTGTGAAGCAGAAGAAGCAGAAGAAGGAGAAGGAGAAGGTGAAGTCTGGAGGGCGCAGCAGAAGAAGCAGAAGAAGGAGAATGAGAAGGTGAAGTCTGGAGGGTGAATCAGAAGAAGCAGAAGAAGGAGAAGGAGAAGGTGAAGTCTGGAGGGTGAATCAGAAGAAGTAGAAGAAGGAGAAGGAGAAGGTGAAGTCAGGAGGGTGAATCAGAAGATGTAGAAGAAGGAGAAGGAGAAGGTGAAGTCAGGAGGGTGAATCAGAAGAAGCAGAAGAAGGAGAAGGAGAAGGTGAAGTCTGGAGGGTGAATCAGAAGAAGTAGAAGAAGGAGAAGGAGAAGGTGAAGTCTGGAGGGTGAATCAGAAGAAGCAGAAGAAGGAGAAGGAGAAGGTGAAGTCTGGAGGGTGAATCAGAAGAAGCAGAAGAAGGAGAAGGAGAAGGTGAAGTCTGGAGGGTGAATCAGAAGAAGCAGAATAAGGAGAAGGAGAAGGTTAAGTCTGGAGGATGAATCAGAAGAAGCAGAAGAAGGAGAAGGAGAAGGTGAAGTCTGGAGGGTGAAACAGAAGAAGTAGAAGAAGGAGAAGGAGAAGGTGAAGTCTGGAGGGTGAAGCAGAAGAAGTAGAAGAAGGAGAAGGAGAAGGTGAAGTCAGGAGGGTGAATCAGAAGAAGTAGAAGAAGGAGAAGGAGAAGGTGAAGTCAGGAGGGTGAATCAGAAGAAGCAGAAGAAGGAGATAGAGAAGATGAAGTCTGGAGGGTGAATCAGAAGAATCAGAAGAAGGAGAAGGAGAAGGTGAAGTCTGGAGGGTGAAGCAGAAGAAGCAGAAGAAAGAGAAGGAGAAGGTGAAGTCTGGAGGGTGAAGCAGAAGAAACAGAAGAAGGAGAAGGAGAAGGTGAAGACTGGAGGGTGAATCAGAAGAAGTAGAAGAAGGAGAAGGAGAAGGTGAAGTCTGGAGGATGAATCAGAAGAAGCAGAAGAAGGAGAAGGAGAAGATGAAGTCTGGAGGGTGAATCAGAAGAAGAAGAAGAAGGAGAAGGAGAAGGTGAGGTCTGGAGGGTGAATCAGAAGAAGCAGAAGAAGGAGAAGGTGAAGTCTGGAGGGTGAATCAGAAGAAGCAGAAGAAGGAGAAGGAGAAGGTGAAGTCTGGAGTGTGAATCAGAAGAAGCAGAAGAAGGAGAAGGAGAAGGTGAAGTCAGGAGGGTGAATCAGAAGAAGCAGAAGAAGGAGAAGGAGAAGGTGAAGTTAGGAGGGTGAATCAGAAGAAGCAGAAGAAGGAGAAGGAGCAGGTGAAGTCAGGGGGGTGTAGCAGAAGAAGTAGAAGAAGGAGAAGGAGAAGGTGAAGTCAGGACGGTGAAGCAGAAGAAGCAGAAGAAGGAGAAGGAGAAGGTGAAGCCTGGAGGGCGCAGCAGAAGAAGCAGAAGAAGGAGAAGGAGAAGGTGAAGTCTGGAGTGTGAAGCAGAAGAACCAGAAGAAGGAGAAGGAGAAGGTGAAGTCTGGAGGGCGCAGCAGAAGAAGCAGAAGAAGGAGAATGAGAAGGTGAAGTCTGGAGGGTGAATCAGAAGAAGCAGAAGAAGGAGAAGGAGAAGGTGAAGTCTGGAGGTTGAATCAGAAGAAGTAGAAAAAGGAGAAGGAGAAGGTGAAGTCTGGAGGGTGAAGCAGAAGAAGTAGAAGAAGGAGAAGGAGAAGGTGAAGTCAGGAGGGTGAATCAGAAGAAGTAGAAGAAGGAGAAGGAGAAGGTGAAGTCAGGAGGGTGAATCAGAAGAAGCAGAAGAAGGAGAAGGAGAAGGTGAAGTCTGGAGGGTGAATCAGAAGAATCAGAAGAAGGAGAAGGAGAAGGTGAAGTCAGGAGGGTGAATCAGAAGAAGCAGAATAAGGAGAAGGAGAAGGTGAAGTCTGGAGGGTGAATCAGAAGAAGTAGAAGAAGGAGAAGGAGAACATGAAGTCTGGAGGGTGAATCAGAAGAAACAAAAGAAGGAGAAGGAGAAGGTGAAGTCTGGAGGGTGAATCAGAAGAAGTAGAAGAAGGAGAAGGAGAAGTTGAAGTCTGGAGGGTGAATCAGAAGAAGCAGAAGAAGGAGAAGGAGAAGGTGAAGTCTGGAGGGTGAATCAGAAGAAGCAGAAGAAGGAGAAGGAGAAGATGAAGTCTGGAGGGTGAATCAGAAGAAGTAGAAGAAGGAGAAGGAGAAGGTGAAGTCTGGAGGGTGAATCAGAAGAAGTAGAAGAAGGAGAAGGAGAACATGAAGTCTGGAGGGTGAATCAGAAGAAACAGAGGAAGGAGAAGGAGAAGGTGAAGTCTGGAGGGTGAATCAGAAGAAGTAGAAGAAGGAGAAGGAGAAGGTGTAGTCTGGAGGGTGAATCAGAAGAAGTAGACGAAGGAGAAGGAGAAGGTGAAGTCTGGAGGGTGAATCAGAAGAAGCAGAAGAAGGAGAAGGAGAAGGTGAAGTCTGGAGGGTGAATCAGATGAAGTAGAAGAAGGAGAAGGAGAAGGTGAAGTCTGGAGGGTGAATCGGAAGAAGCAGAAGAAGGAGAAGGAGAAGGTGAAGTCTGGAGGGTGCATCAGAAGAAGCAGAAGAAGGAGAAGGAGAAGGTGAAGTCTGGAGGGTGAATCAGAAGAAGTAGAAGAAGGAGAAGGAGAAGTTGAAGTCTGGAGGGTGAAGCAGAGGAAGTAGAAGATGGAGAAGGAGAAGGTGAAGTCAGGAGGGTGAATCAGAAGATGTAGAAGAAGGAGAAGGAGAAGGTGAAGTCAGGAGGGTGAATCAGAAGAAGCAGAAGAAGGAGAAGGAGAAGGTGAAGTCTGGAGGGTGAATCAGAAGAAGTAGAAGAAGGAGAAGGAGAAGGTGAAGTCTGGAGGGTGAATCAGAAGAAGCAGAAGAAGGAGAAGGAGAAGGTGAAGTCTGGAGGGTGAATCAGAAGAAGCAGAAGAAGGAGAAGGAGAAGGTGAAGTCTGGAGGGTGAATCAGAAGAAGCAGAATAAGGAGAAGGAGATGGTTAAGTCTGGAGGGTGAATCAGAAGAAGCAGAAGAAGGAGAAGGAGAAGGTGAAGTCTGGAGGGTGAATCAGAAGAAGTAGAAGAAGGAGAAGGAGAAGGTGAAGTCTGGAGGGTGAAGCAGAAGAAGTAGAAGAAGGAGAAGGAGAAGGTGAAGTCAGGAGGGTGAATCAGAAGAAGTAGAAGAAGGAGAAGGAGAAGGTGAAGTCAGGAGGGTGAATCAGAAGAAGCAGAAGAAGGAGATAGAGAAGGTGAAGTCTGGAGGGTGAATCAGAAGAATCAGAAGAAGGAGAAGGAGAAGGTGAAGTCTGGAGGGTGAAGCAGAAGAAGCAGAAGAAAGAGAAGGAGAAGGTGAAGTCTGGAGGGTGAAGCAGAAGAAACAGAAGAAGGAGAAGGAGAAGGTGAAGACTGGAGGGTGAATCAGAAGAAGTAGAAGAAGGAGAAGCAGAAGGTGATGTCTGGAGGGTGAATCAGAAGAAGTAGAAGAAGGAGAAGGAGAAGGTGAAGTCTGGAGGGTGAATCAGAAGAAGCAGAAGAAGGAGAAGGAGAAGGTGAAGTCTGGAGGGTGAATCAGAAGAAGCAGAAGAAGGAGAAGGAGAAGATGAAGTCTGGAGGGTGAATCAGAAGAAGTAGAAGAAGGAGAAGGAGAAGGTGAGGTCTGGAGGGTGAATCAGAAGAAGCAGAAGAAGGAGAAGGAGAAGGTGAAGTCTGGAGGGTGAATCAGAAGAAGCAGAAGAAGGAGAAGGAGAAGGTGAAGTCTGGAAGGTGAATCAGAAGAAGCAGAAGAAGGAGAAGGAGAAGGTGAAGTCAGGAGGGTGAATCAGAAGAAGCAGAATAAGGAGAAGGAGAAGGTGAAGTTAGGAGGGTGAATCAGAAGAAGCAGAAGAAGGAGAAGGAGCAGGTGAAGTCAGGGGGGTTTGGCAGAAGAAGTAGAAGAAGGAGAAGGAGAAGGTGAAGTCAGGAAGGTGAAGCAGAAGAAGCAGAAGAAGGAGAAGGAGAAGGTGAAGCCTGGAGGGCGCAGCAGAAGAAGCAGAAGAAGGAGTAGGAGAAGGTGAAGTCTGGAGTGTGAAGCAGAAGAAGCAGAAGAAGGAGAAGGAGAAGGTGAAGTCTGGAGGGCGCAGCAGAAGAAGCAGAAGAAGGAGAATGAGAAGGTGAAGTCTGGAGGGTGAATCAGAAGAAGCAGAAGAAGGAGAAGGAGAAGGTGAAGTCTGGAGGTTGAATCAGAAGAAGTAGAAGAAGGAGAAGGAGAAGGTGAAGTCTGGAGGGTGAAGCAGAAGAAGTAGAAGAAGGAGAAGGAGAAGGTGAAGTCAGGAGGGTGAATCAGAAGAAGTAGAAGAAGGAGAAGGAGAAGGTGAAGTCAGGAGGGTGAATCAGAAGAAGCAGAAGAAGGAGAAGGAGAAGGTGAAGTCTGGAGGGTGAATCAGAAGAATCAGAAGAAGGAGAAGGAGAAGGTGAAGTCTGGAGGGTGAATCAGAAGAAGCAGAAGAAAGAGAAGGAGAAGGTGAAGTCTGGAGGGTGAAGCAGAAGAAACAGAAGAAGGAGAAGGAGAAGGTGAAGACTGGAGGGTGAATCAGAAGAAGTAGAAGAAGGAGAAGGAGAAGGTGAAGTGTGGAGGGTGAATCAGAAGAAGTAGAAGAAGGAGAAGGAGAAGGTGAAGTCTGGAGGGTGAATCAGAAGAAGCAGAAGAAGGAGAAGGAGAAGATGAAGTCTGGAGGGTGAATCAGAAGTAGTAGAAGAAGGAGAAGGAGAAGGTGAAGTCTGGAGGGTGAATCAGAAGAAACAGAAGAAGGAGAAGGAGAAGGTGAAGTCTGGAGGGTGAATCAGAAGAAGTAGAAGAAGGAGAAGGAGAAGGTGTAGTCTGGAGGGTGAATCAGAAGAAGTAGACGAAGGAGAAGGAGAAGGTGAAGTCTGGAGGGTGAATCAGAAGAAGCAGAAGAAGGAGATGGAGAAGGTGAAGTCTGGAGGGTGAATCAGAAGAAGTAGAAGAAGGAGAAGGAGAAGGTGAAGTCTGGAGGGTGAATCAGAAGAAGCAGAAGAAGGAGAAGGAGAAGGTGAAGTCTGGAGGGTGAATCAGAAGAAGCAGAAGAAGGAGAAGGAGAAGGTGAAGTCTGGAGGGTGATTCAGAAGAAGCAGAATAAGGAGAAGGAGAAGGTGATGTCTGGAGGGTGAATCTGAAGAAGCAGAAGAAGGAGAAGGAGAAGGTGAAGTCTGGAGGGTGAATCAGAAGAAGTAGAAGAAGGAGAAGGAGAAGGTGAAGTCTGGAGGGTGAATCAGAAGAAGTAGAAGAAGGAGAAGGAGAAGGTGAAGTCTGGATGTGAATCAGAAGAAGTAGAAGAAGGAGAAGGAGAAGGTGAAGTCTGGAGGGGGAAGCAGAAGAAGTAGAAGAAGGAGAAGGAGAAGGTGAAGTCAGGAGGGTGAATCAGAAGATGTAGAAGAAGGAGAAGGAGAAGGTGAAGTCAGGAGGGTGAATCAGAAGAAGTAGAAGAAGGAGAAGGAGAAGGTGTAGTCTGGAGGGTGAATCAGAAGAAGTAGACGAAGGAGAAGGAGAAGGTGAAGTCTGGAGGGTGAATCAGAAGAAGCAGAAGAAGGAGAAGGAGAAGGTGAAGTCTGGAGGGTGAATCAGATGAAGTAGAAGAAGGAGAAGGAGAAGGTGAAGTCTGGAGGGTGAATCGGAAGAAGCAGAATAAGGAGAAGGAGATGGTTAAGTCTGGAGGGTGAATCAGAAGAAGCAGAAGAAGGAGAAGGAGAAGGTGAAGTCTGGAGGGTGAATCAGAAGAAGTAGAAGAAGGAGAAGGAGAAGGTGAAGTCTGGAGGGTGAATCAGAAGAAGTAGAAGAAGGAGAAGGAGAAGGTGTAGTCTGGAGGGTGAATCAGAAGAAGTAGACGAAGGAGAAGGAGAAGGTGAAGTCTGGAGGGTGAAGCAGAGGAAGTAGAAGATGGAGAAGGAGAAGGTGAAGTCAGGAGGGTGAATCAGAAGATGTAGAAGAAGGAGAAGGAGAAGGTGAAGTCAGGAGGGTGAATCAGAAGAAGCAGAAGAAGGAGAAGGAGAAGGTGAAGTCTGGAGGGTGAATCAGAAGAAGTAGAAGAAGGAGAAGGAGAAGGTGAAGTCTGGAGGGTGAATCAGAAGAAGCAGAAGAAGGAGAAGGAGAAGGTGAAGTCTGGAGGGTGAATCAGAAGAAGCAGAAGAAGGAGAAGGAGAAGGTGAAGTCTGGAGGGTGAATCAGAAGAAGCAGAATAAGGAGAAGGAGATGGTTAAGTCTGGAGGGTGAATCAGAAGAAGCAGAAGAAGGAGAAGGAGAAGGTGAAGTCTGGAGGGTGAATCAGAAGAAGTAGAAGAAGGAGAAGGAGAAGGTGAAGTCTGGAGGGTGAAGCAGAAGAAGTAGAAGAAGGAGAAGGAGAAGGTGAAGTCAGGAGGGTGAATCAGAAGAAGTAGAAGAAGGAGAAGGAGAAGGTGAAGTCAGGAGGGTGAATCAGAAGAAGCAGAAGAAGGAGATAGAGAAGGTGAAGTCTGGAGGGTGAATCAGAAGAATCAGAAGAAGGAGAAGGAGAAGGTGAAGTCTGGAGGGTGAAGCAGAAGAAGCAGAAGAAAGAGAAGGAGAAGGTGAAGTCTGGAGGGTGAAGCAGAAGAAACAGAAGAAGGAGAAGGAGAAGGTGAAGACTGGAGGGTGAATCAGAAGAAGTAGAAGAAGGAGAAGCAGAAGGTGATGTCTGGAGGGTGAATCAGAAGAAGTAGAAGAAGGAGAAGGAGAAGGTGAAGTCTGGAGGGTGAATCAGAAGAAGCAGAAGAAGGAGAAGGAGAAGGTGAAGTCTGGAGGGTGAATCAGAAGAAGCAGAAGAAGGAGAAGGAGAAGATGAAGTCTGGAGGGTGAATCAGAAGAAGTAGAAGAAGGAGAAGGAGAAGGTGAGGTCTGGAGGGTGAATCAGAAGAAGCAGAAGAAGGAGAAGGAGAAGGTGAAGTCTGGAGGGTGAATCAGAAGAAGCAGAAGAAGGAGAAGGAGAAGGTGAAGTCTGGAAGGTGAATCAGAAGAAGCAGAAGAAGGAGAAGGAGAAGGTGAAGTCAGGAGGGTGAATCAGAAGAAGCAGAATAAGGAGAAGGAGAAGGTGAAGTTAGGAGGGTGAATCAGAAGAAGCAGAAGAAGGAGAAGGAGCAGGTGAAGTCAGGGGGGTTTGGCAGAAGAAGTAGAAGAAGGAGAAGGAGAAGGTGAAGTCAGGAAGGTGAAGCAGAAGAAGCAGAAGAAGGAGAAGGAGAAGGTGAAGCCTGGAGGGCGCAGCAGAAGAAGCAGAAGAAGGAGTAGGAGAAGGTGAAGTCTGGAGTGTGAAGCAGAAGAAGCAGAAGAAGGAGAAGGAGAAGGTGAAGTCTGGAGGGCGCAGCAGAAGAAGCAGAAGAAGGAGAATGAGAAGGTGAAGTCTGGAGGGTGAATCAGAAGAAGCAGAAGAAGGAGAAGGAGAAGGTGAAGTCTGGAGGTTGAATCAGAAGAAGTAGAAGAAGGAGAAGGAGAAGGTGAAGTCTGGAGGGTGAAGCAGAAGAAGTAGAAGAAGGAGAAGGAGAAGGTGAAGTCAGGAGGGTGAATCAGAAGAAGTAGAAGAAGGAGAAGGAGAAGGTGAAGTCAGGAGGGTGAATCAGAAGAAGCAGAAGAAGGAGAAGGAGAAGGTGAAGTCTGGAGGGTGAATCAGAAGAATCAGAAGAAGGAGAAGGAGAAGGTGAAGTCTGGAGGGTGAATCAGAAGAAGCAGAAGAAAGAGAAGGAGAAGGTGAAGTCTGGAGGGTGAAGCAGAAGAAACAGAAGAAGGAGAAGGAGAAGGTGAAGACTGGAGGGTGAATCAGAAGAAGTAGAAGAAGGAGAAGGAGAAGGTGAAGTGTGGAGGGTGAATCAGAAGAAGTAGAAGAAGGAGAAGGAGAAGGTGAAGTCTGGAGGGTGAATCAGAAGAAGCAGAAGAAGGAGAAGGAGAAGATGAAGTCTGGAGGGTGAATCAGAAGTAGTAGAAGAAGGAGAAGGAGAAGGTGAAGTCTGGAGGGTGAATCAGAAGAAACAGAAGAAGGAGAAGGAGAAGGTGAAGTCTGGAGGGTGAATCAGAAGAAGTAGAAGAAGGAGAAGGAGAAGGTGTAGTCTGGAGGGTGAATCAGAAGAAGTAGACGAAGGAGAAGGAGAAGGTGAAGTCTGGAGGGTGAATCAGAAGAAGCAGAAGAAGGAGATGGAGAAGGTGAAGTCTGGAGGGTGAATCAGAAGAAGTAGAAGAAGGAGAAGGAGAAGGTGAAGTCTGGAGGGTGAATCAGAAGAAGCAGAAGAAGGAGAAGGAGAAGGTGAAGTCTGGAGGGTGAATCAGAAGAAGCAGAAGAAGGAGAAGGAGAAGGTGAAGTCTGGAGGGTGATTCAGAAGAAGCAGAATAAGGAGAAGGAGAAGGTGATGTCTGGAGGGTGAATCTGAAGAAGCAGAAGAAGGAGAAGGAGAAGGTGAAGTCTGGAGGGTGAATCAGAAGAAGTAGAAGAAGGAGAAGGAGAAGGTGAAGTCTGGAGGGTGAATCAGAAGAAGTAGAAGAAGGAGAAGGAGAAGGTGAAGTCTGGATGTGAATCAGAAGAAGTAGAAGAAGGAGAAGGAGAAGGTGAAGTCTGGAGGGGGAAGCAGAAGAAGTAGAAGAAGGAGAAGGAGAAGGTGAAGTCAGGAGGGTGAATCAGAAGATGTAGAAGAAGGAGAAGGAGAAGGTGAAGTCAGGAGGGTGAATCAGAAGAAGCAGAAGAAGGAGAAGGAGAAGGTGAAGTCTGGAGGGTGAATCAGAAGAATCAGAAGAAGGAGAAGGAGAAGGTGAAGTCTGGAGGGTGAATCAGAAGAAGTAGAAGAAGGAGAAGGAGAAGGTGAAGTCTGGAGGGTGAATCAGAAGAAGCAGAAGAAGGAGAAGGAGAAGGTGAAGTCTGGAGGGTGAATCAGAAGAAGTAGACGAAGGAGAAGGAGAAGGTGAAGTCTGGAGGGTGAATCAGAAGAAGCAGAAGAAGGAGATGGAGAAGGTGAAGTCTGGAGGGTGAATCAGAAGAAGTAGAAGAAGGAGAAGGTGAAGGTGAAGTCTGGAGGGTGAATCAGAAGAAGCAGAAGAAGGAGAATGAGAAGGTGAAGTCTGGAGGGTGAATCAGAAGAAGCAGAAGAAGGAGAAGGAGAAGGTGAAGTCTGGAGGGTGATTCAGAAGAAGCAGAATATGGAGAAGGAGAAGGTGAAGTCTGGAGGGTGACTCAGAAGAAGCAGAAGAAGGAGAAGGAGAAGGTGAAGTCTGGAGGGTGAATCAGAAGAAGTAGAAGAAGGAGAAGGAGAAGGTGAAGTCTGGAGGGTGAATCAGAAGAAGTAGAAGAAGGAGAAGGAGAAGGTGAAGTCTGGAGGGTGAATCAGAAGAAGTAGAAGAAGGAGAAGGAGAAGGTGAAGTCTGGAGGGTGAATCAGAAGAAGTAGAAGAAGGAGAAGGAGAAGGTGAAGTCTGGAGGGTGAATCAGAAGAAGCAGAAGAAGGAGAAGGAGAAGGTGAAGTCTGGAGGGTGAATCAGAAGAAGCAGAAGAAGGAGAAGGAGAAGGTGAAGTCTGGAGGGTGAATCAGAAATAGCAGAAGAAGGAGAAGGAGAAGGTGAAGTCTGGAGGGTGAATCAGAAGAAGCAGAATAAGTAGAAGGAGAAGGTGAAGTCTGGAGGGTGAATCAGAAGAAGCAGAAGAAGGAGAAGGAGAAGGTGAAGTCTGGAGGGTGAATCAGAAGAAGTAGAAGAAGGAGAAGGAGAAGGTGAAGTCTGGAGGGTGAAGCAGAAGAAGTAGAAGAAGGAGAAGGAGAAGGTGAAGTCAGGAGGGTGAATCAGAAGAAGTAGAAGAAGGAGAAGGAGAAGGTGAAGTCAGGAGGGTGAATCAGAAGAAGCAGAAGAAGGAGATAGAGAAGGTGAAGTCTGGAGGGTGAATCAGAAGAATCAGAAGAAGGAGAAGGAGAAGGTGAAGTCTGGAGGGTGAAGCAGAAGAAGCAGAAGAAAGAGAAGGAGAAGGTGAAGTCTGGAGGGTGAAGCAGAAGAAACAGAAGAAGGAGAAGGAGAAGGTGAAGACTGGAGGGTGAATCAGAAGAAGTAGAAGAAGGAGAAGGAGAAGGTGAAGTCTGGAGGGTGAATCAGAAGAAGTAGAAGAAGGAGAAGGAGAAGGTGAAGTCTGGAGGGTGAATCAGAAGAAGCAGAAGAAGGAGAAGGAGAAGGTGAAGTCTGGAGGGTGAATCAGAAGAAGCAGAAGAAGGAGAAGGAGAAGATGAAGTCTGGAGGGTGAATCAGAAGAAGTAGAAGAAGGAGAAGGAGAAGGTGAGGTCTGGAGGGTGAATCAGAAGAAGCAGAAGAAGGAGAAGGAGAAGGTGAAGTCTGGAGGGTGAATCAGAAGAAGCAGAAGAAGGAGAAGGAGAAGGTGAAGTCTGGAGGGTGAATCAGAAGAAGCAGAAGAAGGAGAAGGAGATGGTGAAGTCAGGAGGGTGAATCAGAAGAAGCAGAAGAAGGAGAAGGAGAAGGTGACGTCTGGAGGGTGAATCAGAAGAAGTAGAAGAAGGAGAAGGAGAAGGTGAAGTCAGGAGAGTGAAGCAGAAGAATCAGAAGAAGGAGAAGGAGAAGGTGAAGTCTGGAGGGTGAATCAGAAGAAGCAAAGGAAGGAGAAGGAGAAGGTGAAGTCTGGAGGGTGAATCAGAAGAAACAGAATAAGGAGAAGGAGAAGGTGAAGTCTGGAGGGTGAATCAGAAGAAGCAGAATAAGGAGAAGGAGAAGTTGAAGTCTGGAGGGTGAATCAGAAGAAGCAGAATAAGGAGAAGGAGAAGGTGAAGTCTGGAGGGTGAATCAGAAGAAGCAGAAGAAGGAGAAGGAGAAGGTGAAGTCTGGAGGGTGAATCAGAAGAAGTAGAAGAAGGAGAAGGAGAAGGTGAAGGCTGGAGGGTGAAGCAGAAGAAGTAGAAGAAGGAGAAGGAGAAGGTGAAGTCAGGAGGGTGAATCAGAAGAAGTAGAAGAAGGAGAAGGAGAAGGTGAAGTCAGGAGGGTGAATCAGAAGAAGCAGAAGAAGGAGAAGGAGAAGGTGAAGTCTGGAGGGTGAATCAGAAGAATCAGAAGAAGGAGAAGGAGAAGGTGAAGTCTGGAGGGTGAATCAGAAGAAGCAGAAGAAAGAGAAGGAGAAGGTGAAGTCTGGAGGGTGAAGCAGAAGAAACAGAAGAAGGAGAAGGAGAAGGTGAAGACTGGAGGGTGAATCAGAAGAAGTAGAAGAAGGAGAAGGAGAAGGTGAAGTCTGGAGGGTGAATCAGAAGAAGTAGAAGAAGGAGAAGGAGAAGATGAAGTCTGGAGGGTGAATCAGAAGAAACAGAAGAAGGAGGAGGAGAAGGTGAAGTCTGGAGGGTGAATCAGAAGAAGTAGAAGAAGGAGAAGGAGAAGGTGTAGTCTGGAGGGTGAATCAGAAGAAGTAGACGAAGGAGAAGGAGAAGGTGAAGTCTGGAGGGTGAATCAGAAGAAGCAGAAGAAGGAGAAGGAGAAGGTGAAGTCTGGAGGGTGAATCAGAAGAAGTAGAAGAAGGAGAAGGAGAAGGTGAAGTCTGGAGGGTGAATCAGAAGAAGCAGAAGAAGGAGAAGGAGAAGGTGAAGTCTGGAGGGTGAATCAGAAGAAGCAGAAGAAGGAGAAGGAGAAGGTGAAGTCTGGAGGGTGAATCAGATGAAGTAGAAGAAGGAGAAGGAGAAGTTGAAGTCTGGAGGGTGAAGCAGAAGAAGTAGAAGATGGAGAAGGAGAAGGTGAAGTCAGGAGGGTGAATCAGAAGAAGTAGAAGAAGGAGAAGGAGAAGGTGAAGTCAGGAGGGTGAATCAGAAGAAGCAGAAGATGGAGAAGGAGAAGGTGAAGTCTGGAGGGTGAATCAGAAGAATCAGAAGAAGGAGAAGGAGAAGGTGAAGTCTGGAGGGTGAATCAGAAGAAGCAAAGGAAGGAGAAGGAGAAGGTGAAGTCTGGAGGGTGAATCAGAAGAAGTAGAAGAAGGAGAAGGTGAAGGTGAAGTCTGGAGGGTGAATCAGAAGAAGCAGAAGAAGGAGAATGAGAAGGTGAAGTCTGGAGGGTGAATCAGAAGAAGCAGAAGAAGGAGAAGGAGAAGGTGAAGTCTGGAGGGTGATTCAGAAGAAGCAGAATATGGAGAAGGAGAAGGTGAAGTCTGGAGGGTGACTCAGAAGAAGCAGAAGAAGGAGAAGGAGAAGGTGAAGTCTGGAGGGTGAATCAGAAGAAGTAGAAGAAGGAGAAGGAGAAGGTGAAGTCTGGAGGGTGAATCAGAAGAAGTAGAAGAAGGAGAAGGAGAAGGTGAAGTCTGGAGGGTGAATCAGAAGAAGTAGAAGAAGGAGAAGGAGAAGGTGAAGTCTGGAGGGTGAATCAGAAGAAGTAGAAGAAGGAGAAGGAGAAGGTGAAGTCTGGAGGGTGAATCAGAAGAAGCAGAAGAAGGAGAAGGAGAAGGTGAAGTCTGGAGGGTGAATCAGAAGAAGCAGAAGAAGGAGAAGGAGAAGGTGAAGTCTGGAGGGTGAATCAGAAATAGCAGAAGAAGGAGAAGGAGAAGGTGAAGTCTGGAGGGTGAATCAGAAGAAGCAGAATAAGTAGAAGGAGAAGGTGAAGTCTGGAGGGTGAATCAGAAGAAGCAGAAGAAGGAGAAGGAGAAGGTGAAGTCTGGAGGGTGAATCAGAAGAAGTAGAAGAAGGAGAAGGAGAAGGTGAAGTCTGGAGGGTGAAGCAGAAGAAGTAGAAGAAGGAGAAGGAGAAGGTGAAGTCAGGAGGGTGAATCAGAAGAAGTAGAAGAAGGAGAAGGAGAAGGTGAAGTCAGGAGGGTGAATCAGAAGAAGCAGAAGAAGGAGATAGAGAAGGTGAAGTCTGGAGGGTGAATCAGAAGAATCAGAAGAAGGAGAAGGAGAAGGTGAAGTCTGGAGGGTGAAGCAGAAGAAGCAGAAGAAAGAGAAGGAGAAGGTGAAGTCTGGAGGGTGAAGCAGAAGAAACAGAAGAAGGAGAAGGAGAAGGTGAAGACTGGAGGGTGAATCAGAAGAAGTAGAAGAAGGAGAAGGAGAAGGTGAAGTCTGGAGGGTGAATCAGAAGAAGTAGAAGAAGGAGAAGGAGAAGGTGAAGTCTGGAGGGTGAATCAGAAGAAGCAGAAGAAGGAGAAGGAGAAGGTGAAGTCTGGAGGGTGAATCAGAAGAAGCAGAAGAAGGAGAAGGAGAAGATGAAGTCTGGAGGGTGAATCAGAAGAAGTAGAAGAAGGAGAAGGAGAAGGTGAGGTCTGGAGGGTGAATCAGAAGAAGCAGAAGAAGGAGAAGGAGAAGGTGAAGTCTGGAGGGTGAATCAGAAGAAGCAGAAGAAGGAGAAGGAGAAGGTGAAGTCTGGAGGGTGAATCAGAAGAAGCAGAAGAAGGAGAAGGAGATGGTGAAGTCAGGAGGGTGAATCAGAAGAAGCAGAAGAAGGAGAAGGAGAAGGTGAAGTCTGGAGGGTGAATCAGAAGAAGTAGAAGAAGGAGAAGGAGAAGGTGAAGTCAGGAGAGTGAAGCAGAAGAATCAGAAGAAGGAGAAGGAGAAGGTGAAGTCTGGAGGGTGAATCAGAAGAAGCAAAGGAAGGAGAAGGAGAAGGTGAAGTCTGGAGGGTGAATCAGAAGAAGCAGAATAAGGAGAAGGAGAAGGTGAAGTCTGGAGGGTGAATCAGAAGAAGCAGAATAAGGAGAAGGAGAAGTTGAAGTCTGGAGGGTGAATCAGAAGAAGCAGAATAAGGAGAAGGAGAAGGTGAAGTCTGGAGGGTGAATCAGAAGAAGCAGAAGAAGGAGAAGGAGAAGGTGAAGTCTGGAGGGTGAATCAGAAGAAGTAGAAGAAGGAGAAGGAGAAGGTGAAGGCTGGAGGGTGAAGCAGAAGAAGTAGAAGAAGGAGAAGGAGAAGGTGAAGTCAGGAGGGTGAATCAGAAGAAGTAGAAGAAGGAGAAGGAGAAGGTGAAGTCAGGAGGGTGAATCAGAAGAAGCAGAAGAAGGAGAAGGAGAAGGTGAAGTCTGGAGGGTGAATCAGAAGAAGCAGAAGAAGGAGAAGGAGAAGGTGAAGTCTGGAGGGTGAATCAGAAGAAGCAGAAGAAGGAGAAGGAGAAGGTGAAGTCTGGAGGGTGAATCAGAAATAGCAGAAGAAGGAGAAGGAGAAGGTGAAGTCTGGAGGGTGAATCAGAAGAAGCAGAATAAGTAGAAGGAGAAGGTGAAGTCTGGAGGGTGAATCAGAAGAAGCAGAAGAAGGAGAAGGAGAAGGTGAAGTCTGGAGGGTGAATCAGAAGAAGTAGAAGAAGGAGAAGGAGAAGGTGAAGTCTGGAGGGTGAAGCAGAAGAAGTAGAAGAAGGAGAAGGAGAAGGTGAAGTCAGGAGGGTGAATCAGAAGAAGTAGAAGAAGGAGAAGGAGAAGGTGAAGTCAGGAGGGTGAATCAGAAGAAGCAGAAGAAGGAGATAGAGAAGGTGAAGTCTGGAGGGTGAATCAGAAGAATCAGAAGAAGGAGAAGGAGAAGGTGAAGTCTGGAGGGTGAAGCAGAAGAAGCAGAAGAAAGAGAAGGAGAAGGTGAAGTCTGGAGGGTGAAGCAGAAGAAACAGAAGAAGGAGAAGGAGAAGGTGAAGACTGGAGGGTGAATCAGAAGAAGTAGAAGAAGGAGAAGGAGAAGGTGAAGTCTGGAGGGTGAATCAGAAGAAGTAGAAGAAGGAGAAGGAGAAGGTGAAGTCTGGAGGGTGAATCAGAAGAAGCAGAAGAAGGAGAAGGAGAAGGTGAAGTCTGGAGGGTGAATCAGAAGAAGCAGAAGAAGGAGAAGGAGAAGATGAAGTCTGGAGGGTGAATCAGAAGAAGTAGAAGAAGGAGAAGGAGAAGGTGAGGTCTGGAGGGTGAATCAGAAGAAGCAGAAGAAGGAGAAGGAGAAGGTGAAGTCTGGAGGGTGAATCAGAAGAAGCAGAAGAAGGAGAAGGAGAAGGTGAAGTCTGGAGGGTGAATCAGAAGAAGCAGAAGAAGGAGAAGGAGATGGTGAAGTCAGGAGGGTGAATCAGAAGAAGCAGAAGAAGGAGAAGGAGAAGGTGAAGTCTGGAGGGTGAATCAGAAGAAGTAGAAGAAGGAGAAGGAGAAGGTGAAGTCAGGAGAGTGAAGCAGAAGAATCAGAAGAAGGAGAAGGAGAAGGTGAAGTCTGGAGGGTGAATCAGAAGAAGCAAAGGAAGGAGAAGGAGAAGGTGAAGTCTGGAGGGTGAATCAGAAGAAGCAGAATAAGGAGAAGGAGAAGGTGAAGTCTGGAGGGTGAATCAGAAGAAGCAGAATAAGGAGAAGGAGAAGTTGAAGTCTGGAGGGTGAATCAGAAGAAGCAGAATAAGGAGAAGGAGAAGGTGAAGTCTGGAGGGTGAATCAGAAGAAGCAGAAGAAGGAGAAGGAGAAGGTGAAGTCTGGAGGGTGAATCAGAAGAAGTAGAAGAAGGAGAAGGAGAAGGTGAAGGCTGGAGGGTGAAGCAGAAGAAGTAGAAGAAGGAGAAGGAGAAGGTGAAGTCAGGAGGGTGAATCAGAAGAAGTAGAAGAAGGAGAAGGAGAAGGTGAAGTCAGGAGGGTGAATCAGAAGAAGCAGAAGAAGGAGAAGGAGAAGGTGAAGTCTGGAGGGTGAATCAGAAGAATCAGAAGAAGGAGAAGGAGAAGGTGAAGTCTGGAGGGTGAATCAGAAGAAGCAGAAGAAAGAGAAGGAGAAGGTGAAGTCTGGAGGGTGAAGCAGAAGAAACAGAAGAAGGAGAAGGAGAAGGTGAAGACTGGAGGGTGAATCAGAAGAAGTAGAAGAAGGAGAAGGAGAAGGTGAAGTCTGGAGGGTGAATCAGAAGAAGTAGAAGAAGGAGAAGGAGAAGATGAAGTCTGGAGGGTGAATCAGAAGAAACAGAAGAAGGAGGAGGAGAAGGTGAAGTCTGGAGGGTGAATCAGAAGAAGTAGAAGAAGGAGAAGGAGAAGGTGTAGTCTGGAGGGTGAATCAGAAGAAGTAGACGAAGGAGAAGGAGAAGGTGAAGTCTGGAGGGTGAATCAGAAGAAGCAGAAGAAGGAGAAGGAGAAGGTGAAGTCTGGAGGGTGAATCAGAAGAAGTAGAAGAAGGAGAAGGAGAAGGTGAAGTCTGGAGGGTGAATCAGAAGAAGCAGAAGAAGGAGAAGGAGAAGGTGAAGTCTGGAGGGTGAATCAGAAGAAGCAGAAGAAGGAGAAGGAGAAGGTGAAGTCTGGAGGGTGAATCAGATGAAGTAGAAGAAGGAGAAGGAGAAGTTGAAGTCTGGAGGGTGAAGCAGAAGAAGTAGAAGATGGAGAAGGAGAAGGTGAAGTCAGGAGGGTGAATCAGAAGAAGTAGAAGAAGGAGAAGGAGAAGGTGAAGTCAGCAGGGTGAATCAGAAGAAGCAGAAGATGGAGAAGGAGAAGGTGAAGTCTGGAGGGTGAATCAGAAGAATCAGAAGAAGGAGAAGGAGAAGGTGAAGTCTGGAGGGTGAATCAGAAGAAGCAAAGGAAGGAGAAGGAGAAGGTGAAGTCTGGAGGGTGAATCAGAAGAAGTAGAAGAAGGAGAAGGTGAAGGTGAAGTCTGGAGGGTGAATCAGAAGAAGCAGAAGAAGGAGAATGAGAAGGTGAAGTCTGGAGGGTGAATCAGAAGAAGCAGAAGAAGGAGAAGGAGAAGGTGAAGTCTGGAGGGTGAATCAGAAGAAGTAGAAGAAGGAGAAGGAGAAGGTGAAGTCTGGAGGGTGAATCAGAAGAAGTAGAAGAAGGAGAAGGAGAAGGTGAAGTCTGGAGGGTGAATCAGAAGAAGTAGAAGAAGGAGAAGGAGAAGGTGAAGTCTGGAGGGTGAATCAGAAGAAGTAGAAGAAGGAGAAGGAGAAGGTGAAGTCTGGAGGGTGAATCAGAAGAAGCAGAAGAAGGAGAAGGAGAAGGTGAAGTCTGGAGGGTGAATCAGAAGAAGCAGAAGAAGGAGAAGGAGAAGGTGAAGTCTGGAGGGTGAATCAGAAATAGCAGAAGAAGGAGAAGGAGAAGGTGAAGTCTGGAGGGTGAATCAGAAGAAGCAGAATAAGTAGAAGGAGAAGGTGAAGTCTGGAGGGTGAATCAGAAGAAGCAGAAGAAGGAGAAGGAGAAGGTGAAGTCTGGAGGGTGAATCAGAAGAAGTAGAAGAAGGAGAAGGAGAAGGTGAAGTCTGGAGGGTGAAGCAGAAGAAGTAGAAGAAGGAGAAGGAGAAGGTAAAGTCAGGAGGGTGAATCAGAAGAAGTAGAAGAAGGAGAAGGAGAAGGTGAAGTCAGGAGGGTGAATCAGAAGAAGCAGAAGAAGGAGATAGAGAAGGTGAAGTCTGGAGGGTGAATCAGAAGAATCAGAAGAAGGAGAAGGAGAAGGTGAAGTCTGGAGGGTGAAGCAGAAGAAGCAGAAGAAAGAGAAGGAGAAGGTGAAGTCTGGAGGGTGAAGCAGAAGAAACAGAAGAAGGAGAAGGAGAAGGTGAAGACTGGAGGGTGAATCAGAAGAAGTAGAAGAAGGAGAAGGAGAAGGTGAAGTCTGGAGGGTGAATCAGAAGAAGTAGAAGAAGGAGAAGGAGAAGGTGAAGTCTGGAGGGTGAATCAGAAGAAGCAGAAGAAGGAGAAGGAGAAGGTGAAGTCTGGAGGGTGAATCAGAAGAAGCAGAAGAAGGAGAAGGAGAAGAT
Source organism: Somniosus microcephalus (assembly GCF_052327205.1). Classification (NCBI taxonomy): domain Eukaryota; kingdom Metazoa; phylum Chordata; class Chondrichthyes; order Squaliformes; family Somniosidae; genus Somniosus; species Somniosus microcephalus. Next base: position 118,611 of record NW_028225465.1, on the reverse strand, counting down.
GAAGTCTGGAGGGTGAATCAGAAGAAGTAGAAGAAGGAGAAGGAGAAGGTGAGGTCTGGAGGGTGAATCAGAAGAAGCAGAAGAAGGAGAAGGAGAAGGTGAAGTCTGGAGGGTGAATCAGAAGAAGCAGAAGAAGGAGAAGGAGAAGGTGAAGTCTGGAGGGTGAATCAGAAGAAGCAGAAGAAGGAGAAGGAGATGGTGAAGTCAGGAGGGTGAATCAGAAGAAGCAGAAGAAGGAGAAGGAGAAGGTGAAGTCTGGAGGGTGAATCAGAAGAAGTAGAAGAAGGAGAAGGAGAAGGTGAAGTCAGGAGAGTGAAGCAGAAGAATCAGAAGAAGGAGAAGGAGAAGGTGAAGTCTGGAGGGTGAATCAGAAGAAGCAAAGGAAGGAGAAGGAGAAGGTGAAGTCTGGAGGGTGAATCAGAAGAAGCAGAATAAGGAGAAGGAGAAGGTGAAGTCTGGAGGGTGAATCAGAAGAAGCAGAATAAGGAGAAGGAGAAGTTGAAGTCTGGAGGGTGAATCAGAAGAAGCAGAATAAGGAGAAGGAGAAGGTGAAGTCTGGAGGGTGAATCAGAAGAAGCAGAAGAAGGAGAAGGAGAAGGTGAAGTCTGGAGGGTGAATCAGAAGAAGTAGAAGAAGGAGAAGGAGAAGGTGAAGGCTGGAGGGTGAAGCAGAAGAAGTAGAAGAAGGAGAAGGAGAAGGTGAAGTCAGGAGGGTGAATCAGAAGAAGTAGAAGAAGGAGAAGGAGAAGGTGAAGTCAGGAGGGTGAATCAGAAGAAGCAGAAGAAGGAGAAGGAGAAGGTGAAGTCTGGAGGGTGAATCAGAAGAATCAGAAGAAGGAGAAGGAGAAGGTGAAGTCTGGAGGGTGAATCAGAAGAAGCAGAAGAAAGAGAAGGAGAAGGTGAAGTCTGGAGGGTGAAGCAGAAGAAACAGAAGAAGGAGAAGGAGAAGGTGAAGACTGGAGGGTGAATCAGAAGAAGTAGAAGAAGGAGAAGGAGAAGGTGAAGTCTGGAGGGTGAATCAGAAGAAGTAGAAGAAGGAGAAGGAGAAGATGAAGTCTGGAGGGTGAATCAGAAGAAACAGAAGAAGGAGGAGGAGAAGGTGAAGTCTGGAGGGTGAATCAGAAGAAGTAGAAGAAGGAGAAGGAGAAGGTGTAGTCTGGAGGGTGAATCAGAAGAAGTAGACGAAGGAGAAGGAGAAGGTGAAGTCTGGAGGGTGAATCAGAAGAAGCAGAAGAAGGAGAAGGAGAAGGTGAAGTCTGGAGGGTGAATCAGAAGAAGTAGAAGAAGGAGAAGGAGAAGGTGAAGTCTGGAGGGTGAATCAGAAGAAGCAGAAGAAGGAGAAGGAGAAGGTGAAGTCTGGAGGGTGAATCAGAAGAAGCAGAAGAAGGAGAAGGAGAAGGTGAAGTCTGGAGGGTGAATCAGATGAAGTAGAAGAAGGAGAAGGAGAAGTTGAAGTCTGGAGGGTGAAGCAGAAGAAGTAGAAGATGGAGAAGGAGAAGGTGAAGTCAGGAGGGTGAATCAGAAGAAGTAGAAGAAGGAGAAGGAGAAGGTGAAGTCAGGAGGGTGAATCAGAAGAAGCAGAAGATGGAGAAGGAGAAGGTGAAGTCTGGAGGGTGAATCAGAAGAATCAGAAGAAGGAGAAGGAGAAGGTGAAGTCTGGAGGGTGAATCAGAAGAAGCAAAGGAAGGAGAAGGAGAAGGTGAAGTCTGGAGGGTGAATCAGAAGAAGCAGAATAAGGAGAAGGAGAAGGTGAAGTCTGGAGGGTGAATCAGAAGAAGCAGAATAAGGAGAAGGAGAAGGTGAAGTCTGGAGGGTGAATCAGAAGAAGTAGAAGAAGGAGAAGGAGAAGGTGAAGTCTGGAGGGTGAAGCAGAAGTAGTAGAAGAAGGAGAAGGAGAAGCTGAAGTCAGGAGGGTGAATCAGAAGAAGTAGAAGAAGGAGAAGGAGAAGGTGAAGTCAGGAGGGTGAATCAGAAGAAGCAGAAGAAGGAGAAGGAGTAGGTGAAGTCTGGAGGGTGAATCAGAAGAATCAGAAGAAGGAGAAGGAGAAGGTGAAGTCTGGAGGGTGAATCAGAAGAAGCAGAAGAAAGAGAAGGAGAAGGTGAAGTCTGGAGGGTGAAGCAGAAGAAACAGAAGAAGGAGAAGGAGAAGGTGAAGTCTGGAGTGTGAAGCAGAAGAAGCAGAAGAAGGAGAAGGAGAAGGTGAAGTCAGGACGGTGAAGCAGAAGAAGCAGAAGAAGGAGAAGGAGAAGGTGAAGCCTGGAGGGCGCAGCAGAGGAAGCAGAAGAAGGAGAAGGAGAAGGTGAAGTCTGGAGGGCGCAGCAGAAGAAGCAGAAGAAGGAGAATGAGAAGGTGAAGTCTGGAGGGTGAATCAGAAGAAGCAGAAGAAGGAGAAGGAGAAGGTGAAGTCTGGAGGGTGAATCAGAAGAAGTAGAAGAAGGAGAAGGAGAAGGTGAAGTCAGGAGGGTGAATCAGAAGATGTAGAAGAAGGAGAAGGAGAAGTTGAAGTCAGGAGGGTGAATCAGAAGAAGCAGAAGAAGGAGAAGGAGAAGGTGAAGTCTGGAGGGTGAATCAGAAGAAGTAGAAGAAGGAGAAGGAGAAGGTGAAGTCTGGAGGGTGAATCAGAAGAAGCAGAAGAAGGAGAAGGTGAAGTCTGGAGGGTGAATCAGAAGAAGCAGAAGAAGGAGAAGGAGAAGGTGAAGTCTGGAGGGTGAATCAGAAGAAGCAGAATAAGGAGAAGGAGAAGGTTAAGTCTGGAGGATGAATCAGAAGAAGCAGAAGAAGGAGAAGGAGAAGGTGAAGTCTGGAGGGTGAATCAGAAGAAGTAGAAGAAGGAGAAGGAGAAGGTGAAGTCTGGAGGGTGAAGCAGAAGAAGTAGAAGAAGGAGAAGGAGAAGGTGAAGTCAGGAGGGTGAATCAGAAGAAGTAGAAGAAGGAGAAGGAGAAGGTGAAGTCAGGAGGGTGAATCAGAAGAAGCAGAAGAAGGAGATAGAGAAGATGAAGTCTGGAGGGTGAATCAGAAGAATCAGAAGAAGGAGAAGGAGAAGGTGAAGTCTGGAGGGTGAAGCAGAAGAAGCAGAAGAAAGAGAAGGAGAAGGTGAAGTCTGGAGGGTGAAGCAGAAGAAACAGAAGAAGGAGAAGGAGAAGGTGAAGACTGGAGGGTGAATCAGAAGAAGTAGAAGAAGGAGAAGGAGAAGGTGAAGTCTGGAGGATGAATCAGAAGAAGCAGAAGAAGGAGAAGGAGAAGATGAAGTCTGGAGGGTGAATCAGAAGAAGAAGAAGAAGGAGAAGGAGAAGGTGAGGTCTGGAGGGTGAATCAGAAGAAGCAGAAGAAGGAGAAGGAGAAGGTGAAGTCTGGAGGGTGAATCAGAAGAAGCAGAAGAAGGAGAAGGAGAAGGTGAAGTCTGGAGGGTGAATCAGAAGAAGCAGAAGAAGGAGAAGGAGAAGGTGAAGTCAGGAGGGTGAATCAGAAGAAGCAGAAGAAGGAGAAGGAGAAGGTGAAGTTAGGAGGGTGAATCAGAAGAAGCAGAAGAAGGAGAAGGAGCAGGTGAAGTCAGGGGGGTGTAGCAGAAGAAGTAGAAGAAGGAGAAGGAGAAGGTGAAGTCAGGACGGTGAAGCAGAAGAAGCAGAAGAAGGAGAAGGAGAAGGTGAAGCCTGGAGGGCGCAGCAGAAGAAGCAGAAGAAGGAGAAGGAGAAGGTGAAGTCTGGAGTGTGAAGCAGAAGAAGCAGAAGAAGGAGAAGGAGAAGGTGAAGTCTGGAGGGCGCAGCAGAAGAAGCAGAAGAAGGAGAATGAGAAGGTGAAGTCTGGAGGGTGAATCAGAAGAAGCAGAAGAAGGAGAAGGAGAAGGTGAAGTCTGGAGGGTGAATCAGAAGAAGCAGAAGAAAGAGAAGGAGAAGGTGAAGTCTGGAGGGTGAAGCAGAAGAAACAGAAGAAGGAGAAGGAGAAGGTGAAGACTGGAGGGTGAATCAGAAGAAGTAGAAGAAGGAGAAGGGGAAGGTGAAGTCTGGAGGGTGAATCAGAAGAAGTAGAAGAAGGAGAAGGAGAAGTTGAAGTCTGGAGGGTGAATCAGAAGAAGCAGAAGAAGGAGAAGGAGAAGGTGAAGTCTGGATGGTGAATCAGAAGAAGCAGAAGAAGGAGAAGGAGAAGATGAAGTCTCGAGGGTGAATCAGAAGAAGTAGAAGAAGGAGAAGGAGAAGGTGATGTCTGGAGGGTGAATCAGAAGAAGTAGAAGAAGGAGAAGGAGAACATGAAGTCTGGAGGGTGAATCAGAAGAAACAGAAGAAGGAGAAGGAGAAGGTGAAGTCTGGAGGGTGAATCAGAAGAAGTAGAAGAAGGAGAAGGAGAAGGTGTAGTCTGGAGGGTGAATCAGAAGAAGTAGACGAAGGAGAAGGAGAAGGTGAAGTCTGGAGGGTGAATCAGAAGAAGCAGAAGAAGGAGAAGGAGAAGGTGAAGTCTGGAGGGTGAATCAGATGAAGTAGAAGAAGGAGAAGGAGAAGGTGACGTCTGGAGGGTGAATCGGAAGAAGCAGAAGAAGGAGAAGGAGAAGGTGAAGTCTGGAGGGTGAATCAGAAGAAGCAGAAGAAGGAGAAGGAGAAGGTGAAGTCTGGAGGGTGAATCAGAAGAAGTAGAAGAATGAGAAGGAGAAGTTGAAGTCTGGAGGGTGAAGCAGAGGAAGTAGAAGATGAAGAAGGAGAAGGTGAAGTCAGGAGGGTGAATCAGAAGATGTAGAAGAAGGAGAAGGAGAAGGTGAAGTCAGGAGGGTGAATCAGAAGAAGCAGAAGAAGGAGAAGGAGAAGGTGAAGTCTGGAGGGTGAATCAGAAGAAGTAGAAGAAGGAGAAGGAGAAGGTGAAGTCTGGAGGGTGAATCAGAAGAAGCAGAAGAAGGGGAAGGAGAAGGTGTAGTCTGGAGGGTGAATCAGAAGAAGCAGAAGAAGGAGAAGGAGAAGGTGAAGTCTGGAGGGTGAATCAGAAGAAGCAGAATAAGGAGAAGGAGATGGTTAAGTCTGGAGGGTGAATCAGAAGAAGCAGAAGAAGGAGAAGGAGAAGGTGAAGTCTGGAGGGTGAATCAGAAGAAGTAGAAGAAGGAGAAGGAGAAGGTGAAGTCTGCAGGGTGAAGCAGAAGAAGTAGAAGAAGGAGAAGGAGAAGGTGAAGTCAGGAGGGTGAATCAGAAGAAGTAGAAGAAGGAGAAGGAGAAGGTGAAGTCAGGAGGGTGAATCAGAAGAAGCAGAAGAAGGAGATAGAGAAGGTGAAGTCTGGAGGGTGAATCAGAAGAATCAGAAGAAGGAGAAGGAGAAGGTGAAGTCTGGAGGGTGAAGCAGAAGAAGCAGAAGAAAGAGAAGGAGAAGGTGAAGTCTGGAGGGTGAAGCAGAAGAAACAGAAGAAGGAGAAGGAGAAGGTGAAGACTGGAGGGTGAATCAGAAGAAGTAGAAGAAGGAGAAGGAGAAGGTGAAGTCTGGAGGGTGAATCAGAAGAAGTAGAAGAAGGAGAAGGAGAAGGTGAAGTCTGGAGGGTGAATCAGAAGAAGCAGAAGAAGGAGAAGGAGAAGGTGAAGTCTGGAGGGTGAATCAGAAGAAGCAGAAGAAGGAGAAGGAGAAGATGAAGTCTGGAGGGTGAATCAGAAGAAGCAGAATAAGGAGAAGGAGAAGGTGAAGTTAGGAGGGTGAATCAGAAGAAGCAGAAGAAGGAGAAGGAGCAGGTGAAGTTAGGAGGGTGTAGCAGAAGAAGTAGAAGAAGGAGAAGGAGAAGGTGAAGTCAGGACGGTGAAGCAGAAGAAGCAGAAGAAGGAGAAGGAGAAGGTGAAGCCTGGAGGGCGCAGCAGAAGAAGCAGAAGAAGGAGTAGGAGAAGGTGAATTCTGGAGTGTGAAGCAGAAGAAGCAGAAGAAGGAGAAGGAGAAGGTGAAGTCTGGAGGGCGCAGCAGAAGAAGCAGAAGAAGGAGAATGAGAAGGTGATGTCTGGAGGGTGAATCAGAAGAAGCAGAAGAAGGAGAAGGAGAAGGTGAAGTCTGGAGTTTGAATCAGAAGAAGTAGAAGAAGGAGAAGGAGAAGGTGAAGTCTGGAGGGTGAAGCAGAAGAAGTAGAAGAAGGAGAAGGAGAAGGTGAAGTCAGGAGGGTGAATCAGAAGAAGTAGAAGAAGGAGAAGGAGAAGGTGAAGTCAGGAGGGTGAATCAGAAGAAGCAGAAGAAGGAGAAGGAGAAGGTGAAGTCTGGAGGGTGAATCAGAAGAATCAGAAGAAGGAGAAGGAGAAGGTGAAGTCTGGAGGGTGAATCAGAAGAAGCAGAAGAAAGAGAAGGAGAAGGTGAAGTCTGGAGGGTGAAGCAGAAGAAACAGAAGAAGGAGAAGGAGAAGGTGAAGACTGGAGGGTGAATCAGAAGAAGTAGAAGAAGGAGAAGGAGAAGGTGAAGTCTGGAGGGTGAATCAGAAGAAGTAGAAGAAGGAGAAGGAGAAGGTGAAGTCTGGAGGGTGAATCAGAAGAAGCAGAAGAAGGAGAAGGAGAAGGTGAAGTCTGGAGGGTGAATCAGAAGAAGCAGAAGAAGGAGAAGGAGAAGATGAAGTCTGGACGGTGAATCAGAAGAAGTAGAAGAAGGAGAAGGAGAAGGTGAAGTCTGGAGGGTGAATCAGAAGTAGTAGAAGAAGGAGAAGGAGAAGGTGAAGTCTGGAGGGTGAATCAGAAGAAACAGAAGAAGGAGAAGGAGAAGGTGAAGTCTGGAGGGTGAATCAGAAGAAGTAGAAGAAGGAGAAGGAGAAGGTGTAGTCTGGAGGGTGAATCAGAAGAAGTAGACGAAGGAGAAGAGAAGGTGAAGTCTGGAGGGTGAATCAGAAGAAGCAGAAGAAGGAGATGGAGAAGGTGAAGTCTGGAGGGTGAATCAGAAGAAGTAGAAGAAGGAGAAGGAGAAGGTGAAGTCTGGAGGGTGAATCAGAAGAAGCAGAAGAAGGAGAAGGAGAAGGTGACGTCTGGAGGGTGAATCAGAAGAAGCAGAAGAAGGAGAAGGAGAAGGTGAAGTCTGGAGGGTGATTCAGAAGAAGCAGAATAAGGAGAAGGAGAAGGTGATGTCTGGAGGGTGAATCTGAAGAAGCAGAAGAAGGAGAAGGAGAAGGTGAAGTCTGGAGGGTGAATCAGAAGAAGTAGAAGAAGGAGAAGGAGAAGGTGAAGTCTGGAGGGTGAATCAGAAGAAGTAGAAGAAGGAGAAGGAGAAGGTGAAGTCTGGAGGGTGAATCAGAAGAAGTAGAAGAAGGAGAAGGAGAAGGTGAAGTCTGGAGGGGGAAGCAGAAGAAGTAGAAGAAGGAGAAGGAGAAGGTGAAGTCAGGAGGGTGAATCAGAAGATGTAGAAGAAGGAGAAGGAGAAGGTGAAGTCAGGAGGGTGAATCAGAAGAAGCAGAAGAAGGAGAAGGAGAAGGTGAAGTCTGGAGGGTGAATCAGAAGAATCAGAAGAAGGAGAAGGAGAAGGTGAAGTCTGGAGGTTGAATCAGAAGAAGTAGAAGAAGGAGAAGGAGAAGGTGAAGTCTGGAGGGTGAATCAGAAGAAGCAGAAGAAGGAGAAGGAGAAGGTGAAGTCTGGAGGGTGAATCAGAAGAAGTAGACGAAGGAGAAGGAGAAGGTGAAGTCTGGAGGGTGAATCAGAAGAAGCAGAAGAAGGAGATGGAGAAGGTGAAGTCTGGAGGGTGAATCAGAAGAAGTAGAAGAAGGAGAAGGTGAAGGTGAAGTCTGGAGGGTGAATCCGAAGAAGCAGAAGAAGGAGAATGAGAAGGTGAAGTCTGGAGGGTGAATCAGAAGAAGCAGAAGAAGGAGAAGGAGAAGGTGAAGTCTGGAGGGTGATTCAGAAGAAGCAGAATAAGGAGAAGGAGAAGGTGAAGTCTGGAGGGTGACTCAGAAGAAGCAGAAGAAGGAGAAGGAGAAGGTGAAGTCTGGAGGGTGAATCAGAAGAAGTAGAAGAAGGAGAAGGAGAAGGTGAAGTCTGGAGGGTGAATCAGAAGAAGTAAAAGAAGGAGAAGGAGAAGGTGAAGTCTGGAGGGTGAATCAGAAGAAGTAGAAGAAGGAGAAGGAGAAGGTGAAGTCTGGAGGTTGAAGCAGAAGAAGTAGAAGAAGGAGAAGGAGAAGGTGAAGTCAGGAGGGTGAATCAGAAGATGTAGAAGAAGGAGAAGGAGAAGGTGAAGTCAGGAGGGTGAATTAGAAGAAGCAGAAGAAGGAGAAGGAGAAGGTGAAGTCTGGAGGGTGAATCAGAAGAAGTAGAAGAAGGAGAAGGAGAAGGTGAAGTCTGGAGGGTGAATCAGAAGAAGCAGAAGAAGGAGAAGGAGAAGGTGAAGTCTGGAGGGTGAATCAGAAGAAGCAGAAGAAGGAGAAGGAGAAGGTGAAGTCTGGAGGGTGAATCAGAAATAGCAGAAGAAGGAGAAGGAGAAGGTGAAGTCTGGAGGGTGAATCAGAAGAAGCAGAATAAGTAGAAGGAGAAGGTGAAGTCTGGAGGGTGAATCAGAAGAAGCAGAAGAAGGAGAAGGAGAAGGTGAAGTCTGGAGGGTGAATCAGAAGAAGTAGAAGAAGGAGAAGGAGAAGGTGAAGTCTGGAGGGTGAAGCAGAAGAAGTAGAAGAAGGAGAAGGAGAAGGTGAAGTCAGGAGGGTGAATCAGAAGAAGTAGAAGAAGGAGAAGGAGAAGGTGAAGTCAGGAGGGTGAATCAGAAGAAGCAGAAGAAGGAGATAGAGAAGGTGAAGTCTGGAGGGTGAATCAGAAGAATCAGAAGAAGGAGAAGGAGAAGGTGAAGTCTGGAGGGTGAAGCAGAAGAAGCAGAAGAAAGAGAAGGAGAAGGTGAAGTCTGGAGGGTGAAGCAGAAGAAACAGAAGAAGGAGAAGCAGAAGGTGAAGACTGGAGGGTGAATCAGAAGAAGTAGAAGAAGGAGAAGGAGAAGGTGAAGTCTGGAGGGTGAATCAGAAGAAGTAGAAGAAGGAGAAGGAGAAGGTGAAGTCTGGAGGGTGAATCAGAAGAAGTAGAAGAAGGAGAAGGAGAAGGTGAAGTCTGGAGGGTGAATCAGAAGAAGTAGAAGAAGGAGAAGGAGAAGGTGAAGTCTGGAGGGTGAATCAGAAGAAGCAGAAGAAGGAGAAGGAGAAGGTGAAGTCTGGAGGGTGAATCAGAAGAAGCAGAAGAAGGAGAAGGAGAAGATGAAGTCTGGAGGGTGAATCAGAAGAAGTAGAAGAAGGAGAAGGAGAAGGTGAGGTCTGGAGGGTGAATCAGAAGAATCAGAAGAAGGAGAAGGAGAAGGTGAAGTCTGGAGGGTGAATCAGAAGAAGCAGAAGAAGGAGAAGGAGAAGGTGAAGTCTGGAGGGTGAATCAGAAGAAGCAGAAGAAGGAGAAGGAGAAGGTGAAGTCAGGAGGGTGAATCAGAAGAAGCAGAAGAAGGAGAAGGAGTAGGTGAAGTCTGGAGGGTGAATCAGAAGAAGTAGAAGAAGGAGAAGGAGAAGGTGAAGTCAGGAGAGTGAAGCAGAAGAATCAGAAGAAGGAGAAGGAGAAGGTGAAGTCTGGAGGGTGAATCAGAAGAAGCAAAGGAAGGAGAAGGAGAAGGTGAAGTCTGGAGGGTGAATCAGAAGAAGCAGAATAAGGAGAAGGAGAAGGTGAAGTCCAAAGGGTGAATCAGAAGAAGCAGAATAAGGAGAAGGAGAAGTTGAAGTCTGGAGGGTGAATCAGAAGAAGCAGAATAAGGAGAAGGAGAAGGTGAAGTCTGGAGGGTGAATCAGAAGAAGCAGAAGAAGGAGAAGGAGAAGGTGAAGTCTGGAGGGTGAATCAGAAGAAGTAGAAGAAGGAGAAGGAGAAGGTGAAGTCTGGAGGGTGAAGCAGAAGAAGTAGAAGAAGGAGAAGGAGAAGGTGAAGTCAGGAGGGTGAATCAGAAGAAGTAGAAGAAGGAGAAGGAGAAGGTGAAGTCAGGAGGGTGAATCAGAAGAAGCAGAAGAAGGAGAAGGAGAAGGTGAAGTCTGGAGGGTGAATCAGAAGAATCAGAAGAAGGAGAAGGAGAAGGTGAAGTCTGGAGGGTGAATCAGAAGAAGCAGAAGAAAGAGAAGGAGAAGGTGAAGTCTGGAGGGTGAAGCAGAAGAAACAGAAGAAGGAGAAGGAGAAGGTGAAGACTGGAGGGTGAATCAGAAGAAGTAGAAGAAGGAGAAGGAGAAGGTGAAGTCTGGAGGGTGAATCAGAAGAAGTAGAAGAAGGAGAAGGAGAAGATGAAGTCTGGAGGGTGAATCAGAAGAAACAGAAGAAGGAGGAGGAGAAGGTGAAGTCTGGAGGGTGAATCAGAAGAAGTAGAAAAAAGAGAAGGAGAAGGTGTAGTCTGGAGGGTGAATCAGAAGAAGTAGACGAAGGAGAAGGAGAAGGTGAAGTCTGGAGGGTGAATCAGAAGAAGCAGAAGAAGGAGAAGGAGAAGGTGAAGTCTGGAGGGTGAATCAGAAGAAGTAGAAGAAGGAGAAGGAGAAGGTGAAGTCTGGAGGGTGAATCAGAAGAAGCAGAAGAAGGAGAAGGAGAAGGTGAAGTCTGGAGGGTGAATCAGAAGAAGCAGAAGAAGGAGAAGGAGAAGGTGAAGTCTGGAGGGTGAATCAGATGAAGTAGAAGAAGGAGAAGGAGAAGTTGAAGTCTGGAGGGTGAAGCAGAAGAAGTAGAAGATGGAGAAGGAGAAGGTGAAGTCAGGAGGGTGAATCAGAAGAAGTAGAAGAAGGAGAAGGAGAAGGTGAAGTCAGGAGGGTGAATCAGAAGAAGCAGAAGATGGAGAAGGAGAAGGTGAAGTCTGGAGGGTGAATCAGAAGAATCAGAAGAAGGAGAAGGAGAAGGTGAAGTCTGGAGGGTGAATCAGAAGAAGCAAAGGAAGGAGAAGGAGAAGGTGAAGTCTGGAGGGTGAATCAGAAGAAGCAGAATAAGGAGAAGGAGAAGGTGAAGTCTGGAGGGTGAATCAGAAGAAGCAGAATAAGGAGAAGGAGAAGGTGAAGTCTGGAGGGTGAATCAGAAGAAGCAGAAGAAGGAGAAGGAGAAGGTGAAGTCTGGAGGGTGAATCAGAAGAAGCAGAAGAAGGAGAAGGAGAAGATGAAGTCTGGAGGGTGAATCAGAAGAAGTAGAAGAAGGAGAAGGAGAAGGTGAAGTCTGGAGGGTGAATCAGAATTAGTAGAAGAAGGAGAAGGAGTAGGTGAAGTCTGGAGGGTGAATCAGAAGAATCAGAAGAAGGAGAAGGAGAAGGTGAAGTCTGGAGGGTGAATCAGAAGAAGCAGAAGAAAGAGAAGGAGAAGGTGAAGTCAGGAGGGTGAATCAGAAGAAGCAGAAGAAGGAGAAGGAGTAGGTGAAGTCTGGAGGGTGAATCAGAAGAATCAGAAGAAGGAGAAGGAGAAGGTGAAGTCTGGAGGGTGAATCAGAAGAAGCAGAAGAAAGAGAAGGAGAAGGTGAAGTCTGGAGGGTGAAGCAGAAGAAACAGAAGAAGGAGAAGGAGAAGGTGAAGACTGGAGGGTGAATCAGAAGAAGTAGAAGAAGGAGAAGGAGAAGGTGAAGTCTGGAGGGTGAATCAGAAGAAGTAGAAGAAGGAGAAGGAGAAGGTGAAGTCTGGAGGGTGAATCAGAAGAAGCAGAAGAAGGAGAAGGTGAAGGTGAAGTCTGGAGGGTGAATCAGAAGAAGCAGAAGAAGGAGAAGGAGAAGATGAAGTCTGGAGGGTGAATCAGAAGAAGTAGAAGAAGGAGAAGGAGAAGGTGAAGTCTGGAGGGTGAATCAGAATTAGTAGAAGAAGGAGAAGGAGAAGGTGAAGTCTGGAGGGTGAATCAGAAGAAACAGAAGAAGGAGAAGGAGAAGGTGAAGTCTGGAGGGTGAATCAGAAGAAGTAGAAGAAGGAGAAGGAGAAGGTGTAGTCTGGAGGGTGAATCAGAAGAAGTAGACGAAGGAGAAGGAGAAGGTGAAGTCTGGAGGGTGAATCAGAAGAAGCAGAAGAAGGAGATGGAGAAGGTGAAGTCTGGAGGGTGAATCAGAAGAAGTAGAAGAAGGAGAAGGAGAAGGTGAAGTCTGGAGGGTGAATCAGAAGAAGCAGAAGAAGGAGAAGGAGAAGGTGAAGTCTGGAGGGTGATTCAGAAGAAGCAGAATAAGGAGAAGGAGAAGGTGATGTCTGGAGGGTGAATCAGAAGAAGCAGAAGAAGGAGAAGGAGAAGGTGAAGTCTGGAGGGTGAATCAGAAGAAGTAGAAGAAGGAGAAGGAGAAGGTGAAGTCTGGAGGGTGAATCAGAAGAAGTAGAAGAAGGAGAAGGAGAAGGTGAAGTCTGGAGGGTGAATCAGAAGAAGTAGAAGAAGGAGAAGGAGAAGGTGAAGTCTGGAGGGGGAAGCAGAAGAAGTAGAAGAAGGAGAAGGAGAAGGTGAAGTCAGGAGGGTGAATCAGAAGATGTAGAAGAAGGAGAAGGAGAAGGTGAAGTCAGGAGGGTGAATCAGAAGAAGCAGAAGAAGGAGAAGGAGAAGGTGAAGTCTGGAGGGTGAATCAGAAGAATCAGAAGAAGGAGAAGGAGAAGGTGAAGTCTGGAGGGTGAATCAGAAGAAGTAGAAGAAGGAGAAGGAGAAGGTGAAGTCTGGAGGGTGAATCAGAAGAAGCAGAAGAAGGAGAAGGAGAAGGTGAAGTCTGGAGGGTGAATCAGAAGAAGTAGACGAAGGAGAAGGAGAAGGTGAAGTCTGGAGGGTGAATCAGAAGAAGCAGAAGAAGGAGATGGAGAAGGTGAAGTCTGGAGGGTGAATCAGAAGAAGTAGAAGAAGGAGAAGGTGAAGGTGAAGTCTGGAGGGTGAATCAGAAGAAGCAGAAGAAGGAGAAGGAGAAGGTGAAGTCTGGAGGGTGAATCAGAAGAAGCAGAAGAAGGAGAAGGAGAAGGTGAAGTCTGGAGGGTGATTCAGAAGAAGCAGAATAAGGAGAAGGAGAAGGTGAAGTCTGGAGGGTGAATCAGAAGAAGCAGAAGAAGGAGAAGTAGAAGGTGAAGTCTGGAGGGTGAATCAGAAGAAGTAGAAGAAGGAGAAGGAGAAGGTGAAGTCTGGAGGGTGAATCAGAAGAAGTAGAAGAAGGAGAAGGAGAAGGTGAAGTCTGGAGGGTGAATCAGAAGAAGTAGAAGAAGGAGAAGGAGAAGGTGAAGTCTGGAGGGTGAAGCAGAAGAAGTAGAAGAAGGAGAAGGAGAAGGTGAAGTCAGGAGGGTGAATCAGAAGATGTAGAAGAAGGAGAAGGAGAAGGTGAAGTCAGGAGGGTGAATCAGAAGAAGCAGAAGAAGGAGAAGGAGAAGGTGAAGTCTGGAGGGTGAATCAGAAGAAGTAGAAGAAGGAGAAGCAGAAGGTGAAGTCTGGAGGGTGAATCAGAAGAAGCAGAAGAAGGAGAAGGAGAAGGTGAAGTCTGGAGGGTGAATCAGAAGAAGCAGAAGAAGGAGAAGGAGAAGGTGAAGTCTGGAGGGTGAATCAGAAGAAGCAGAAGAAGGAGAAGGAGAAGGTGAAGTCTGGAGGGTGAATCAGAAGAAGCAGAATAAGGAGAAGGAGAAGGTGAAGTCTGGAGGGTGAATCAGAAGAAGCAGAAGAAGGAGAAGTAGAAGGTGAAGTCTGGAGGGTGAATCAGAAGAAGTAGAAGAAGGAGAAGGAGAAGGTGAAGTCTGGAGGGTGAATCAGAAGAAGTAGAAGAAGGAGAAGGAGAAGGTGAAGTCTGGAGGGTGAATCAGAAGAAGTAGAAGAAGGAGAAGGAGAAGGTGAAGTCTGGAGGGTGAAGCAGAAGAAGTAGAAGAAGGAGAAGGAGAAGGTGAAGTCAGGAGGGTGAATCAGAAGATGTAGAAGAAGGAGAAGGAGAAGGTGAAGTCAGGAGGGTGAATCAGAAGAAGCAGAAGAAGGAGAAGGAGAAGGTGAAGTCTGGAGGGTGAATCAGAAGAAGTAGAAGAAGGAGAAGGAGAAGGTGAAGTCTGGAGGGTGAATCAGAAGAAGCAGAAGAAGGAGAAGGAGAAGGTGAAGTCTGGAGGGTGAATCAGAAGAAGCAGAAGAAGGAGAAGGAGAAGGTGAAGTCTGGAGGGTGAATCAGAAGAAGCAGAAGAAGGAGAAGGAGAAGGTGAAGTCTGGAGGGTGAATCAGAAGAAGCAGAATAAGGAGAAGGAGAAGGTGAAGTCTGGAGGGTGAATCAGAAGAAGCAGAAGAAGGAGAAGGAGAAGGTGAAGTCTGGAGGGTGAATCAGAAGAAGTAGAAGAAGGAGAAGGAGAAGGTGAAGTCTGGAGGGTGAAGCTGAAGAAGTAGAAGAAGGAGAAGGAGAAGGTGAAGTCAGGAGGGTCAATCAGAAGAAGTAGAAGAAGGAGAAGGAGAAGGTGAAGTCAGGAGGGTGAATCAGAAGAAGCAGAAGAAGGAGATAGAGAAGGTGAAGTCTGGAGGGTGAATCAGAAGAATCAGAAGAAGGAGAAGGAGAAGGTGAAGTCTGGAGGGTGAAGCAGAAGAAGCAGAAGAAAGAGAAGGAGAAGGTGAAGTCTGGAGGGTGAAGCAGAAGAAAGAGAAGAAGGAGAAGGAGAAGGTGAAGACTGGAGGGTGAATCAGAAGAAGTAGAAGAAGGAGAAGGAGAAGGTGAAGTCTGGAGGGTGAATCAGAAGAAGTAGAAGAAGGAGAAGGAGAAGGTGAAGTCTGGAGGGTGAATCAGAAGAAGCAGAAGAAGGAGAAGGAGAAGGTGAAGTCTGGAGGGTGAATCAGAAGAAGCAGAAGAAGGAGAAGGAGAAGGTGAAGTCTGGAGGGTGAATCAGAAGAAGCAGAAGAAGGAGAAGGAGAAGGTGAAGTCTGGAGGGTGAATCAGAAGAAGCAGAAGAAGGAGAAGGAGAAGGTGAAGTCAGGAGGGTGAATCAGAAGAAGCAGAAGAAGGAGAAGGAGCAGGTGAAGTCAGGGGGGTGTAGCAGAAGAAGTAGAAGAAGGAGAAGGAGAAGGTGAAGTCAGGACGGTGAAGCAGAAGAAGCAGAAGAAGGAGAAGGAGAAGGTGAAGCCTGGAGGGCGCAGCAGAAGAAGCAGAAGAAGGAGAAGGAGAAGGTGAAGTCTGGAGTGTGAAGCAGAAGAAGCAGAAGAAGGAGAAGGAGAAGGTGAAGTCTGGAGGGCGCAGCAGAAGAAGGAGAAGAAGGAGAATGAGAAGGTGAAGTCTGGAGGGTGAATCAGAAGAAGCAGAAGAAGGAGAAGGAGAAGGTGAAGTCTGGAGGGTGAATCAGAAGAAGTAGAAGAAGGAGAAGGAGAAGGTGAAGTCTGGAGGGTGAAGCAGAAGAAGTAGAAGAAGGAGAAGGAGAAGGTGAAGTCAGGAGGGTGAATCAGAAGATATAGAAGAAGGAGAAGGAGAAGGTGAAGTCAGGAGGGTGAATCAGAAGAAGCAGAAGAAGGAGAAGGAGAAGGTGAAGTCTGGAGGGTGAATCAGAAGAATCAGAAGAAGGAGAAGGAGAAGGTGAAGTCTGGAGGGTGAATCAGAAGAAGCAGAAGAAAGAGAAGGAGAAGGTGAAGTCTGGAGGGTGAAGCAGAAGAAACAGAAGAAGGAGAAGGAGAAGGTGAAGACTGGAGGGTGAATCAGAAGAAGTAGAAGAAGGAGAAGGAGAAGGTGAAGTCTGGAGGGTGAATCAGAAGAAGTAGAAGAAGGAGAAGGAGAAGTTGAAGTCTGGAGGGTGAATCAGAAGAAGCAGAAGAAGGAGAAGGAGAAGGTGAAGTCTGGAGGGTGAATCAGAAGAAGCAGAAGAAGGAGAAGGAGAAGATGAAGTCCGGAGGGTGAATCAGAAGAAGTAGAAGAAGGAGAAGGAGAAGGTGAAGTCTGGAGGGTGAATCAGAAGAAGTAGAAGAAGGAGAAGGAGAAGATGAAGTCTGGAGGGTGAATCAGAAGAAACAGAAGAAGGAGAAGGAGAAGGTGAAGTCTGGAGGGTGAATCAGAAGAAGTAGAAGAAGGAGAAGGAGAAGGTGTCGTCTGGAGGGTGAATCAGAAGAAGTAGACGAAGGAGAAGGAGAAGGTGAAGTCTGGAGGGTGAATCAGAAGAAGCAGAAGAAGGAGAAGGAGAAGGTTAAGTCTGGAGGGTGAATCAGAAGAAGTAGAAGAAGGAGAAGGAGAAGGTGAAGTCTGGAGGGTGAATCAGAAGAAGCAGAAGAAGGAGAAGGAGAAGGTGAAGTCTGGAGGGTGAATCAGAAGAAGCAGAAGAAGGAGAAGGAGAATGTGAAGTCTGGAGGTGAAGCAGAAGAAGCAGAATAAGGAGAAGGAGAAGGTGAAGTCTGGAGGGTGAATCAGAAGAAGCAGAAGAAGGAGAAGGAGAAGGTGAAGTCTGTAGGGTGAATCAGAAGAAGTAGAAGAAGGAGAAGGAGAAGATGAAGTCTGGAGGGTGAATCAGAAGAAGTAGAAGAAGGAGAAGGAGAAGGTGAAGTCTGGAGGGTGAATCAGAAGAAGGAGAAGAAGGAGAAGGAGAAGATGAAGTCTGGAGGGTGAATCAGAAGAAACAGAAGAAGGAGAAGGAGAAGGTGAAGTCTGGAGGGTGAATCAGAAGAAGTAGAAGAAGGAGAAGGAGAAGGTGTAGTCTGGAGGGTGAATCAGAAGAAGTAGACGAAGGAGAAGGAGAAGGTGAAGTCTGGAGGGTGAATCAGAAGAAGCAGAAGAAGGAGAAGGAGAAGGTGAAGTCTGGAGGGTGAATCAGAAGAAGTAGAAGAAGGAGAAGGAGAAGGTGAAGTCTGGAGGGTGAATCAGAAGAAGCAGAATAAGGAGAAGGAGAAGGTGAAGTCTGGAGGGTGAATCAGAAGAAGCAGAAGAAGGAGAAGGAGAAGGTGAAGTCTGGAGGGTGAATCAGAAGAAGTAGAAGAAGGAGAAATAGAAGATGAAGTCTGGAGGGTGAATCAGAAGAAGTAGAAGAAGGAGAAGGAGAAGGTGAAGTCTGGAGGGTGAATCAGAAGAAGTAGAAGAAGGAGAAGGAGAAGATGAAGTCTGGAGGGTGAATCAGAAGAAACAGAAGAATGAGAAGGAGAAGGTGAAGTCTGGAGGGTGAATCAGAAGAAGTAGAAGAAGGAGAAGGAGAAGGTGTAGTCTGGAGGGTGAATCAGAAGAAGGAGACGAAGGAGAAGGAGAAGGTGAAGTCTGGAGGGTGAATCAGAAGAAGCAGAAGAAGGAGAAGGAGAAGGTGAAGTCTGGAGGGTGAATCAGAAGAAGTAGAAGAAGGAGAAGGAGAAGGTGAAGTCTGGAGGGTGAATCAGAAGAAGCAGAAGAAGGAGAAGGAGAAGGTGAAGTCTGGAGGGTGAATCAGAAGAAGCAGAAGAAGGAGAAGGAGAAGGTGAAGTCTGGAGGGTGAATCAGAAGAAGTAGAAGAAGGAGAAGGAGAAGTTGAAGTCTGGAGTGTGAAGCAGAAAAAGCAGAAGATGGAGAAGGAGAAGGTGAAGTCAGGAGGGTGAATCAGAAGAAGTAGAAGAAGGAGAAGGAGAAGGTGAAGTCAGGAGGGTGAATCAGAAGAAGCAGAAGATGGAGAAGGAGAAGGTGAAGTCTGGAGGGTGAATCAGAAGAATCAGAAGAAGGAGAAGGTGAAGTCTGGAGGGTGAATCAGAAGAAGCAAAGGAAGGAGAAGGAGAAGGTGAAGTCTGGAGGGTGAATCAGAAGAAGCAGAATAAGGAGAAGGAGAAGGTGAAGTCTGGAGGGTGAATCAGAAGAAACAGAAGAAGGAGAAGGAGAAGGTGAAGTCTGGAGGGTGAATCAGAAGAAGTAGAAGAAGGAGAAGGAGAAGGTGTAGTCTGGAGGGTGAATCAGAAGAAGTAGACGAAGGAGAAGGAGAAGGTGAAGTCTGGAGGGTGAATCAGAAGAAGCAGAAGAAGGAGATGGAGAAGGTGAAGTCTGGAGGGTGAATCAGAAGAAGTAGAAGAAGGAGAAGGAGAAGGTGAAGTCTGGAGGGTGAATCAGAAGAAGCAGAAGAAGGAGAAGGAGAAGGTGAAGTCTGGAGGGTGACTCAGAAGAAGCAGAATAAGGAGAAGGAGAAGGTGATGTCTGGAGGGTGAATCAGAAGAAGCAGAAGAAGGAGAAGGAGAAGGTGAAGTCTGGAGGGTGAATCAGAAGAAGTAGAAGAAGGAGAAGGAGAAGGTGAAGTCTGGAGGGTGAATCAGAAGAAGTAGAAGAAGGAGAAGGAGAAGGTGAAGTCTGGAGGGTGAATCAGAAGAAGTAGAAGAAGGAGAAGGAGAAGGTGAAGTCTGGAGGGGGAAGCAGAAGAAGTAGAAGAAGGAGAAGGAGAAGGTGAAGTCAGGAGGGTGAATCAGAAGATGTAGAAGAAGGAGAAGGAGAAGGTGAAGTCAGGAGGGTGAATCAGAAGAAGCAGAAGAAGGAGAAGGAGAAGGTGAAGTCTGGAGGGTGAATCAGAAGAATCAGAAGAAGGAGAAGGAGAAGGTGAAGTCTGGAGGGTGAATCAGAAGAAGTAGAAGAAGGAGAAGGAGAAGGTGAAGTCTGGAGGGTGAATCAGAAGAAGCAGAAGAAGGAGAAGGAGAAGGTGAAGTCTGGAGGGTGAATCAGAAGAAGTAGACGAAGGAGAAGGAGAAGGTGAAGTCTGGAGGGTGAATCAGAAGAAGCAGAAGAAGGAGATGGAGAAGGTGAAGTCTGGAGGGTGAATCAGAAGAAGTAGAAGAAGGAGAAGGTGAAGGTGAAGTCTGGAGGGTGAATCAGAAGAAGCAGAAGAAGGAGAAGGAGAAGGTGAAGTCTGGAGGGTGAATCAGAAGAAGCAGAAGAAGGAGAAGGAGAAGGTGAAGTCTGGAGGGTGATTCAGAAGAAGCAGAATAAGGAGAAGGAGAAGGTGAAGTCTGGAGGGTGAATCAGAAGAAGCAGAAGAAGGAGAAGTAGAAGGTGAAGTCTGGAGGGTGAATCAGAAGAAGTAGAAGAAGGAGAAGGAGAAGGTGAAGTCTGGAGGGTGAATCAGAAGAAGTAGAAGAAGGAGAAGGAGAAGGTGAAGTCTGGAGGGTGAATCAGAAGAAGTAGAAGAAGGAGAAGGAGAAGGTGAAGTCTGGAGGGTGAAGCAGAAGAAGTAGAAGAAGGAGAAGGAGAAGGTGAAGTCAGGAGGGTGAATCAGAAGATGTAGAAGAAGGAGAAGGAGAAGGTGAAGTCAGGAGGGTGAATCAGAAGAAGCAGAAGAAGGAGAAGGAGAAGGTGAAGTCTGGAGGGTGAATCAGAAGAAGTAGAAGAAGGAGAAGCAGAAGGTGAAGTCTGGAGGGTGAATCAGAAGAAGCAGAAGAAGGAGAAGGAGAAGGTGAAGTCTGGAGGGTGAATCAGAAGAAGCAGAAGAAGGAGAAGGAGAAGGTGAAGTCTGGAGGGTGAATCAGAAGAAGCAGAAGAAGGAGAAGGAGAAGGTGAAGTCTGGAGGGTGAATCAGAAGAAGCAGAATAAGGAGAAGGAGAAGGTGAAGTCTGGAGGGTGAATCAGAAGAAGCAGAAGAAGGAGAAGTAGAAGGTGAAGTCTGGAGGGTGAATCAGAAGAAGTAGAAGAAGGAGAAGGAGAAGGTGAAATCTGGAGGGTGAATCAGAAGAAGTAGAAGAAGGAGAAGGAGAAGGTGAAGTCTGGAGGGTGAATCAGAAGAAGTAGAAGAAGGAGAAGGAGAAGGTGAAGTCTGGAGGGTGAAGCAGAAGAAGTAGAAGAAGGAGAAGGAGAAGGTGAAGTCAGGAGGGTGAATCAGAAGATGTAGAAGAAGGAGAAGGAGAAGGTGAAGTCAGGAGGGTGAATCAGAAGAAGCAGAAGAAGGAGAAGGAGAAGGTGAAGTCTGGAGGGTGAATCAGAAGAAGTAGAAGAAGGAGAAGGAGAAGGTGAAGTCTGGAGGGTGAATCAGAAGAAGCAGAAGAAGGAGAAGGAGAAGGTGAAGTCTGGAGGGTGAATCAGAAGAAGCAGAAGAAGGAGAAGGAGAAGGTGAAGTCTGGAGGGTGAATCAGAAGAAGCAGAAGAAGGAGAAGGAGAAGGTGAAGTCTGGAGGGTGAATCAGAAGAAGCAGAATAAGGAGAAGGAGAAGGTGAAGTCTGGAGGGTGAATCAGAAGAAGCAGAAGAAGGAGAAGGAGAAGGTGAAGTCTGGAGGGTGAATCAGAAGAAGTAGAAGAAGGAGAAGGAGAAGGTGAAGTCTGGAGGGTGAAGCTGAAGAAGTAGAAGAAGGAGAAGGAGAAGGTGAAGTCAGGAGGGTCAATCAGAAGAAGTAGAAGAAGGAGAAGGAGAAGGTGAAGTCAGGAGGGTGAATCAGAAGAAGCAGAAGAAGGAGATAGAGAAGGTGAAGTCTGGAGGGTGAATCAGAAGAATCAGAAGAAGGAGAAGGAGAAGGTGAAGTCTGGAGGGTGAAGCAGAAGAAGCAGAAGAAAGAGAAGGAGAAGGTGAAGTCTGGAGGGTGAAGCAGAAGAAAGAGAAGAAGGAGAAGGAGAAGGTGAAGACTGGAGGGTGAATCAGAAGAAGTAGAAGAAGGAGAAGGAGAAGGTGAAGTCTGGAGGGTGAATCAGAAGAAGTAGAAGAAGGAGAAGGAGAAGGTGAAGTCTGGAGGGTGAATCAGAAGAAGCAGAAGAAGGAGAAGGAGAAGGTGAAGTCTGGAGGGTGAATCAGAAGAAGCAGAAGAAGGAGAAGGAGAAGGTGAAGTCTGGAGGGTGAATCAGAAGAAGCAGAAGAAGGAGAAGGAGAAGGTGAAGTCTGGAGGGTGAATCAGAAGAAGCAGAAGAAGGAGAAGGAGAAGGTGAAGTCAGGAGGGTGAATCAGAAGAAGCAGAAGAAGGAGAAGGAGCAGGTGAAGTCAGGGGGGTGTAGCAGAAGAAGTAGAAGAAGGAGAAGGAGAAGGTGAAGTCAGGACGGTGAAGCAGAAGAAGCAGAAGAAGGAGAAGGAGAAGGTGAAGCCTGGAGGGCGCAGCAGAAGAAGCAGAAGAAGGAGAAGGAGAAGGTGAAGTCTGGAGTGTGAAGCAGAAGAAGCAGAAGAAGGAGAAGGAGAAGGTGAAGTCTGGAGGGCGCAGCAGAAGAAGGAGAAGAAGGAGAATGAGAAGGTGAAGTCTGGAGGGTGAATCAGAAGAAGCAGAAGAAGGAGAAGGAGAAGGTGAAGTCTGGAGGGTGAATCAGAAGAAGTAGAAGAAGGAGAAGGAGAAGGTGAAGTCTGGAGGGTGAAGCAGAAGAAGTAGAAGAAGGAGAAGGAGAAGGTGAAGTCAGGAGGGTGAATCAGAAGAAGTAGAAGAAGGAGAAGGAGAAGGTGAAGTCAGGAGGGTGAAACAGAAGAAGCAGAAGAAGGAGAAGGAGAAGGTGAAGTCTGGAGGGTGAATCAGAAGAATCAGAAGAAGGAGAAGGAGAAGGTGAAGTCTGGAGGGTGAATCAGAAGAAGCAGAAGAAAGAGAAGGAGAAGGTGAAGTCTGGAGGGTGAAGCAGAAGAAACAGAAGAAGGAGAAGGAGAAGGTGAAGACTGGAGGGTGAATCAGAAGAAGTAGAAGAAGGAGAAGGAGAAGGTGAAGTCTGGAGGGTGAATCAGAAGAAGTAGAAGAAGGAGAAGGAGAAGTTGAAGTCTGGAGGGTGAATCAGAAGAAGCAGAAGAAGGAGAAGGAGAAGGTGAAGTCTGGAGGGTGAATCAGAAGAAGCAGAAGAAGGAGAAGATGAAGTCCGGAGGGTGAATCAGAAGAAGTAGAAGAAGGAGAAGGAGAAGGTGAAGTCTGGAGGGTGAATCAGAAGAAGTAGAAGAAGGAGAAGGAGAAGATGAAGTCTGGAGGGTGAATCAGAAGAAACAGAAGAAGGAGAAGGAGAAGGTGAAGTCTGGAGGGTGAATCAGAAGAAGTAGAAGAAGGAGAAGGAGAAGGTGTCGTCTGGAGGGTGAATCAGAAGAAGTAGACGAAGGAGAAGGAGAAGGTGAAGTCTGGAGGGTGAATCAGAAGAAGCAGAAGAAGGAGAAGGAGAAGGTTAAGTCTGGAGGGTGAATCAGAAGAAGTAGAAGAAGGAGAAGGAGAAGGTGAAGTCTGGAGGGTGAATCAGAAGAAGCAGAAGAAGGAGAAGGAGAAGGTGAAGTCTGGAGGGTGAATCAGAAGAAGCAGAAGAAGGAGAAGGAGAATGTGAAGTCTGGAGGTGAAGCAGAAGAAGCAGAATAAGGAGAAGGAGAAGGTGAAGTCTGGAGGGTGAATCAGAAGAAGCAGAAGAAGGAGAAGGAGAAGGTGAAGTCTGGAGGGTGAATCAGAAGAAGTAGAAGAAGGAGAAGGAGAAGATGAAGTCTGGAGGGTGAATCAGAAGAAGTAGAAGAAGGAGAAGGAGAAGGTGAAGTCTGGAGGGTGAATCAGAAGAAGGAGAAGAAGGAGAAGGAGAAGATGAAGTCTGGAGGGTGAATCAGAAGAAACAGAAGAAGGAGAAGGAGAAGGTGAAGTCTGGAGGGTGAATCAGAAGAAGTAGAAGAAGGAGAAGGAGAAGGTGTAGTCTGGAGGGTGAATCAGAAGAAGTAGACGAAGGAGAAGGAGAAGGTGAAGTCTGGAGGGTGAATCAGAAGAAGCAGAAGAAGGAGAAGGAGAAGGTGAAGTCTGGAGGGTGAATCAGAAGAAGTAGAAGAAGGAGAAGGAGAAGGTGAAGTCTGGAGGGTGAATCAGAAGAAGCAGAATAAGGAGAAGGAGAAGGTGAAGTCTGGAGGGTGAATCAGAAGAAGCAGAAGAAGGAGAAGGAGAAGGTGAAGTCTGGAGGGTGAATCAGAAGAAGTAGAAGAAGGAGAAATAGAAGATGAAGTCTGGAGGGTGAATCAGAAGAAGTAGAAGAAGGAGAAGGAGAAGGTGAAGTCTGGAGGGTGAATCAGAAGAAGTAGAAGAAGGAGAAGGAGAAGATGAAGTCTGGAGGGTGAATCAGAAGAAACAGAAGAATGAGAAGGAGAAGGTGAAGTCTGGAGGGTGAATCAGAAGAAGTAGAAGAAGGAGAAGGAGAAGGTGTAGTCTGGAGGGTGAATCAGAAGAAGGAGACGAAGGAGAAGGAGAAGGTGAAGTCTGGAGGGTGAATCAGAAGAAGCAGAAGAAGGAGAAGGAGAAGGTGAAGTCTGGAGGGTGAATCAGAAGAAGTAGAAGAAGGAGAAGGAGAAGGTGAAGTCTGGAGGGTGAATCAGAAGAAGCAGAAGAAGGAGAAGGAGAAGGTGAAGTCTGGAGGGTGAATCAGAAGAAGCAGAAGAAGGAGAAGGAGAAGGTGAAGTCTGGAGGGTGAATCAGAAGAAGTAGAAGAAGGAGAAGGAGAAGTTGAAGTCTGGAGGGTGAAGCAGAAGAAGTAGAAGATGGAGAAGGAGAAGGTGAAGTCAGGAGGGTGAATCAGAAGAAGTAGAAGAAGGAGAAGGAGAAGGTGAAGTCAGGAGGGTGAATCAGAAGAAGCAGAAGATGGAGAAGGAGAAGGTGAAGTCTGGAGGGTGAATCAGAAGAATCAGAAGAAGGAGAAGGTGAAGTCTGGAGGGTGAATCAGAAGAAGCAAAGGAAGGAGAAGGAGAAGGTGAAGTCTGGAGGGTGAATCAGAAGAAGCAGAATAAGGAGAAGGAGAAGTTGAAGTCTGGAGGGTGAATCAGAAGAAGCAGAATAAGGAGAAGGAGAAGGTGAAGTCTGGAGGGTGAATCAGAAGAAGCAGAAGAAGGAGAAGGAGAAGGTGAAGTCTGGAGGGTGAATCAGAAGAAGTAGAAGAAGGAGAAGGAGAAGGTGAAGTCTGGAGGGTGAAGCAGAAGAAGTAGAAGAAGGAGAAGGAGAAGGTGAAGTCAGGAGGGTGAATCAGAAGAAGTAGAAGAAGGAGAAGGAGAAGGTGAAGTCAGGAGGGTGAATCAGAAGAAGCAGAAGAAGGAGAAGGAGAAGGTGAAGTCTGGAGGGTGAATCAGAAGAATCAGAAGAAGGAGAAGGAGAAGGTGAAGTCTGGAGGGTGAATCAGAAGAAGCAGAAGAAAGAGAAGGAGAAGGTGAAGTCTGGAGGGTGAAGCAGAAGAAACAGAAGAAGGAGAAGGAGAAGGTGAAGTCTGGAGGGTGAATCAGAAGTAGTAGAAGAAGGAGAAGGAGAAGGTGAAGTCTGGAGGGTGAATCAGAAGAAACAGAAGAAGGAGAAGGAGAAGGTGAAGTCTGGAGGGTGAATCAGAAGAAGTAGAAGAAGGAGAAGGAGAAGGTGTAGTCTGGAGGGTGAATCAGAAGAAGTAGACGAAGGAGAAGGATAAGGTGAAGTCTGGAGGGTGAATCAGAAGAAGCAGAAGAAGGAGATGGAGAAGGTGAAGTCTGGAGGGTGAATCAGAAGAAGTAGAAGAAGGAGAAGGAGAAAGTGAAGTCTGGAGGGTGAATTAGAAGAAGTAGAAGAAGGAGAAGGAGAAGGTGAAGTCTGGAGGGTGAAGCAGAAGAAGTAGAAGAAGGAGAAGGAGAAGGTGAAGTCAGGAGGGTGAATCAGAAGATGTAGAAGAAGGAGAAGGAGAAGGTGAAGTCAGGAGGGTGAATCAGAAGAAGCAGAAGAAGGAGAAGGAGAAGGTGAAGTCTGGAGGGTGAATCAGAAGAATCAGAAGAAGCAGAAGGAGAAGGTGAAGTCTGGAGGGTGAATCAGAAGAAGCAGAAGAAAGAGAAGGAGAAGGTGAAGTCTGGAGGGTGAATCAGAAGAAGTAGAAGAAGGAGAAGGAGAAGGTGAAGTCTGGAGGGTGAATCAGAAGAAGCAGAAGAAGGAGAAGGAGAAGGTGAAGTCTGGAGGGTGAATCAGAAGAAGCAGACGAAGGAGAAGGAGAAGGTGAAGTCTGGAGGGTGAATCAGAAGAAGTAGAAGAAGGAGAAGGAGAAGGTGAAGTCTGGAGGGTGAATCAGAAGAAGCAGAAGAAGGAGAAGGAGAAGGTGAAGTCTGGAGGGTGAATCAGAAGAAGCAGAAGAAGGAGAAGGAGAAGGTGAAGTCTGGAGGGTGAATCAGAAGAAGTAGAAGAAGGAGAAGGAGAAGTTGAAGTCTGGAGGGTGAAGCAGAAGAAGTAGAAGATGGAGAAGGAGAAGGTGAAGTCAGGAGGGTGAATCAGAAGAAGTAGAAGAAGGAGAAGGAGAAGGTGAAGTCAGGAGGGTGAATCAGAAGAAGCAGAAGATGGAGAAGGAGAAGGTGAAGTCTGGAGGGTGAATCAGAAGAATCAGAAGAAGGAGAAGGTGAAGTCTGGAGGGTGAATCAGAAGAAGCAAAGGAAGGAGAAGGAGAAGGTGAAGTCTGGAGGGTGAATCAGAAGAAGCAGAATAAGGAGAAGGAGAAGTTGAAGTCTGGAGGGTGAATCAGAAGAAGCAGAATAAGGAGAAGGAGAAGGTGAAGTCTGGAGGGTGAATCAGAAGAAGCAGAAGAAGGAGAAGGAGAAGGTGAAGTCTGGAGGGTGAATCAGAAGAAGTAGAAGAAGGAGAAGGAGAAGGTGAAGTCTGGAGGGTGAAGCAGAAGAAGTAGAAGAAGGAGAAGGAGAAGGTGAAGTCAGGAGGGTGAATCAGAAGAAGTAGAAGAAGGAGAAGGAGAAGGTGAAGTCAGGAGGGTGAATCAGAAGAAGCAGAAGAAGGAGAAGGAGAAGGTGAAGTCTGGAGGGTGAATCAGAAGAATCAGAAGAAGGAGAAGGAGAAGGTGAAGTCTGGAGGGTGAATCAGAAGAAGCAGAAGAAAGAGAAGGAGAAGGTGAAGTCTGGAGGGTGAATCAGAAGAAGCAGACGAAGGAGAAGGAGAAGGTGAAGTCTGGAGGGTGAATCAGAAGAAGCAGAAGAAGGAGATGGAGAAGGTGAAGTCTGGAGGGTGAATCAGAAGAAGTAGAAGAAGGAGAAGGTGAAGGTGAAGTCTGGAGTGTGAATCAGAAGAAGCAGAAGAAGGAGAAGGAGAAGGTGAAGTCTGGAGGGTGAATCAGAAGAAGCAGAAGAAGGAGAAGGAGAAGGTGAAGTCTGGAGGGTGATTCAGAAGAAGCAGAATAAGGAGAAGGAGAAGGTGAAGTCTGGAGGGTGAATCAGAAGAAGCAGAAGAAGGAGAAGGAGAAGGTGAAGTCTGGAGGGTGAATCAGAAGAAGTAGAAGAAGGAGAAGGAGAAGGTGAAGTCTGGAGGGTGAATCAGAAGAAGTAGAAGAAGGAGAAGGAGAAGGTGAAGTCTGGAGGGTGAATCAGAAGAAGTAGAAGAAGGAGAAGGAGAAGGTGAAGTCTGGAGGGTGAAGCAGAAGAAGTAGAAGAAGGAGAAGGAGAAGGTGAAGTCAGGAGGGTGAATCAGAAGATGTAGAAGAAGGAGAAGGAGAAGGTGAAGTCTGGAGGGTGAATCAGAAGAAGCAGAAGAAGGAGAAGGAGAAGGTGAAGTCTGGAGGGTGAATCAGAAGAAGTAGAAGAAGGAGAAGGAGAAGGTGAAGTCTGGAGGGTGAATCAGAAGAAGCAGAAGAAGGAGAAGGAGAAGGGGAAGTCTGGAGGGTGAATCAGAAGAAGCAGAAGAAGGAGAAGGAGAAGGTGAAGTCTGGAGGGTGAATCAGAAGAAGCAGAAGAAGGAGAAGGAGAAGGTGAAGTCTGGAGGATGAATCAGAAGAAGCAGAATAAGGAGAAGGAGAAGGTGAAGTCTGGAGGGTGAATCAGAAGAAGCAGAAGAAGGAGAAGGAGAAGGTGAAGTCTGGAGGGTGAATCAGAAGAAGCAGAAGAAGGAGAAGGAGAAGGTGAAGTCAGGAGGGTGAATCAGAAGAAGCAGAAGAAGGAGAAGGAGAAGGTGAAGTTAGGAGGGTGAATCAGAAGAAGCAGAAGAAGGAGAAGGAGCAGGTGAAGTCAGGGGGGTGTAGCAGAAGAAGTAGAAGAAGGAGAAGGTGAAGTCAGGACGGTGAAGCAGAAGAAGCAGAAGAAGGAGAAGGAGAAGGTGAAGCCTGGAGGGCGCAGCAGAAGAAGCAGAAGAAGGAGAAGGAGAAGGTGAAGTCTGGAGTGTGAAGCAGAAGAAGCAGAAGAAGGAGAAGGAGAAGGTGAAGTCTGGAGGGCGCAGCAGAAGAAGCAGAAGAAGGAGAATGAGAAGGTGAAGTCTGGAGGGTGAATCAGAAGAAGCAGAAGAAGGAGAAGGAGAAGGTGAAGTCTGGAGGGTGAATCAGAAGAAGTAGAAGAAGGAGAAGGAGAAGGTGAAGTCTGGAGGGTGAAGCAGAAGAATTAGAAGAAGGAGAAGGAGAAGGTGAAGTCAGGAGGGTGAATCAGAAGAAGTAGAAGAAGGAGAAGGGGAAAGTGAAGTCAGGAGGTTGAATCAGAAGAAGCAGAAGAAGGAGAAGGAGAATGTGAAGTCTGGAGGGTGAATCAGAAGAAGTAGAAGAAGGAGAAGGAGAAGGTGAAGTCTGGAGGGTGAATCAGAAGAAGCAGAAGAAGGAGAAGGAGAAGGTGAAGTCTGGAGGGTGAATCAGAAGAAGCAGAAGAAGGAGAAGGAGAAGGTGAAGTCTGGAGGGTGAATCAGAAGAAGCAGAAGAAGGAGAAGGAGAAGGTGAAGTCTGGAGGGTGAATCAGAAGAAGCAGAATAAGGAGAAGGAGAAGGTGAAGTCTGGAGGGTGAATCAGAAGAAGCAGAAGAAGGAGAAGGAGAAGGTGAAGTCTGGAGGGTGAAGCAGAAGAAGTAGAAGAAGGAGAAGGAGAAGGTGAAGTCAGGAGGGTGAATCAGAAGAAGTAGAAGAAGGAGAAGGAGAAGGTGAAGTCAGGAGGGTGAATCAGAAGAAGTAGAAGAAGGAGAAGGAGAAGGTGAAGTCAGGAGGGTGAATCAGAAGAAGCAGAAGAAGGAGAAGGAGAAGGTGAAGTCTGGAGTGTGAAGCAGAAGAAGCAGAAGAAGGAGAAGGAGAAGGTGAAGTCTGGAGGGCGCAGCAGAAGAAGCAGAAGAAGGAGAATGAGAAGGTGAAGTCTGGAGGGTGAATCAGAAGAAGCAAAAGAAGGAGAAGGAGAAGGTGAAGTCTGGAGGGTGAATCAGAAGAAGTAGAAGAAGGAGAAGGAGAAGGTGAAGTCTGGAGGGTGAAGCAGAAGAATTAGAAGAAGGAGAAGGAGAAGGTGAAGTCAGGAGGGTGAATCAGAAGAAGTAGAAGAAGGAGAAGGAGAAGGTGAAGTCAGGAGGTTGAATCAGAAGAAGCAGAAGAAGGAGAAGGAGAATGTGAAGTCTGGAGGGTGAATCAGAAGAAGTAGAAGAAGGAGAAGGAGAAGGTGAAGTCTGGAGGGTGAATCAGAAGAAGCAGAAGAAGGAGAAGGAGAAGGTGAAGTCTGGAGGGTGAAGCAGTAGAAGCAGAAGAAAGAGAAGGAGAAGGTGAAGTCTGGAGGGTGAAGCAGAAGAAACAGAAGAAGGAGAAGGAGAAGGTGAAGACTGGAGGGTGAATCAGAAGAAGTCGAAGAAGGAGAAGGAGAAGGTGAAGTCTGGAGGGTGAATCAGAAGAAGTAGAAGAAGGAGAAGGAGAAGGTGAAGTCTGGAGGGTGAATCAGAAGAAGCAGAAGAAGGAGAAGGAGAAGGTGAGGTCTGGAGGGTGAATCAGAAGAAGCAGAAGAAGGAGAAGGAGAAGGTGAAGTCTGGAGGGTGAATCAGAAGAAGCAGAAGAAGGAGAAGGAGAAGGTGAAGTCTGGAGGGTGCATCAGAAGAAGCAGAAGAAGGAGAAGGAGAAGGTGAAGTCAGGAGGGTGAATCAGAAGAAGCAGAAGAAGGAGAAGGAGAAGGTGAATTTAGGAGGGTGAATCAGAAGAAGCAGAAAAAGGAGAAGGAGCAGGTGAAGTCAAGGGGGTGTAGCAGAAGAAGTAGAAGAAGGAGAAGGAGAAGGTGAAGTCAGGACGGTGAAGCAGAAGAAGCAGAAGAAGGAGAAGGAGAAGGTGAAGCCTGGAGGGCGCAGCAGAAGAAGCAGAAGAAGGAGAAGGAGAAGGTGAAGTCTGGAGTGTGAAGCAGAAGAAGCAGAAGAAGGAGAAGGAGAAGGTGAAGTCTGGAGGGCGCAGCATAAGAAGCAGAAGAAGGAGAATGAGAAGGTGAAGTCTGGAGGGTGAATCAGAAGAAGCAGAAGAAGGAGAAGGATAAGGTGAAGTCTGGAGGGTGAATCAGAAGAAGTAGAAGAAGGAGAAGGAGAAGGTGAAGTCTGGAGGGTGAAGCAGAAGAAGTAGAAGAAGGAGAAGGAGAAGGTGAAGTCAGGAGGGTGAATCAGAAGAAGTAGAAGAAGGAGAAGGAGAAGGTGAAGTCAGGAGGGTGAATCAGAAGAAGCAGAAGATGGAGAAGGAGAAGGTGAAGTCTGGAGGGTGAATCAGAAGAATCAGAAGAAGGAGAAGGAGAAGGTGAAGTCTGGAGGGTGAATCAGAAGAAGCAGTAGAAAGAGAAGGAGAAGGTGAAGTCTGGAGGGTGAAGCAGAAGAAACAGAAAAAGGAGAAGGAGAAGGTGAAGACTGGAGGGTGAATCAGAAGAAGTAGAAGAAGGAGAAGGAGAAGGTGAAGTCTGGAGGGTGAATCAGAAGAAGTGGAAGAAGGAGAAGGAGAAGTTGAAGTCTGGAGGGTGAATCAGAAGAAGCAGAAGAAGGAGAAGGAGAAGGTGAAGTCTGGAGGGTGAATCAGAAGAAGCAGAAGAAGGAGAAGGAGAAGATGAAGTCTGGAGGGTGAATCAGAAGAAGTAGAAGAAGGAGAAGGAGAAGGTGATATCTGGAGGGTGAATCAGAAGAAGTAGAAGAAGGAGAAGGAGAAGGTGAAGTCTGGAGGGTGAATCAGAAGAAACAGAAGAAGGAGAAGGAGAAGGTGAAGTCTGGAGGGTGAATCAGAAGAAGTAGAAGAAGGAGAAGGAGAAGGTGTAGTCTGGAGGGTGAATCAGAAGAAGTAGACGAAGGAGAAGGAGAAGGTGAAGTCTGGAGGGTGAATCAGAAGAAGCAGAAGAAGGAGAAGGAGAAGGTGAAGTCTGGAGGGTGAATCAGAAGAAGTAGAAGAAGGAGAAGGAGAAGGTGAAGTCTGGAGGGTGAATCAGAAGAAGCAGAAGAAGGAGAAGGAGAAGGTGAAGTCTGGAGGGTGAATCAGAAGAAGCAGAAGAAGGAGAAGGAGAAGGTGAAGTCTGGAGGGTGAATCAGAAGAAGCAGAATAAGGAGAAGGAGAAGGTGAAGTCTGGAGGGTGAATCAGAAGAAGCAGAAGAAGGAGAAGGAGAAGGTGAAGTCTGGAGGGTGAATCAGAAGAAGTAGAAGAAGGAGAAGGAGAAGGTGAAGTCTGGTGGCTGAATCAGAAGAAGTAGAAGAAGGAGAAGGAGAAGGTGAAGTCTGGAGGGTGAATCAGAAGAAGCAGAAGAAGGAGAAGGAGAAGATGAAGTCTGGAGGGTGAATCAGAGGAAGTAGAAGAAGGAGAAGGAGAAGGTGAGGTCTGGAGGGTGAATCAGAAGAAGCAGAAGAAGGAGAAGGATAAGGTGAAGTCAGGAGGGTGAATCAGAAGAAGCAGAAGAAGGAGAAGGAGAAGGTGAATTTAGGAGGGTGAATCAGAAGAAGCAGAAGAAGGAGAAGGAGCAGATGAAGTCAGGGGGTGTAGCAGAAGAAGTAGAAGAAGGAGAAGGAGAAGGTGAAGTCAGGACGGTGAAGCAGAAGAAGCAGAAGAAGGAGAAGGAGAAGGTGAAGCCTGGAGGGCGCAGCAGAAGAAGCAGAAGAAGGAGAAGGAGAAGGTGAAGTCTGGAGTGTGAAGCAGAAGAAGCAGAAGAAGGAGAAGGAGAAGGTGAAGTCTGGAGGGCGCAGCAGAAGAAGCAGAAGAAGGAGAATGAGAAGGTGAAGTCTGGAGGGTGAATCAGAAGAAGCAGAAGAAGGAGAAGGAGAAGGTGAAGTCTGGAGGGTGAATCAGAAGAAGTAGAAGAAGGAGAAGGAGAAGGTGAAGTCTGGAGGGTGAAGCAGAAGAAGTAGAAGAAGGAGAAGGAGAAGGTGAAGTCAGGAGGGTGAATCAGAAGAAGTAGAAGAAGGAGAAGGAGAAGGTGAAGTCAGGAGGGTGAATCAGAAGAAGCAGATGAAGGAGAAGGAGAAGGTGAAGTCTGGAGGGTGAATCAGAAGAATCAGAAGAAGGAGAAGGAGAAGGTGAAGTCTGGAGGGTGAATCAGAAGAAGCAGAAGAAAGAGAAGGAGAAGGTGAAGTATGGAGGGTGAAGCAGAAGAAACAAAAAAAGGAGAAGGAGAAGGTGAAGACTGGAGGGTGAATCAGAAGAAGTAGAAGAAGGAGAAGGAGAAGGTGAAGTCTGGAGGGTGGATCAGAAGAAGTGGAAGAAGGAGAAGGAGAAGTTGAAGTCTGGAGGGTGAATCAGAAGAAGCAGAAGAAGGAGAAGGAGAAGGTGAAGTCTGGAGGGTGAATCAGAAGAAGCAGAAGAAGGAGAAGGAGAAGATGAAGTCTGGAGGGTGAATCAGAAGAAGTAGAAGAAGGAGAAGGAGAAGGTGAAGTCAGGAGGGTGAATCAGAAGAAGTAGAAGAAGGAGAAGGAGAAGGTGAAGTCAGGAGGGTGAATCAGAAGAAGCAGAAGAAGGAGATAGAGAAGGTGAAGTCTGGAGGGTGAATCAGAAGAATCAGAAGAAGGAGAAGGAGAAGGTGAAGTCTGGAGGGTGAAGCAGTAGAAGCAGAAGAAAGAGAAGGAGAAGGTGAAGTCTGGAGGGTGAAGCAGAAGAAACAGAAGAAGGAGAAGGAGAAGGTGAAGACTGGAGGGTGAATCAGAAGAAGTCGAAGAAGGAGAAGGAGAAGGTGAAGTCTGGAGGGTGAATCAGAAGAAGTAGAAGAAGGAGAAGGAGAAGGTGAAGTCTGGTGGGTGAATCAGAAGAAGCAGAAGAAGGAGAAGGAGAAGGTGAAGTCTGGAGGGTGAATCAGAAGAAGCAGAAGAAGGAGAAGGAGAAGATGAAGTCTGGAGGGTGAATCAGAAGAAGTAGAAGAAGGAGAAGGAGAAGGTGAGGTCTGGAGGGTGAATCAGAAGAAGCAGAAGAAGGAGAAGGAGAAGGTGAAGTCTGGAGGGTGAATCAGAAGAAGCAGAAGAAGGAGAAGGAGAAGGTGAAGTCTGGAGGGTGAATCAGAAGAAGCAGAAGAAGGAGAAGGAGAAGGTGAAGTCAGGAGGGTGAATCAGAAGAAGCAGAAGAAGGAGAAGGAGAAGGTGAATTTAGGAGGGTGAATCAGAAGAAGCAGAAAAAGGAGAAGGAGCAGGTGAAGTCAAGGGGGTGTAGCAGAAGAAGTAGAAGAAGGAGAAGGAGAAGGTGAAGTCAGGACGGTGAAGCAGAAGAAGCAGAAGAAGGAGAAGGAGAAGGTGAAGCCTGGAGGGCGCAGCAGAAGAAGCAGAAGAAGGAGAAGGTGAAGTCTGGAGTGTGAAGCAGAAGAAGCAGAAGAAGGAGAAGGAGAAGGTGAAGTCTGGAGGGCGCAGCATAAGAAGCAGAAGAAGGAGAATGAGAAGGTGAAGTCTGGAGGGTGAATCAGAAGAAGCAGAAGAAGGAGAAGGAGAAGGTGAAGTCTGGAGGGTGAATCAGAAGAAGTAGAAGAAGGAGAAGGAGAAGGTGAAGTCTGGAGGGTGAAGCAGAAGAAGTAGAAGAAGGAGAAGGAGAAGGTGAAGTCAGGAGGGTGAATCAGAAGAAGTAGAAGAAGGAGAAGGAGAAGGTGAAGTCAGGAGGGTGAATCAGAAGAAGCAGAAGATGGAGAAGGAGAAGGTGAAGTCTGGAGTGTGAATCAGAAGAATCAGAAGAAGGAGAAGGAGAAGGTGAAGTCTGGAGGGTGAATCAGAAGAAGCAGTAGAAAGAGAAGGAGAAGGTGAAGTCTGGAGGGTGAAGCAGAAGAAACAGAAAAAGGAGAAGGAGAAGGTGAAGACTGGAGGGTGAATCAGAAGAAGTAGAAGAAGGAGAAGGAGAAGGTGAAGTCTGGAGGGTGAATCAGAAGAAGTGGAAGAAGGAGAAGGAGAAGTTGAAGTCTGGAGGGTGAATCAGAAGAAGCAGAAGAAGGAGAAGGAGAAGGTGAAGTCTGGAGGGTGAATCAGAAGAAGCAGAAGAAGGAGAAGGAGAAGATGAAGTCTGGAGGGTGAATCAGAAGAAGTAGAAGAAGGAGAAGGAGAAGGTGATATCTGGAGGGTGAATCAGAAGAAGTAGAAGAAGGAGAAGGAGAAGGTGAAGTCTGGAGGGTGAATCAGAAGAAACAGAAGAAGGAGAAGGAGAAGGTGAAGTCTGGAGGGTGAATCAGAAGAAGTAGAAGAAGGAGAAGGAGAAGGTGTAGTCTGGAGGGTGAATCAGAAGAAGTAGACGAAGGAGAAGGAGAAGGTGAAGTCTGGAGGGTGAATCAGAAGAAGCAGAAGAAGGAGAAGGAGAAGGTGAAGTCTGGAGGGTGAATCAGAAGAAGTAGAAGAAGGAGAAGGAGAAGGTGAAGTCTGGAGGGTGAATCAGAAGAAGCAGAAGAAGGAGAAGGAGAAGGTGAAGTCTGGAGGGTGAATCAGAAGAAGCAGAAGAAGGAGAAGGAGAAGGTGAAGTCTGGAGGGTGAATCAGAAGAAGCAGAATAAGGAGAAGGAGAAGGTGAAGTCTGGAGGGTGAATCAGAAGAAGCAGAAGAAGGAGAAGGAGAAGGTGAAGTCTGGAGGGTGAATCAGAAGAAGTAGAAGAAGGAGAAGGAGAAGGTGAAGTCTGGTGGCTGAATCAGAAGAAGTAGAAGAAGGAGAAGGAGAAGGTGAAGTCTGGAGGGTGAAGCAGAAGAAGTAGAAGAAGGAGAAGGAGAAGGTGAAGTCAGGAGGGTGAATCAGAAGAAGTAGAAGAAGGAGAAGGAGAAGGTGAAGTCAGGAGGGTGAATCAGAAGAAGCAGAAGAAGGAGATAGAGAAGGTGAAGTCTGGAGGGTGAATCAGAAGAATCAGAAGAAGGAGAAGGAGAAGGTGAAGTCTGGAGGGTGAAGCAGTAGAAGCAGAAGAAAGAGAAGGAGAAGGTGAAGTCTGGAGGGTGAATCAGAAGAAGTAGAAGAAGGAGAAGGAGAAGCTGAAGTCTGGTGGCTGAATCAGAAGAAGTAGAAGAAGGAGAAGGAGAAGGTGAAGTCTGGAGGGTGAAGCAGAAGAAGTAGAAGAAGGAGAAGGAGAAGGTGAAGTCAGGAGGGTGAATCAGAAGAAGTAGAAGAAGGAGAAGGAGAAGGTGAAGTCAGGAGGGTGAATCAGAAGAAGCAGAAGAAGGAGATAGAGAAGGTGAAGTCTGGAGGGTGAATCAGAAGAATCAGAAGAAGGAGAAGGAGAAGGTGAAGTCTGGAGGGTGAAGCAGTAGAAGCAGAAGAAAGAGAAGGAGAAGGTGAAGTCTGGAGGGTGAAGCAGAAGAAACAGAAGAAGGAGAAGGAGAAGGTGAAGACTGGAGGGTGAATCAGAAGAAGTCGAAGAAGGAGAAGGAGAAGGTGAAGTCTGGAGGGTGAATCAGAAGAAGTAGAAGAAGGAGAAGGAGAAGGTGAAGTCTGGAGGGTGAATCAGAAGAAGCAGAAGAAGGAGAAGGAGAAGGTGAGGTCTGGAGGGTGAATCAGAAGAAGCAGAAGAAGGAGAAGGAGAAGGTGAAGTCTGGAGGGTGAATCAGAAGAAGCAGAAGAAGGAGAAGGAGAAGGTGAAGTCTGGAGGGTGCATCAGAAGAAGCAGAAGAAGGAGAAGGAGAAGGTGAAGTCAGGAGGGTGAATCAGAAGAAGCAGAAGAAGGAGAAGGAGAAGGTGAATTTAGGAGGGTGAATCAGAAGAAGCAGAAAAAGGAGAAGGAGCAGGTGAAGTCAAGGGGGTGTAGCAGAAGAAGTAGAAGAAGGAGAAGGAGAAGGTGAAGTCAGGACGGTGAAGCAGAAGAAGCAGAAGAAGGAGAAGGAGAAGGTGAAGCCTGGAGGGCGCAGCAGAAGAAGCAGAAGAAGGAGAAGGAGAAGGTGAAGTCTGGAGTGTGAAGCAGAAGAAGCAGAAGAAGGAGAAGGAGAAGGTGAAGTCTGGAGGGCGCAGCATAAGAAGCAGAAGAAGGAGAATGAGAAGGTGAAGTCTGGAGGGTGAATCAGAAGAAGCAGAAGAAGGAGAAGGATAAGGTGAAGTCTGGAGGGTGAATCAGAAGAAGTAGAAGAAGGAGAAGGAGAAGGTGAAGTCTGGAGGGTGAAGCAGAAGAAGTAGAAGAAGGAGAAGGAGAAGGTGAAGTCAGGAGGGTGAATCAGAAGAAGTAGAAGAAGGAGAAGGAGAAGGTGAAGTCAGGAGGGTGAATCAGAAGAAGCAGAAGATGGAGAAGGAGAAGGTGAAGTCTGGAGGGTGAATCAGAAGAATCAGAAGAAGGAGAAGGAGAAGGTGAAGTCTGGAGGGTGAATCAGAAGAAGCAGTAGAAAGAGAAGGAGAAGGTGAAGTCTGGAGGGTGAAGCAGAAGAAACAGAAAAAGGAGAAGGAGAAGGTGAAGACTGGAGGGTGAATCAGAAGAAGTAGAAGAAGGAGAAGGAGAAGGTGAAGTCTGGAGGGTGAATCAGAAGAAGTGGAAGAAGGAGAAGGAGAAGTTGAAGTCTGGAGGGTGAATCAGAAGAAGCAGAAGAAGGAGAAGGAGAAGGTGAAGTCTGGAGGGTGAATCAGAAGAAGCAGAAGAAGGAGAAGGAGAAGATGAAGTCTGGAGGGTGAATCAGAAGAAGTAGAAGAAGGAGAAGGAGAAGGTGATATCTGGAGGGTGAATCAGAAGAAGTAGAAGAAGGAGAAGGAGAAGGTGAAGTCTGGAGGGTGAATCAGAAGAAACAGAAGAAGGAGAAGGAGAAGGTGAAGTCTGGAGGGTGAATCAGAAGAAGTAGAAGAAGGAGAAGGAGAAGGTGTAGTCTGGAGGGTGAATCAGAAGAAGTAGACGAAGGAGAAGGAGAAGGTGAAGTCTGGAGGGTGAATCAGAAGAAGCAGAAGAAGGAGAAGGAGAAGGTGAAGTCTGGAGGGTGAATCAGAAGAAGTAGAAGAAGGAGAAGGAGAAGGTGAAGTCTGGAGGGTGAATCAGAAGAAGCAGAAGAAGGAGAAGGAGAAGGTGAAGTCTGGAGGGTGAATCAGAAGAAGCAGAAGAAGGAGAAGGAGAAGGTGAAGTCTGGAGGGTGAATCAGAAGAAGCAGAATAAGGAGAAGGAGAAGGTGAAGTCTGGAGGGTGAATCAGAAGAAGCAGAAGAAGGAGAAGGAGAAGGTGAAGTCTGGAGGGTGAATCAGAAGAAGTAGAAGAAGGAGAAGGAGAAGGTGAAGTCTGGTGGCTGAATCAGAAGAAGTAGAAGAAGGAGAAGGAGAAGGTGAAGTCTGGAGGGTGAATCAGAAGAAGCAGAAGAAGGAGAAGGAGAAGATGAAGTCTGGAGGGTGAATCAGAGGAAGTAGAAGAAGGAGAAGGAGAAGGTGAGGTCTGGAGGGTGAATCAGAAGAAGCAGAAGAAGGAGAAGGATAAGGTGAAGTCAGGAGGGTGAATCAGAAGAAGCAGAAGAAGGAGAAGGAGAAGGTGAATTTAGGAGGGTGAATCAGAAGAAGCAGAAGAAGGAGAAGGAGCAGATGAAGTCAGGGGGTGTAGCAGAAGAAGTAGAAGAAGGAGAAGGAGAAGGTGAAGTCAGGACGGTGAAGCAGAAGAAGCAGAAGAAGGAGAAGGAGAAGGTGAAGCCTGGAGGGCGCAGCAGAAGAAGCAGAAGAAGGAGAAGGAGAAGGTGAAGTCTGGAGTGTGAAGCAGAAGAAGCAGAAGAAGGAGAAGGAGAAGGTGAAGTCTGGAGGGCGCAGCAGAAGAAGCAGAAGAAGGAGAATGAGAAGGTGAAGTCTGGAGGGTGAATCAGAAGAAGCAGAAGAAGGAGAAGGAGAAGGTGAAGTCTGGAGGGTGAATCAGAAGAAGTAGAAGAAGGAGAAGGAGAAGGTGAAGTCTGGAGGGTGAAGCAGAAGAAGTAGAAGAAGGAGAAGGAGAAGGTGAAGTCAGGAGGGTGAATCAGAAGAAGTAGAAGAAGGAGAAGGAGAAGGTGAAGTCAGGAGGGTGAATCAGAAGAAGCAGATGAAGGAGAAGGAGAAGGTGAAGTCTGGAGGGTGAATCAGAAGAATCAGAAGAAGGAGAAGGAGAAGGTGAAGTCTGGAGGGTGAATCAGAAAAGCAGAAGAAAGAGAAGGAGAAGGTGAAGTATGGAGGGTGAAGCAGAAGAAACAAAAAAAGGAGAAGGAGAAGGTGAAGACTGGAGGGTGAATCAGAAGAAGTAGAAGAAGGAGAAGGAGAAGGTGAAGTCTGGAGGGTGGATCAGAAGAAGTGGAAGAAGGAGAAGGAGAAGTTGAAGTCTGGAGGGTGAATCAGAAGAAGCAGAAGAAGGAGAAGGAGAAGGTGAAGTCTGGAGGGTGAATCAGAAGAAGCAGAAGAAGGAGAAGGAGAAGATGAAGTCTGGAGGGTGAATCAGAAGAAGTAGAAGAAGGAGAAGGAGAAGGTGAAGTCAGGAGGGTGAATCAGAAGAAGTAGAAGAAGGAGAAGGAGAAGGTGAAGTCAGGAGGGTGAATCAGAAGAAGCAGAAGAAGGAGATAGAGAAGGTGAAGTCTGGAGGGTGAATCAGAAGAATCAGAAGAAGGAGAAGGAGAAGGTGAAGTCTGGAGGGTGAAGCAGTAGAAGCAGAAGAAAGAGAAGGAGAAGGTGAAGTCTGGAGGGTGAAGCAGAAGAAACAGAAGAAGGAGAAGGAGAAGGTGAAGACTGGAGGGTGAATCAGAAGAAGTCGAAGAAGGAGAAGGAGAAGGTGAAGTCTGGAGGGTGAATCAGAAGAAGTAGAAGAAGGAGAAGGAGAAGGTGAAGTCTGGTGGGTGAATCAGAAGAAGCAGAAGAAGGAGAAGGAGAAGGTGAAGTCTGGAGGGTGAATCAGAAGAAGCAGAAGAAGGAGAAGGAGAAGATGAAGTCTGGAGGGTGAATCAGAAGAAGTAGAAGAAGGAGAAGGAGAAGGTGAGGTCTGGAGGGTGAATCAGAAGAAGCAGAAGAAGGAGAAGGAGAAGGTGAAGTCTGGAGGGTGAATCAGAAGAAGCAGAAGAAGGAGAAGGAGAAGGTGAAGTCTGGAGGGTGAATCAGAAGAAGCAGAAGAAGGAGAAGGAGAAGGTGAAGTCAGGAGGGTGAATCAGAAGAAGCAGAAGAAGGAGAAGGAGAAGGTGAATTTAGGAGGGTGAATCAGAAGAAGCAGAAAAAGGAGAAGGAGCAGGTGAAGTCAAGGGGGTGTAGCAGAAGAAGTAGAAGAAGGAGAAGGAGAAGGTGAAGTCAGGACGGTGAAGCAGAAGAAGCAGAAGAAGGAGAAGGAGAAGGTGAAGCCTGGAGGGCGCAGCAGAAGAAGCAGAAGAAGGAGAAGGAGAAGGTGAAGTCTGGAGTGTGAAGCAGAAGAAGCAGAAGAAGGAGAAGGAGAAGGTGAAGTCTGGAGGGCGCAGCATAAGAAGCAGAAGAAGGAGAATGAGAAGGTGAAGTCTGGAGGGTGAATCAGAAGAAGCAGAAGAAGGAGAAGGAGAAGGTGAAGTCTGGAGGGTGAATCAGAAGAAGTAGAAGAAGGAGAAGGAGAAGGTGAAGTCTGGAGGGTGAAGCAGAAGAAGTAGAAGAAGGAGAAGGAGAAGGTGAAGTCAGGAGGGTGAATCAGAAGAAGTAGAAGAAGGAGAAGGAGAAGGTGAAGTCAGGAGGGTGAATCAGAAGAAGCAGAAGATGGAGAAGGAGAAGGTGAAGTCTGGAGTGTGAATCAGAAGAATCAGAAGAAGGAGAAGGAGAAGGTGATGTCTGGAGGGTGAATCAGAAGAAGCAGTAGAAAGAGAAGGAGAAGGTGAAGTCTGGAGGGTGAAGCAGAAGAAACAGAAAAAGGAGAAGGAGAAGGTGAAGACTGGAGGGTGAATCAGAAGAAGTAGAAGAAGGAGAAGGAGAAGGTGAAGTCTGGAGGGTGAATCAGAAGAAGTGGAAGAAGGAGAAGGAGAAGTTGAAGTCTGGAGGGTGAATCAGAAGAAGCAGAAGAAGGAGAAGGAGAAGGTGAAGTCTGGAGGGTGAATCAGAAGAAGCAGAAGAAGGAGAAGGAGAAGATGAAGTCTGGAGGGTGAATCAGAAGAAGTAGAAGAAGGAGAAGGAGAAGGTGATATCTGGAGGGTGAATCAGAAGAAGTAGAAGAAGGAGAAGGAGAAGGTGAAGTCTGGAGGGTGAATCAGAAGAAACAGAAGAAGGAGAAGGAGAAGGTGAAGTCTGGAGGGTGAATCAGAAGAAGTAGAAGAAGGAGAAGGAGAAGGTGTAGTCTGGAGGGTGAATCAGAAGAAGTAGACGAAGGAGAAGGAGAAGGTGAAGTCTGGAGGGTGAATCAGAAGAAGCAGAAGAAGGAGAAGGAGAAGGTGAAGTCTGGAGGGTGAATCAGAAGAAGTAGAAGAAGGAGAAGGAGAAGGTGAAGTCTGGAGGGTGAATCAGAAGAAGCAGAAGAAGGAGAAGGAGAAGGTGAAGTCTGGAGGGTGAATCAGAAGAAGCAGAAGAAGGAGAAGGAGAAGGTGAAGTCTGGAGGGTGAATCAGAAGAAGCAGAATAAGGAGAAGGAGAAGGTGAAGTCTGGAGGGTGAATCAGAAGAAGCAGAAGAAGGAGAAGGAGAAGGTGAAGTCTGGAGGGTGAATCAGAAGAAGTAGAAGAAGGAGAAGGAGAAGGTGAAGTCTGGTGGCTGAATCAGAAGAAGTAGAAGAAGGAGAAGGAGAAGGTGAAGTCTGGAGGGTGAAGCAGAAGAAGTAGAAGAAGGAGAAGGAGAAGGTGAAGTCAGGAGGGTGAATCAGAAGAAGTAGAAGAAGGAGAAGGAGAAGGTGAAGTCAGGAGGGTGAATCAGAAGAAGCAGAAGAAGGAGATAGAGAAGGTGAAGTCTGGAGGGTGAATCAGAAGAATCAGAAGAAGGAGAAGGAGAAGGTGAAGTCTGGAGGGTGAAGCAGTAGAAGCAGAAGAAAGAGAAGGAGAAGGTGAAGTCTGGAGGGTGAATCAGAAGAAGTAGAAGAAGGAGAAGGAGAAGCTGAAGTCTGGTGGCTGAATCAGAAGAAGTAGAAGAAGGAGAAGGAGAAGGTGAAGTCTGGAGGGTGAAGCAGAAGAAGTAGAAGAAGGAGAAGGAGAAGGTGAAGTCAGGAGGGTGAATCAGAAGAAGTAGAAGAAGGAGAAGGAGAAGGTGAAGTCAGGAGGGTGAATCAGAAGAAGCAGAAGAAGGAGATAGAGAAGGTGAAGTCTGGAGGGTGAATCAGAAGAATCAGAAGAAGGAGAAGGAGAAGGTGAAGTCTGGAGGGTGAAGCAGTAGAAGCAGAAGAAAGAGAAGGAGAAGGTGAAGTCTGGAGGGTGAAGCAGAAGAAACAGAAGAAGGAGAAGGAGAAGGTGAAGACTGGAGGGTGAATCAGAAGAAGTCGAAGAAGGAGAAGGAGAAGGTGAAGTCTGGAGGGTGAATCAGAAGAAGTAGAAGAAGGAGAAGGAGAAGGTGAAGTCTGGAGGGTGAATCAGAAGAAGCAGAAGAAGGAGAAGGAGAAGGTGAAGTCTGGAGGGTGAATCAGAAGAAGCAGAAGAAGGAGAAGGAGAAGATGAAGTCTGGAGGGTGAATCAGAAGAAGTAGAAGAAGGAGAAGGAGAAGGTGAGGTCTGGAGGGTGAATCAGAAGAAGCAGAAGAAGGAGAAGGAGAAGGTGAAGTCTGGAGGGTGAATCAGAAGAAGCAGAAGAAGGAGAAGGAGAAGGTGAAGTCTGGAGGGTGAATCAGAAGAAGCAGAAGAAGGAGAAGGAGAAGGTGAAGTCAGGAGGGTGAATCAGAAGAAGCAGAAGAAGGAGAAGGAGAAGGTGAATTTAGGAGGGTGAATCAGAAGAAGCAGAAAAAGGAGAAGGAGCAGGTGAAGTCAAGGGGGTGTAGCAGAAGAAGTAGAAGAAGGAGAAGGAGAAGGTGAAGTCAGGACGGTGAAGCAGAAGAAGCAGAAGAAGGAGAAGGAGAAGGTGAAGCCTGGAGGGCGCAGCAGAAGAAGCAGAAGAAGGAGAAGGAGAAGGTGAAGTCTGGAGTGTGAAGCAGAAGAAGCAGAAGAAGGAGAAGGAGAAGGTGAAGTCTGGAGGGCGCAGCATAAGAAGCAGAAGAAGGAGAATGAGAAGGTGAAGTCTGGAGGGTGAATCAGAAGAAGCAGAAGAAGGAGAAGGAGAAGGTGAAGTCTGGAGGGTGAATCAGAAGAAGTAGAAGAAGGAGAAGGAGAAGGTGAAGTCTGGAGGGTGAAGCAGAAGAAGTAGAAGAAGGAGAAGGAGAAGGTGAAGTCAGGAGGGTGAATCAGAAGAAGTAGAAGAAGGAGAAGGAGAAGGTGAAGTCAGGAGGGTGAATCAGAAGAAGCAGAAGATGGAGAAGGAGAAGGTGAAGTCTGGAGGGTGAATCAGAAGAATCAGAAGAAGGAGAAGGAGAAGGTGAAGTCTGGAGGGTGAATCAGAAGAAGCAGTAGAAAGAGAAGGAGAAGGTGAAGTCTGGAGGGTGAAGCAGAAGAAACAGAAAAAGGAGAAGGAGAAGGTGAAGACTGGAGGGTGAATCAGAAGAAGTAGAAGAAGGAGAAGGAGAAGGTGAAGTCTGGAGGGTGAATCAGAAGAAGTGGAAGAAGGAGAAGGAGAAGTTGAAGTCTGGAGGGTGAATCAGAAGAAGCAGAAGAAGGAGAAGGAGAAGGTGAAGTCTGGAGGGTGAATCAGAAGAAGCAGAAGAAGGAGATGGAGAAGATGAAGTCTGGAGGGTGAATCAGAAGAAGTAGAAGAAGGAGAAGGAGAAGGTGATATCTGGAGGGTGAATCAGAAGAAGTAGAAGAAGGAGAAGGAGAAGGTGAAGTCTGGAGGGTGAATCAGAAGAAACAGAAGAAGGAGAAGGAGAAGGTGAAGTCTGGAGGGTGAATCAGAAGAAGTAGAAGAAGGAGAAGGAGAAGGTGTAGTCTGGAGGGTGAATCAGAAGAAGTAGACGAAGGAGAAGGAGAAGGTGAAGTCTGGAGGGTGAATCAGAAGAAGCAGAAGAAGGAGAAGGAGAAGGTGAAGTCTGGAGGGTGAATCAGAAGAAGTAGAAGAAGGAGAAGGAGAAGGTGAAGTCTGGAGGGTGAATCAGAAGAAGCAGAAGAAGGAGAAGGAGAAGGTGAAGTCTGGAGGGTGAATCAGAAGAAGCAGAAGAAGGAGAAGGAGAAGGTGAAGTCTGGAGGGTGAATCAGAAGAAGCAGAATAAGGAGAAGGAGAAGGTGAAGTCTGGAGGGTGAATCAGAAGAAGCAGAAGAAGGAGAAGGAGAAGGTGAAGTCTGGAGGGTGAATCAGAAGAAGTAGAAGAAGGAGAAGGAGAAGGTGAAGTCTGGTGGCTGAATCAGAAGAAGTAGAAGAAGGAGAAGGAGAAGGTGAAGTCTGGAGGGTGAATCAGAAGAAGCAGAAGAAGGAGAAGGAGAAGATGAAGTCTGGAGGGTGAATCAGAGGAAGTAGAAGAAGGAGAAGGAGAAGGTGAGGTCTGGAGGGTGAATCAGAAGAAGCAGAAGAAGGAGAAGGATAAGGTGAAGTCTGGAGGGTGAATCAGAAGAAGCAGAAGAAGGAGAAGGAGAAGGGGAAGTCTGGAGGGTGAATCAGAAGAAGCAGAAGAAGGAGAAGGAGAAGGTGAAGTCAGGAGGGTGAATCAGAAGAAGCAGAAGAAGGAGAAGGAGAAGGTGAATTTAGGAGGGTGAATCAGAAGAAGCAGAAGAAGGAGAAGGAGCAGGTGAAGTCAGGGGGTGTAGCAGAAGAAGTAGAAGAAGGAGAAGGAGAAGGTGAAGTCAGGACGGTGAAGCAGAAGAAGCAGAAGAAGGAGAAGGAGAAGGTGAAGCCTGGAGGGCGCCGCAGAAGAAGCAGAAGAAGGAGAAGGAGAAGGTGAAGTCTGGAGTGTGAAGCAGAAGAAGCAGAAGAAGGAGAAGGAGAAGGTGAAGTCTGGAGGGCGCAGCAGAAGAAGCAGAAGAAGGAGAATGAGAAGGTGAAGTCTGGAGGGTGAATCAGAAGAAGCAGAAGAAGGAGAAGGAGAACGTGAAGTCTGGAGGGTGAATCAGAAGAAGTAGAAGAAGGAGAAGGAGAAGGTGAAGTCTGGAGGGTGAAGCAGAAGAAGTAGAAGAAGGAGAAGGAGAAGGTGAAGTCAGGAGGGTGAATCAGAAGAAGTAGAAGAAGGAGAAGGAGAAGGTGAAGTCAGGAGGGTGAATCAGAAGAAGCAGATGAAGGAGAAGGAGAAGGTGAAGTCTGGAGGGTGAATCAGAAGAATCAGAAGAAGGAGAAGGAGAAGGTGAAGTCTGGAGGGTGAATCAGAAGAAGCAGAAGAAAGAGAAGGAGAAGGTGAAGTATGGAGGGTGAAGCAGAAGAAACAAAAAAAGGAGAAGGAGAAGGTGAAGACTGGAGGGTGAATCAGAAGAAGTAGAAGAAGGAGAAGGAGAAGGTGAAGTCTGGAGGGTGGATCAGAAGAAGTGGAAGAAGGAGAAGGAGAAGTTGAAGTCTGGAGGGTGAATCAGAAGAAGCAGAAGAAGGAGAAGGAGAAGGTGAAGTCTGGAGGGTGAATCAGAAGAAGCAGAAGAAGGAGAAGGAGAAGATGAAGTCTGGAGGGTGAATCAGAAGAAGTAGAAGAAGGAGAAGGAGAAGGTGAAGTCAGGAGGGTGAATCAGAAGAAGTAGAAGAAGGAGAAGGAGAAGGTGAAGTCAGGAGGGTGAATCAGAAGAAGCAGAAG
Organism: Somniosus microcephalus; assembly: GCF_052327205.1. Lineage (NCBI taxonomy): Eukaryota > Metazoa > Chordata > Chondrichthyes > Squaliformes > Somniosidae > Somniosus > Somniosus microcephalus. Next base: position 75,227 of record NW_028225465.1, on the reverse strand, counting down.
AAGGAGATAGAGAAGGTGAAGTCTGGAGGGTGAATCAGAAGAATCAGAAGAAGGAGAAGGAGAAGGTGAAGTCTGGAGGGTGAAGCAGTAGAAGCAGAAGAAAGAGAAGGAGAAGGTGAAGTCTGGAGGGTGAAGCAGAAGAAACAGAAGAAGGAGAAGGAGAAGGTGAAGACTGGAGGGTGAATCAGAAGAAGTCGAAGAAGGAGAAGGAGAAGGTGAAGTCTGGAGGGTGAATCAGAAGAAGTAGAAGAAGGAGAAGGAGAAGGTGAAGTCTGGAGGGTGAATCAGAAGAAGCAGAAGAAGGAGAAGGAGAAGGTGAAGTCTGGAGGGTGAATCAGAAGAAGCAGAAGAAGGAGAAGGAGAAGATGAAGTCTGGAGGGTGAATCAGAAGAAGTAGAAGAAGGAGAAGGAGAAGGTGAGGTCTGGAGGGTGAATCAGAAGAAGCAGAAGAAGGAGAAGGAGAAGGTGAAGTCTGGAGGGTGAATCAGAAGAAGCAGAAGAAGGAGAAGGAGAAGGTGAAGTCTGGAGGGTGAATCAGAAGAAGCAGAAGAAGGAGAAGGAGAAGGTGAAGTCAGGAGGGTGAATCAGAAGAAGCAGAAGAAGGAGAAGGAGAAGGTGAATTTAGGAGGGTGAATCAGAAGAAGCAGAAAAAGGAGAAGGAGCAGGTGAAGTCAAGGGGGTGTAGCAGAAGAAGTAGAAGAAGGAGAAGGAGAAGGTGAAGTCAGGACGGTGAAGCAGAAGAAGCAGAAGAAGGAGAAGGAGAAGGTGAAGCCTGGAGGGCGCAGCAGAAGAAGCAGAAGAAGGAGAAGGAGAAGGTGAAGTCTGGAGTGTGAAGCAGAAGAAGCAGAAGAAGGAGAAGGAGAAGGTGAAGTCTGGAGGGCGCAGCATAAGAAGCAGAAGAAGGAGAATGAGAAGGTGAAGTCTGGAGGGTGAATCAGAAGAAGCAGAAGAAGGAGAAGGAGAAGGTGAAGTCTGGAGGGTGAATCAGAAGAAGTAGAAGAAGGAGAAGGAGAAGGTGAAGTCTGGAGGGTGAAGCAGAAGAAGTAGAAGAAGGAGAAGGAGAAGGTGAAGTCAGGAGGGTGAATCAGAAGAAGTAGAAGAAGGAGAAGGAGAAGGTGAAGTCAGGAGGGTGAATCAGAAGAAGCAGAAGATGGAGAAGGAGAAGGTGAAGTCTGGAGGGTGAATCAGAAGAATCAGAAGAAGGAGAAGGAGAAGGTGAAGTCTGGAGGGTGAATCAGAAGAAGCAGTAGAAAGAGAAGGAGAAGGTGAAGTCTGGAGGGTGAAGCAGAAGAAACAGAAAAAGGAGAAGGAGAAGGTGAAGACTGGAGGGTGAATCAGAAGAAGTAGAAGAAGGAGAAGGAGAAGGTGAAGTCTGGAGGGTGAATCAGAAGAAGTGGAAGAAGGAGAAGGAGAAGTTGAAGTCTGGAGGGTGAATCAGAAGAAGCAGAAGAAGGAGAAGGAGAAGGTGAAGTCTGGAGGGTGAATCAGAAGAAGCAGAAGAAGGAGAAGGAGAAGATGAAGTCTGGAGGGTGAATCAGAAGAAGTAGAAGAAGGAGAAGGAGAAGGTGATATCTGGAGGGTGAATCAGAAGAAGTAGAAGAAGGAGAAGGAGAAGGTGAAGTCTGGAGGGTGAATCAGAAGAAACAGAAGAAGGAGAAGGAGAAGGTGAAGTCTGGAGGGTGAATCAGAAGAAGTAGAAGAAGGAGAAGGAGAAGGTGTAGTCTGGAGGGTGAATCAGAAGAAGTAGACGAAGGAGAAGGAGAAGGTGAAGTCTGGAGGGTTAATCAGAAGAAGCAGAAGAAGGAGAAGGAGAAGGTGAAGTCTGGAGGGTGAATCAGAAGAAGTAGAAGAAGGAGAAGGAGAAGGTGAAGTCTGGAGGGTGAATCAGAAGAAGCAGAAGAAGGAGAAGGAGAAGGTGAAGTCTGGAGGGTGAATCAGAAGAAGCAGAAGAAGGAGAAGGAGAAGGTGAAGTCTGGAGGGTGAATCAGAAGAAGCAGAATAAGGAGAAGGAGAAGGTGAAGTCTGGAGGGTGAATCAGAAGAAGCAGAAGAAGGAGAAGGAGAAGGTGAAGTCTGGAGGGTGAATCAGAAGAAGTAGAAGAAGGAGAAGGAGAAGGTGAAGTCTGGTGGCTGAATCAGAAGAAGTAGAAGAAGGAGAAGGAGAAGGTGAAGTCTGGAGGGTGAATCAGAAGAAGCAGAAGAAGGAGAAGGAGAAGATGAAGTCTGGAGGGTGAATCAGAGGAAGTAGAAGAAGGAGAAGGAGAAGGTGAGGTCTGGAGGGTGAATCAGAAGAAGCAGAAGAAGGAGAAGGATAAGGTGAAGTCTGGAGGGTGAATCAGAAGAAGCAGAAGAAGGAGAAGGAGAAGGGGAAGTCTGGAGGGTGAATCAGAAGAAGCAGAAGAAGGAGAAGGAGAAGGTGAAGTCAGGAGGGTGAATCAGAAGAAGCAGAAGAAGGAGAAGGAGAAGGTGAATTTAGGAGGGTGAATCAGAAGAAGCAGAAGAAGGAGAAGGAGCAGGTGAAGTCAGGGGGTGTAGCAGAAGAAGTAGAAGAAGGAGAAGGAGAAGGTGAAGTCAGGACGGTGAAGCAGAAGAAGCAGAAGAAGGAGAAGGAGAAGGTGAAGCCTGGAGGGCGCCGCAGAAGAAGCAGAAGAAGGAGAAGGAGAAGGTGAAGTCTGGAGTGTGAAGCAGAAGAAGCAGAAGAAGGAGAAGGAGAAGGTGAAGTCTGGAGGGCGCAGCAGAAGAAGCAGAAGAAGGAGAATGAGAAGGTGAAGTCTGGAGGGTGAATCAGAAGAAGCAGAAGAAGGAGAAGGAGAAGGTGAAGTCTGGAGGGTGAATCAGAAGAAGTAGAAGAAGGAGAAGGAGAAGGTGAAGTCTGGAGGGTGAAGCAGAAGAAGTAGAAGAAGGAGAAGGAGAAGGTGAAGTCAGGAGGGTGAATCAGAAGAAGTAGAAGAAGGAGAAGGAGAAGGTGAAGTCAGGAGGGTGAATCAGAAGAAGCAGATGAAGGAGAAGGAGAAGGTGAAGTCTGGAGGGTGAATCAGAAGAATCAGAAGAAGGAGAAGGAGAAGGTGAAGTCTGGAGGGTGAATCAGAAGAAGCAGAAGAAAGAGAAGGAGAAGGTGAAGTATGGAGGGTGAAGCAGAAGAAACAAAAAAAGGAGAAGGAGAAGGTGAAGACTGGAGGGTGAATCAGAAGAAGTAGAAGAAGGAGAAGGAGAAGGTGAAGTCTGGAGGGTGGATCAGAAGAAGTGGAAGAAGGAGAAGGAGAAGTTGAAGTCTGGAGGGTGAATCAGAAGAAGCAGAAGAAGGAGAAGGAGAAGGTGAAGTCTGGAGGGTGAATCAGAAGAAGCAGAAGAAGGAGAAGGAGAAGATGAAGTCTGGAGGGTGAATCAGAAGAAGTAGAAGAAGGAGAAGGAGAAGGTGAAGTCAGGAGGGTGAATCAGAAGAAGTAGAAGAAGGAGAAGGAGAAGGTGAAGTCAGGAGGGTGAATCAGAAGAAGCAGAAGAAGGAGATAGAGAAGGTGAAGTCTGGAGGGTGAATCAGAAGAATCAGAAGAAGGAGAAGGAGAAGGTGAAGTCTGGAGGGTGAAGCAGTAGAAGCAGAAGAAAGAGAAGGAGAAGGTGAAGTCTGGAGGGTGAAGCAGAAGAAACAGAAGAAGGAGAAGGAGAAGGTGAAGACTGGAGGGTGAATCAGAAGAAGTCGAAGAAGGAGAAGGAGAAGGTGAAGTCTGGAGGGTGAATCAGAAGAAGTAGAAGAAGGAGAAGGAGAAGGTGAAGTCTGGAGGGTGAATCAGAAGAAGCAGAAGAAGGAGAAGGAGAAGGTGAAGTCTGGAGGGTGAATCAGAAGAAGCAGAAGAAGGAGAAGGAGAAGATGAAGTCTGGAGGGTGAATCAGAAGAAGTAGAAGAAGGAGAAGGAGAAGGTGAGGTCTGGAGGGTGAATCAGAAGAAGCAGAAGAAGGAGAAGGAGAAGGTGAAGTCTGGAGGGTGAATCAGAAGAAGCAGAAGAAGGAGAAGGAGAAGGTGAAGTCTGGAGGGTGAATCAGAAGAAGCAGAAGAAGGAGAAGGAGAAGGTGAAGTCAGGAGGGTGAATCAGAAGAAGCAGAAGAAGGAGAAGGAGAAGGTGAATTTAGGAGGGTGAATCAGAAGAAGCAGAAAAAGGAGAAGGAGCAGGTGAAGTCAAGGGGGTGTAGCAGAAGAAGTAGAAGAAGGAGAAGGAGAAGGTGAAGTCAGGACGGTGAAGCAGAAGAAGCAGAAGAAGGAGAAGGAGAAGGTGAAGCCTGGAGGGCGCAGCAGAAGAAGCAGAAGAAGGAGAAGGAGAAGGTGAAGTCTGGAGTGTGAAGCAGAAGAAGCAGAAGAAGGAGAAGGAGAAGGTGAAGTCTGGAGGGCGCAGCATAAGAAGCAGAAGAAGGAGAATGAGAAGGTGAAGTCTGGAGGGTGAATCAGAAGAAGCAGAAGAAGGAGAAGGAGAAGGTGAAGTCTGGAGGGTGAATCAGAAGAAGTAGAAGAAGGAGAAGGAGAAGGTGAAGTCTGGAGGGTGAAGCAGAAGAAGTAGAAGAAGGAGAAGGAGAAGGTGAAGTCAGGAGGGTGAATCAGAAGAAGTAGAAGAAGGAGAAGGAGAAGGTGAAGTCAGGAGGGTGAATCAGAAGAAGCAGAAGATGGAGAAGGAGAAGGTGAAGTCTGGAGGGTGAATCAGAAGAATCAGAAGAAGGAGAAGGAGAAGGTGAAGTCTGGAGGGTGAAGCAGAAGAAACAGAAAAAGGAGAAGGAGAAGGTGAAGTCTGGAGGGTGAATCAGAAGAAGCAGAAGAAGGAGAAGGAGAAGGTGAAGTCTGGAGGGTGAATCAGAAGAAGCAGAAGAAGGAGAAGGAGAAGGTGAAGTCTGGAGGGTGAATCAGAAGAAGCAGAAGAAGGAGAAGGAGAAGATGAAGTCTGGAGGGTGAATCAGAAGAAGTAGAAGAAGGAGAAGGAGAAGGTGATATCTGGAGGGTGAATCAGAAGAAGTAGAAGAAGGAGAAGGAGAAGGTGAAGTCTGGAGGGTGAATCAGAAGAAACAGAAGAAGGAGAAGGAGAAGGTGAAGTCTGGAGGGTGAATCAGAAGAAGTAGAAGAAGGAGAAGGAGAAGGTGTAGTCTGGAGGGTGAATCAGAAGAAGTAGACGAAGGAGAAGGAGAAGGTGAAGTCTGGAGGGTTAATCAGAAGAAGCAGAAGAAGGAGAAGGAGAAGGTGAAGTCTGGAGGGTGAATCAGAAGAAGTAGAAGAAGGAGAAGGAGAAGGTGAAGTCTGGAGGGTGAATCAGAAGAAGCAGAAGAAGGAGAAGGAGAAGGTGAAGTCTGGAGGGTGAATCAGAAGAAGCAGAAGAAGGAGAAGGAGAAGGTGAAGTCTGGAGGGTGAATCAGAAGAAGCAGAATAAGGAGAAGGAGAAGGTGAAGTCTGGAGGGTGAATCAGAAGAAGCAGAAGAAGGAGAAGGAGAAGGTGAAGTCTGGAGGGTGAATCAGAAGAAGTAGAAGAAGGAGAAGGAGAAGGTGAAGTCTGGTGGCTGAATCAGAAGAAGTAGAAGAAGGAGAAGGAGAAGGTGAAGTCTGGAGGGTGAATCAGAAGAAGCAGAAGAAGGAGAAGGAGAAGATGAAGTCTGGAGGGTGAATCAGAGGAAGTAGAAGAAGGAGAAGGAGAAGGTGAGGTCTGGAGGGTGAATCAGAAGAAGCAGAAGAAGGAGAAGGATAAGGTGAAGTCTGGAGGGTGAATCAGAAGAAGCAGAAGAAGGAGAAGGAGAAGGGGAAGTCTGGAGGGTGAATCAGAAGAAGCAGAATAAGGAGAAGGAGAAGGTGAAGTCAGGAGGGTGAATCAGAAGAAGCAGAAGAAGGAGAAGGAGAAGGTGAATTTAGGAGGGTGAATCAGAAGAAGCAGAAGAAGGAGAAGGAGCAGGTGAAGTCAGGGGGTGTAGCAGAAGAAGTAGAAGAAGGAGAAGGAGAAGGTGAAGTCAGGACGGTGAAGCAGAAGAAGCAGAAGAAGGAGAAGGAGAAGGTGAAGCCTGGAGGGCGCAGCAGAAGAAGCAGAAGAAGGAGAAGGAGAAGGTGAAGTCTGGAGTGTGAAGCAGAAGAAGCAGAAGAAGGAGAAGGAGAAGGTGAAGTCTGGAGGGCGCAGCAGAAGAAGCAGAAGAAGGAGAATGAGAAGGTGAAGTCTGGAGGGTGAATCAGAAGAAGCAGAAGAAGGAGAAGGAGAAGGTGAAGTCTGGAGGGTGAATCAGAAGAAGTAGAAGAAGGAGAAGGAGAAGGTGAAGTCTGGAGGGTGAAGCAGAAGAAGTAGAAGAAGGAGAAGGAGAAGGTGAAGTCAGGAGGGTGAATCAGAAGAAGTAGAAGAAGGAGAAGGAGAAGGTGAAGTCAGGAGGGTGAATCAGAAGAAGCAGATGAAGGAGAAGGAGAAGGTGAAGTCTGGAGGGTGAATCAGAAGAATCAGAAGAAGGAGAAGGAGAAGGTGAAGTCTGGAGGGTGAATCAGAAGAAGCAGAAGAAAGAGAAGGAGAAGGTGAAGTATGGAGGGTGAAGCAGAAGAAACAAAAAAAGGAGAAGGAGAAGGTGAAGACTGGAGGGTGAATCAGAAGAAGTAGAAGAAGGAGAAGGAGAAGGTGAAGTCTGGAGGGTGGATCAGAAGAAGTGGAAGAAGGAGAAGGAGAAGTTGAAGTCTGGAGGGTGAATCAGAAGAAGCAGAAGAAGGAGAAGGAGAAGGTGAAGTCTGGAGGGTGAATCAGAAGAAGCAGAAGAAGGAGAAGGAGAAGATGAAGTCTGGAGGGTGAATCAGAAGAAGTAGAAGAAGGAGAAGGAGAAGGTGAAGTCTGGAGGGTGAATCAGAAGAAGTAGAAGAAGGAGAAGGAGAAGATGAAGTCTGGAGGGTGAATCAGAAGAAACAGAAGAAGGAGAAGGAGAAGGTGAAGTCTGGAGGGTGAATCAGAAGAAGTAGAAGAAGGAGAAGGAGAAGGTGTAGTCTGGAGGGTGAATCAGAAGAAGTAGAAGAAGGAGAAGGAGAAGGTGAAGTCTGGAGGGTGAATCAGAAGAAGCAGAAGAAGGAGAAGGAGAAGGTGAAGTCTGGAGGGTGAATCAGAAGAAGCAGAAGAAGGAGAAGGAGAAGGTGAAGTCTGGAGGGTGAAACAGAAGAAGCAGAATAAGGAGAAGGAGAAGGTGAAGTCTGGAGGGTGAATCAGAAGAAGCAGAAGAAGGAGAAGGAGAAGGTGAAGTCTGGAGGGTGAATCAGAAGAAGTAGAAGAAGGAGAAGGAGAAGGTGAAGTCTGGAGGGTGAATCAGAAGAAGTATAAGAAGGAGAAGGAGAAGGTGAAGTCTGGAGGGTGAATCAGAAGAAGTAGAAGAAGGAGAAGGAGAAGGTGAAGTCTGGAGGGTGAAGCAGAAGAAGTAGATGAAGGAGAAGGAGAAGGTGAAGTCAGGAGGGTGAATCAGAAGAAGTAGAAGAAGGAGAAGGAGAATGTGAGTTCTGGAGGGTGAATCAGAAGAAGCAGAAGAAGGAGAAGGAGAAGGTGAAGTCTGGAGGGTGAATCAGATGAATCAGAAGAAGGAGAAGGAGAAGGTGAAGTCTGGAGGGTGAATCAGAAGAAGCAGAAGAAAGAGAAGGAGAAGGTGCAGTCTGGAGGGTGAAGCAGAAGAAACAGAAGAAGGAGAAGGAGAAGGTGAAGACTGGAGGGTGAATCAGAAGAAGTAGAAGAAGGAGAAGGAGAAGGTGAAGTCTGGAGGGTGAATCAGAAGAAGTAGAAGAAGGAGAAGGAGAAGGTGAAGTCTGGAGGGTGAATCAGAAGAAGCAGAAGAAGGAGAAGGAGAAGGTGAAGTCTGGAGGGTGAATCAGAAGAAGGAGAAGAAGGAGAAGGAGAAGATGAAGTCTGGAGGGTGAATCAGAAGAAGTAGAAGAAGGAGAAGGAGAAGGTGAAGTCTGGAGGCTGAATCAGAAGAAGTAGAAGAAGGAGAAGGAGAAGGTGAAGTCTGGAGGGTGAATCAGAAGAAGCAGAAGAAGGAGAAGGAGAAGATGAAGTCTGGAGGGTGAATCAGAAGAAGTAGAAGAAGGAGAAGGAGAAGGTGAGGTCTGGAGGGTGAATCAGAAGAAGCAGAAGAAGGAGAAGGAGAAGGTGAAGTCTGGAGGGTGAATCAGAAGAAGCAGAAGAAGGAGAAGGAGAAGGTGAAGTCTGGAGGGTGAATCAGAAGAAGCAGAAGAAGGAGAAGGAGAAGGTGAAGTCAGGAGGGTGAATCAGAAGAAGCAGAAGAAGGAGAAGGAGAAGGTGAATTTAGGAGGGTGAATCAGAAGAAGCAGAAGAAGGAGAAGGAGCAGGTGAAGTGAGGGGGGTGTAGCAGAAGAAGTATAAGAAGGAGAAGGAGAAGGTGAAGTCAGGACGGTGAAGCAGAAGAAGCAGAAGAAGGAGAAGGAGAAGGTGAAGCCTGGAGGGCGCAGCAGAAGAAGCAGAAGAAGGAGAAGGAGAAGGTGAAGTCTGGAGTGTGAAGCAGAAGAGCAGAAGAAGGAGAAGGAGAAGGTGAAGTCTGGAGGGCGCAGCAGAAGAAGCAGAAGAAGGAGAATGAGAAGGTGAAGTCTGGAGGGTGAATCAGAAGAAGCAGAAGAAGGAGAAGGAGAAGGTGAAGTCTGGAGGGTGAATCAGAAGAAGTAGAAGAAGGAGAAGGAGAAGGTGAAGTCAGGAGGGTGAATCAGAAGAAGTAGAAGAAGGAGAAGGAGAAGGTGAAGTCAGGAGGGTGAATCAGAAGAAGCAGAAGAAGGAGAAGGAGAAGGTGAAGTCTGGAGGGTGAATCAGAAGAATCAGAAGAAGGAGAAGGAGAAGGTGAAGTCTGGAGGGTGAATCAGAAGAAGCAGAAGAAAGAGAAGGAGAAGGTGAAGTCTGGAGGGTGAAGCAGAAGAAACAAAAAAAGGAGAAGGAGAAGGTGAAGACTGGAGGGTGAATCAGAAGACGTAGAAGAAGGAGAAGGAGAAGGTGAAGTCTGGAGGGTGAATCAGAAGAAGCAGAAGAAGGAGAAGGAGAAGGTGAAGTCTGGAGGGTGAATCAGAAGAAGCAGAAGAAGGAGAAGGAGAAGATGAAGTCTGGAGGGTGAATCAGAAGAAGTAGAAGAAGGAGAAGGAGAAGGTGAGGTCTGGAGGGTGAATCAGAAGAAGCAGAAGAAGGAGAAGGAGAAGGTGAAGTCAGGAGGGTGAATCAGAAGAAGCAGAAGAAGGAGAAGGAGAAGGTGAATTTAGGAGGGTGAATCAGAAGAAGCAGAAAAAGGAGAAGGAGCAGGTGAAGTCAAGGGGGTGTAGCAGAAGAAGTAGAAGAAGGAGAAGGAGAAGGTGAAGTCAGGACGGTGAAGCAGAAGAAGCAGAAGAAGGAGAAGGAGAAGGTGAAGCCTGGAGGGCGCAGCAGAAGAAGCAGAAGAAGGAGAAGGAGAAGGTGAAGTCTGGAGTGTGAAGCAGAAGAAGCAGAAGAAGGAGAAGGAGAAGGTGAAGTCTGGAGGGCGCAGCATAAGAAGCAGAAGAAGGAGAATGAGAAGGTGAAGTCTGGAGGGTGAATCAGAAGAAGCAGAAGAAGGAGAAGGAGAAGGTGAAGTCTGGAGGGTGAATCAGAAGAAGTAGAAGAAGGAGAAGGAGAAGGTGAAGTCTGGAGGGTGAAGCAGAAGAAGTAGAAGAAGGAGAAGGAGAAGGTGAAGTCAGGAGGGTGAATCAGAAGAAGTAGAAGAAGGAGAAGGAGAAGGTGAAGTCAGGAGGGTGAATCAGAAGAAGCAGAAGATGGAGAAGGAGAAGGTGAAGTCTGGAGGGTGAATCAGAAGAATCAGAAGAAGGAGAAGGAGAAGGTGAAGTCTGGAGGGTGAATCAGAAGAAGCAGTAGAAAGAGAAGGAGAAGGTGAAGTCTGGAGGGTGAAGCAGAAGAAACAGAAAAAGGAGAAGGAGAAGGTGAAGACTGGAGGGTGAATCAGAAGAAGTAGAAGAAGGAGAAGGAGAAGGTGAAGTCTGGAGGGTGAATCAGAAGAAGTGGAAGAAGGAGAAGGAGAAGTTGAAGTCTGGAGGGTGAATCAGAAGAAGCAGAAGAAGGAGAAGGAGAAGGTGAAGTCTGGAGGGTGAATCAGAAGAAGCAGAAGAAGGAGAAGGAGAAGATGAAGTCTGGAGGGTGAATCAGAAGAAGTAGAAGAAGGAGAAGGAGAAGGTGATATCTGGAGGGTGAATCAGAAGAAGTAGAAGAAGGAGAAGGAGAAGGTGAAGTCTGGAGGGTGAATCAGAAGAAACAGAAGAAGGAGAAGGAGAAGGTGAAGTCTGGAGGGTGAATCAGAAGAAGTAGAAGAAGGAGAAGGAGAAGGTGTAGTCTGGAGGGTGAATCAGAAGAAGTAGACGAAGGAGAAGGAGAAGGTGAAGTCTGGAGGGTGAATCAGAAGAAGTAGAAGAAGGAGAAGGAGAAGGTGAAGTCTGGAGGGTGAATCAGAAGAAGCAGAAGAAGGAGAAGGAGAAGGTGAAGTCTGGAGGGTGAATCAGAAGAAGCAGAAGAAGGAGAAGGTGAAGTCTGGAGGGTGAATCAGAAGAAGCAGAATAAGGAGAAGGAGAAGGTGAAGTCTGGAGGGTGAATCAGAAGAAGCAGAAGAAGGAGAAGGAGAAGGTGAAGTCTGGAGGGTGAATCAGAAGAAGTAGAAGAAGGAGAAGGAGAAGGTGAAGTCTGGTGGCTGAATCAGAAAAAGTAGAAGAAGGAGAAGGAGAAGGTGAAGTCTGGAGGGTGAATCAGAAGAAGCAGAAGAAGGAGAAGGAGAAGATGAAGTCTGGAGGGTGAATCAGAGGAAGTAGAAGAAGGAGAAGGAGAAGGTGAGGTCTGGAGGGTGAATCAGAAGAAGCAGAAGAAGGAGAAGGAGAAGGTGAAGTCTGGAGGGTGAATCAGAAGAAGCAGAAGAAGGAGAAGGAGAAGGGGAAGTCTGGAGGGTGAATCAGAAGAAGCAGAAGAAGGAGAAGGAGAAGGTGAAGTCAGGAGGGTGAATCAGAAGAAGCAGAAGAAGGAGAAGGAGAAGGTGAAGTTAGGAGGGTGAATCAGAAGAAGCAGAAGAAGGAGAAGGAGCAGGTGAAGTCAGGGGGTGTAGCAGAAGAAGTAGAAGAAGGAGAAGGAGAAGGTGAAGTCAGGACGGTGAAGCAGAAGAAGCAGAAGAAGGAGAAGGAGAAGGTGAAGCCTGGAGGGCGCAGCAGAAGAAGCAGAAGAAGGAGAAGGAGAAGGTGAAGTCTGGAGTGTGAAGCAGAAGAAGCAGAAGAAGGAGAAGGAGAAGGTGAAGTCTGGAGGGCGCAGCAGAAGAAGCAGAAGAAGGAGAATGAGAAGGTGAAGTCTGGAGGGTGAATCAGAAGAAGCAGAAGAAGGAGAAGGAGAAGGTGAAGTCTGGAGGGTGAATCAGAAGAAGTAGAAGAAGGAGAAGGAGAAGGTGAAGTCTGGAGGGTGAAGCAGAAGAAGTAGAAGAAGGAGAAGGAGAAGGTGAAGTCAGGAGGGTGAATCAGAAGAAGTAGAAGAAGGAGAAGGAGAAGGTGAAGTCAGGAGGGTGAATCAGAAGAAGCAGATGAAGGAGAAGGAGAAGGTAAAGTCTGGAGGGTGAATCAGAAGAATCAGAAGAAGGAGAAGGAGAAGGTGAAGTCTGGAGGGTGAATCAGAAGAAGCAGAAGAAGGAGAAGGAGCAGGTGAAGTCAGGGGGGTGTAGCAGAAGAAGTAGAAGAAGGAGAAGGAGAAGGTGAAGTCAGGACGGTGAAGCAGAAGAAGCAGAAGAAGGAGAAGGAGAAGGTGAAGCCTGGAGGGCGCAGCAGAAGAAGCAGAAGAAGGAGAAGGAGAAGGTGAAGTCTGGAGTGTGAAGCAGAAGAAGCAGAAGAAGGAGAAGGAGAAGGTGAAGTCTGGAGGGCGCAGCAGAAGAAGCAGAAGAAGGAGAATGAGAAGGTGAAGTCTGGAGGGTGAATCAGAAGAAGCAGAAGAAGGAGAAGGAGAAGGTGAAGTCTGGAGGGTGAATCAGAAGAAGTAGAAGAAGGAGAAGGAGAAGGTGAAGTCAGGAGGGTGAATCAGAAGAAGCAGAAGAAGGAGAAGGAGAAGGTGAAGTCTGGAGGGTGAATCAGAAGAATCAGAAGAAGGAGAAGGAGAAGGTGAAGTCTGGAGGGTGAATCAGAAGAAGCAGAAGAAAGAGAAGGAGAAGGTGAAGTCTGGAGGGTGAAGCAGAAGAAACAAAAAAAGGAGAAGGAGAAGGTGAAGACTGGAGGGTGAATCAGAAGACGTAGAAGAAGGAGAAGGAGAAGGTGAAGTCTGGAGGGTGAATCAGAAGAAGCAGAAGAAGGAGAAGGAGAAGGTGAAGTCTGGAGGGTGAATCAGAAGAAGCAGAAGAAGGAGAAGGAGAAGATGAAGTCTGGAGGGTGAATCAGAAGAGGTAGAAGAAGGAGAAGGAGAAGGTGAGGTCTGGAGGGTGAATCAGAAGAAGCAGAAGAAGGAGAAGGAGAAGGTGAAGTCTGGAGGGTGAATCAGAAGAAGCAGAAGAAGGAGAAGGAGAAGGTGAAGTCAGGAGGGTGAATCAGAAGAAGCAGAAGAAGGAGAAGGAGAAGGTGAATTTAGGAGGGTGAATCAGAAGAAGCAGAAAAAGGAGAAGGAGCAGGTGAAGTCAAGGGGGTGTAGCAGAAGAAGTAGAAGAAGGAGAAGGAGAAGGTGAAGTCAGGACGGTGAAGCAGAAGAAGCAGAAGAAGGAGAAGGAGAAGGTGAAGCCTGGAGGGCGCAGCAGAAGAAGCAGAAGAAGGAGAAGGAGAAGGTGAAGTCTGGAGTGTGAAGCAGAAGAAGCAGAAGAAGGAGAAGGAGAAGGTGAAGTCTGGAGGGCGCAGCATAAGAAGCAGAAGAAGGAGAATGAGAAGGTGAAGTCTGGAGGGTGAATCAGAAGAAGCAGAAGAAGGAGAAGGAGAAGGTGAAGTCTGGAGGGTGAATCAGAAGAAGTAGAAGAAGGAGAAGGAGAAGGTGAAGTCTGGAGGGTGAAGCAGAAGAAGTAGAAGAAGGAGAAGGAGAAGGTGAAGTCAGGAGGGTGAATCAGAAGAAGTAGAAGAAGGAGAAGGAGAAGGTGAAGTCAGGAGGGTGAATCAGAAGAAGCAGAAGATGGAGAAGGAGAAGGTGAAGTCTGGAGGGTGAATCAGAAGAATCAGAAGAAGGAGAAGGAGAAGGTGAAGTCTGGAGGGTGAATCAGAAGAAGCAGTAGAAAGAGAAGGAGAAGGTGAAGTCTGGAGGGTGAAGCAGAAGAAACAGAAAAAGGAGAAGGAGAAGCTGAAGACTGGAGGGTGAATCAGAAGAAGTAGAAGAAGGAGAAGGAGAAGGTGAAGTCTGGAGGGTGAATCAGAAGAAGTGGAAGAAGGAGAAGGAGAAGTTGAAGTCTGGAGGGTGAATCAGAAGAAGCAGAAGAAGGAGAAGGAGAAGGTGAAGTCTGGAGGGTGAATCAGAAGAAGCAGAAGAAGGAGAAGGAGAAGATGAAGTCTGGAGGGTGAATCAGAAGAAGTAGAAGAAGGAGAAGGTGAAGGTGATATCTGGAGGGTGAATCAGAAGAAGTAGAAGAAGGAGAAGGAGAAGGTGAAGTCTGGAGGGTGAATCAGAAGAAACAGAAGAAGGAGAAGGAGAAGGTGAAGTCTGGAGGGTGAATCAGAAGAAGTAGAAGAAGGAGAAGGAGAAGGTGTAGTCTGGAGGGTGAATCAGAAGAAGTAGACGAAGGAGAAGGAGAAGGTGAAGTCTGGAGGGTGAATCAGAAGAAGCAGAAGAAGGAGAAGGAGAAGGTGAAGTCTGGAGGGTGAATCAGAAGAAGTAGAAGAAGGAGAAGGAGAAGGTGAAGTCTGGAGGGTGAATCAGAAGAAGCAGAAGAAGGAGAAGGAGAAGGTGAAGTCTGGAGGGTGAATCAGAAGAAGCAGAAGAAGGAGAAGGAGAAGGTGAAGTCTGGAGGGTGAATCAGAAGAAGCAGAATAAGGAGAAGGAGAAGGTGAAGTCTGGAGGGTGAATCAGAAGAAGCAGAAGAAGGAGAAGGAGAAGGTGAAGTCTGGAGGGTGAATCAGAAGAAGTAGAAGAAGGAGAAGGAGAAGGTGAAGTCTGGTGGCTGAATCAGAAGAAGTAGAAGAAGGTGAAGGAGAAGGTGAAGTCTGGAGGGTGAATCAGAAGAAGCAGAAGAAGGAGAAGGAGAAGATGAAGTCTGGAGGGTGAATCAGAGGAAGTAGAAGAAGGAGAAGGAGAAGGTGAGGTCTGGAGGGTGAATCAGAAGAAGCAGAAGAAGGAGAAGGAGAAGGTGAAGTCTGGAGGATGAATCAGAAGAAGCAGAAGAAGGAGAAGGAGAAGATGAAGTCTGGAGGGTGAATCAGAAGAAGTAGAAGAAGGAGAAGGAGAAGGTGAAGTCTGGAGGCTGAATCAGAAGAAGTAGAAGAAGGAGAAGGAGAAGGTGAAGTCTGGAGGGTGAATCAGAAGAAGCAGAAGAAGGAGAAGGAGAAGATGAAGTCTGGAGGGTGAATCAGAAGAAGTAGAAGAAGGAGAAGGAGAAGGTGAGGTCTGGAGGGTGAATCAGAAGAAGCAGAAAAAGGAGAAGGAGAAGGTGAAGACTGGAGGGTGAATCAGAAGAAGTAGAAGAAGGAGAAGGAGAAGGTGAAGTCTGGAGGGTGGATCAGAAGAAGTGGAAGAAGGAGAAGGAGAAGTTGAAGTCTGGAGGGTGAATCAGAAGAAGCAGAAGAAGGAGAAGGAGAAGGTGAAGTCTGGAGGGTGAATCAGAAGAAGCAGAAGAAGGAGAAGGAGAAGATGAAGTCTGGAGGGTGAATCAGAAGAAGTAGAAGAAGGAGAAGGAGAAGGTGAAGTATGGAGGGTGAAGCAGAAGAAACAAAAAAAGGAGAAGGAGAAGGTGAAGACTGGAGGGTGAATCAGAAGAAGTAGAAGAAGGAGAAGGAGAAGGTGAAGTCTGGAGGGTGGATCAGAAGAAGTGGAAGAAGGAGAAGGAGAAGTTGAAGTCTGGAGGGTGAATCAGAAGAAGCAGAAGAAGGAGAAGGAGAAGGTGAAGTCTGGAGGGTGAATCAGAAGAAGCAGAAGAAGGAGAAGGAGAAGATGAAGTCTGGAGGGTGAATCAGAAGAAGTAGAAGAAGGAGAAGGAGAAGGTGAAGTCTGGAGGGTGAATCAGAAGAAGTAGAAGAAGGAGAAGGAGAAGATGAAGTCTGGAGGGTGAATCAGAAGAAACAGAAGAAGGAGAAGGAGAAGGTGAAGTCTGGAGGGTGAATCAGAAGAAGTAGAAGAAGGAGAAGGAGAAGGTGTAGTCTGGAGGGTGAATCAGAAGAAGTAGAAGAAGGAGAAGGAGAAGGTGAAGTCTGGAGGGTGAATCAGAAGAAGCAGAAGAAGGAGAAGGAGAAGGTGAAGTCTGGAGGGTGAATCAGAAGAAGCAGAAGAAGGAGAAGGAGAAGGTGAAGTCTGGAGGGTGAAACAGAAGAAGCAGAATAAGGAGAAGGAGAAGGTGAAGTCTGGAGGGTGAATCAGAAGAAGCAGAAGAAGGAGAAGGAGAAGGTGAAGTCTGGAGGGTGAATCAGAAGAAGTAGAAGAAGGAGAAGGAGAAGGTGAAGTCTGGAGGGTGAATCAGAAGAAGTATAAGAAGGAGAAGGAGAAGGTGAAGTCTGGAGGGTGAATCAGAAGAAGTAGAAGAAGGAGAAGGAGAAGGTGAAGTCTGGAGGGTGAAGCAGAAGAAGTAGATGAAGGAGAAGGAGAAGGTGAAGTCAGGAGGGTGAATCAGAAGAAGTAGAAGAAGGAGAAGGAGAATGTGAGTTCTGGAGGGTGAATCAGAAGAAGCAGAAGAAGGAGAAGGAGAAGCTGAAGTCTGGAGGGTGAATCAGATGAATCAGAAGAAGGAGAAGGAGAAGGTGAAGTCTGGAGGGTGAATCAGAAGAAGCAGAAGAAAGAGAAGGAGAAGGTGCAGTCTGGAGGGTGAAGCAGAAGAAACAGAAGAAGGAGAAGGAGAAGGTGAAGACTGGAGGGTGAATCAGAAGAAGTAGAAGAAGGAGAAGGAGAAGGTGAAGTCTGGAGGGTGAATCAGAAGAAGTAGAAGAAGGAGAAGGAGAAGGTGATGTCTGGAGGGTGAATCAGAAGAAGCAGAAGAAGGAGAAGGAGAAGGTGAAGTCTGGAGGGTGAATCAGAAGAAGGAGAAGAAGGAGAAGGAGAAGATGAAGTCTGGAGGGTGAATCAGAAGAAGTAGAAGAAGGAGAAGGAGAAGGTGAAGTCTGGAGGCTGAATCAGAAGAAGTAGAAGAAGGAGAAGGAGAAGGTGAAGTCTGGAGGGTGAATCAGAAGAAGCAGAAGAAGGAGAAGGAGAAGATGAAGTCTGGAGGGTGAATCAGAAGAAGTAGAAGAAGGAGAAGGAGAAGGTGAGGTCTGGAGGGTGAATCAGAAGAAGCAGAAGAAGGAGAAGGAGAAGGTGAAGTCTGGAGGGTGAATCAGAAGAAGCAGAAGAAGGAGAAGGAGAAGGTGAAGTCTGGAGGGTGAATCAGAAGAAGCAGAAGAAGGAGAAGGAGAAGGTGAAGTCAGGAGGGTGAATCAGAAGAAGCAGAAGAAGGAGAAGGAGAAGGTGAATTTAGGAGGGTGAATCAGAAGAAGCAGAAGAAGGAGAAGGAGCAGGTGAAGTCAGGGGGGTGTAGCAGAAGAAGTAGAAGAAGGAGAAAGAGAAGGTGAAGTCAGGACGGTGAAGCAGAAGAAGCAGAAGAAGGAGAAGGAGAAGGTGAAGCCTGGAGGGCGCAGCAGAAGAAGGAGAAGGAGAAGGTGAAGTCTGGAGTGTGAAGCAGAAGAAGCAGAAGAAGGAGAAGGAGAAGGTGAAGTCTGGAGGGCGCAGCAGAAGAAGCAGAAGAAGGAGAATGAGAAGGTGAAGTCTGGAGGGTGAATCAGAAGAAGCAGAAGAAGGAGAAGGAGAAGGTGAAGTCTGGAGGGTGAATCAGAAGAAGTAGAAGAAGGAGAAGGAGAAGGTGAAGTCAGGAGGGTGAATCAGAAGAAGTAGAAGAAGGAGAAGGAGAAGGTGAAGTCAGGAGGGTGAATCAGAAGAAGCAGAAGAAGGAGAAGGAGAAGGTGAAGTCTGGAGGGTGAATCAGAAGAATCAGAAGAAGGAGAAGGAGAAGGTGAAGTCTGGAGGGTGAATCAGAAGAAGCAGAAGAAAGAGAAGGAGAAGGTGAAGTCTGGAGGGTGAAGCAGAAGAAACAAAAAAAGGAGAAGGAGAAGGTGAAGACTGGAGGGTGAATCAGAAGACGTAGAAGAAGGAGAAGGAGAAGGTGAAGTCTGGAGGGTGAATCAGAAGAAGCAGAAGAAGGAGAAGGAGAAGGTGAAGTCTGGAGGGTGAATCAGAAGAAGCAGAAGAAGGAGAAGGAGAAGATGAAGTCTGGAGGGTGAATCAGAAGAAGTAGAAGAAGGAGAAGGAGAAGGTGAGGTCTGGAGGGTGAATCAGAAGAAGCAGAAGAAGGAGAAGGAGAAGGTGAAGTCTGGAGGGTGAATCAGAAGAAGCAGAAGAAGGAGAAGGAGAAGGTGAAGTCAGGAGGGTGAATCAGAAGAAGCAGAAGAAGGAGAAGGAGAAGGTGAATTTAGGAGGGTGAATCAGAAGAAGCAGAAAAAGGAGAAGGAGCAGGTGAAGTCAAGGGGGTGTAGCAGAAGAAGTAGAAGAAGGAGAAGGAGAAGGTGAAGTCAGGACGGTGAAGCAGAAGAAGCAGAAGAAGGAGAAGGAGAAGGTGAAGCCTGGAGGGCGCAGCAGAAGAAGCAGAAGAAGGAGAAGGAGAAGGTGAAGTCTGGAGTGTGAAGCAGAAGAAGCAGAAGAAGGAGAAGGAGAAGGTGAAGTCTGGAGGACGCAGCATAAGAAGCAGAAGAAGGAGAATGAGAAGGTGAAGTCTGGAGGGTGAATCAGAAGAAGCAGAAGAAGGAGAAGGAGAAGGTGAAGTCTGGAGGGTGAATCAGAAGAAGTAGAAGAAGGAGAAGGAGAAGGTGAAGTCTGGAGGGTGAAGCAGAAGAATTAGAAGAAGGAGAAGGAGAAGGTGAAGTCAGGAGGGTGAATCAGAAGAAGTAGAAGAAGGAGAAGGAGAAGGTGAAGTCAGGAGGGTGAATCAGAAGAAGCAGAAGATGGAGAAGGAGAAGGTGAAGTCTGGAGGGTGAATCAGAAGAATCAGAAGAAGGAGAAGGAGAAGGTGAAGTCTGGAGGGTGAATCAGAAGAAGCAGTAGAAAGAGAAGGAGAAGGTGAAGTCTGGAGGGTGAAGCAGAAGAAACAGAAAAAGGAGAAGGAGAAGGTGAAGACTGGAGGGTGAATCAGAAGAAGTAGAAGAAGGAGAAGGAGAAGGTGAAGTCTGGAGGGTGAATCAGAAGAAGTGGAAGAAGGAGAAGGAGAAGTTGAAGTCTGGAGGGTGAATCAGAAGAAGCAGAAGAAGGAGAAGGAGAAGGTGAAGTCTGGAGGGTGAATCGGAAGAAGCAGAAGAAGGAGAAGGAGAAGATGAAGTCTGGAGGGTGAATCAGAAGAAGTAGAAGAAGGAGAAGGAGAAGGTGATATCTGGAGGGTGAATCAGAAGAAGTAGAAGAAGGAGAAGGAGAAGGTGAAGTCTGGAGGGTGAATCAGAAGAAACAGAAGAAGGAGAAGGAGAAGGTGAAGTCTGGAGGGTGAATCAGAAGAAGTAGAAGAAGGAGAAGGAGAAGGTGTAGTCTGGAGGGTGAATCAGAAGAAGTAGACGAAGGAGAAGGAGAAGGTGAAGTCTGGAGGGTGAATCAGAAGAAGCAGAAGAAGGAGAAGGAGAAGGTGAAGTCTGGAGGGTGAATCAGAAGAAGTAGAAGAAGGAGAAGGAGAAGGTGAAGTCTGGAGGGTGAATCAGAAGAAGCAGAAGAAGGAGAAGGAGAAGGTGAAGTCTGGAGGGTGAATCAGAAGAAGCAGAAGAAGGAGAAGGAGAAGGTGAAGTCTGGAGGGTGAATCAGAAGAAGCAGAATAAGGAGAAGGAGAAGGTGAAGTCTGGAGGGTGAATCAGAAGAAGCAGAAGAAGGAGAAGGAGAAGGTGAAGTCTGGAGGGTGAATCAGAAGAAGTAGAAGAAGGAGAAGGAGAAGGTGAAGTCTGGTGGCTGAATCAGAAGAAGTAGAAGAAGGAGAAGGAGAAGGTGAAGTCTGGAGGGTGAATCAGAAGAAGCAGAAGAAGGAGAAGGAGAAGATGAAGTCTGGAGGGTGAATCAGAGGAAGTAGAAGAAGGAGAAGGAGAAGGTGAGGTCTGGAGGGTGAATCAGAAGAAGCAGAAGAAGGAGAAGGAGAAGGTGAAGTCTGGAGGGTGAATCAGAAGAAGCAGAAGAAGGAGAAGGAGAAGGGGAAGTCTGGAGGGTGAATCAGAAGAAGCAGAAAAGGAGAAGGAGAAGGTGAATTTAGGAGGGTGAATCAGAAGAAGCAGAAGAAGGAGAAGGAGCAGGTGAAGTCAGGGGGTGTAGCAGAAGAAGTAGAAGAAGGAGAAGGAGAAGGTGAAGTCAGGACGGTGAAGCAGAAGAAGCAGAAGAAGGAGAAGGAGAAGGTGAAGCCTGGAGGGCGCAGCAGAAGAAGCAGAAGAAGGAGAAGGAGAAGGTGAAGTCTGGAGTGTGAAGCAGAAGAAGCAGAAGAAGGAGAAGGAGAAGGTGAAGTCTGGAGGGCGCAGCAGAAGAAGCAGAAGAAGGAGAATGAGAAGGTGAAGTCTGGAGGGTGAATCAGAAGAAGCAGAAGAAGGAGAAGGAGAAGGTGAAGTCTGGAGGGTGAATCAGAAGAAGTAGAAGAAGGAGAAGGAGAAGGTGAAGTCAGGAGGGTGAATCAGAAGAAGTAGAAGAAGGAGAAGGAGAAGATGAAGTCAGGAGGGTGAATCAGAAGAAGCAGATGAAGGAGAAGGAGAAGGTGAAGTCTGGAGGGTGAATCAGAAGAATCAGAAGAAGGAGAAGGAGAAGGTGAAGTCTGGAGGGTGAATCAGAAGAAGCAGAAGAAAGAGAAGGAGAAGGTGAAGTATGGAGGGTGAAGCAGAAGAAACAAAAAAAGGAGAAGGAGAAGGTGAAGACTGGAGGGTGAATCAGAAGAAGTAGAAGAAGGAGAAGGAGAAGGTGAAGTCTGGAGGGTGGATCAGAAGAAGTGGAAGAAGGAGAAGGAGAAGTTGAAGTCTGGAGGGTGAATCAGAAGAAGCAGAAGAAGGAGAAGGAGAAGGTGAAGTCTGGAGGGTGAATCAGAAGAAGCAGAAGAAGGAGAAGGAGAAGATGAAGTCTGAAGGGTGAATCAGAAGAAGTAGAAGAAGGAGAAGGAGAAGGTGAAGTCTGGAGGGTGAATCAGAAGAAGTAGAAGAAGGAGAAGGAGAAGATGAAGTCTGGAGGGTGAATCAGAAGAAACAGAAGAAGGAGAAGGAGAAGGTGAAGTCTGGAGGGTGAATCAGAAGAAGTAGAAGAAGGAGAAGGAGAAGGTGTAGTCTGGAGGGTGAATCAGAAGAAGTAGAAGAAGGAGAATGAGAAGGTGAAGTCTGGAGGGTGAATCAGAAGAAGCAGAAGAAGGAGAAGGAGAAGGTGAAGTCTGGAGGGTGAATCAGAAGAAGCAGAAGAAGGAGAAGGAGAAGGTGAAGTCTGGAGGGTGAATCAGAAGAAGTAGAAGAAGGAGAAGGAGAAGGTGAAGTCTGGAGGGTGAATCAGAAGAAGTATAAGAAGGAGAAGGAGAAGGTGAAGTCTGGAGGGTGAATCAGAAGAAGTAGAAGAAGGAGAAGGAGAATGTGAGTTCTGGAGGGTGAATCAGAAGAAGCAGAAGAAGGAGAAGGAGAAGGTGAAGTCTGGAGGGTGAATCAGATGAATCAGAAGAAGGAGAAGGAGAAGGTGAAGTCTGGAGGGTGAAGCAGAAGAAGTAGATGAAGGAGAAGGAGAAGGTGAAGTCAGGAAGGTGAATCAGAAGAAGTAGAAGAAGGAGAAGGAGAATGTGAGTTCTGGAGGGTGAATCAGAAGAAGCAGAAGAAGGAGAAGGAGAAGGTGAAGTCTGGAGGGTGAATCAGATGAATCAGAAGAAGGAGAAGGAGAAGGTGAAGTCTGGAGGGTGAATCAGAAGAAGCAGAAGAAAGAGAAGGAGAAGGTGCAGTCTGGAGGGTGAAGCAGAAGAAACAGAAGAAGGAGAAGGAGAAGGTGAAGACTGGAGGGTGAATCAGAAGAAGTAGAAGAAGGAGAAGGAGAAGGTGAAGTCTGGAGGGTGAATCAGAAGAAGTAGAAGAAGGAGAAGGAGAAGGTGAAGTCTGGAGGGTGAATCAGAAGAAGCAGAAGAAGGAGAAGGAGAAGGTGAAGTCTGGAGGGTGAATCAGAAGAAGGAGAAGAAGGAGAAGGAGAAGATGAAGTCTGGAGGGTGAATCAGAAGAAGTAGAAGAAGGAGAAGGAGAAGGTGAAGTCTGGAGGCTGAATCAGAAGAAGTAGAAGAAGGAGAAGGAGAAGGTGAAGTCTGGAGGGTGAATCAGAAGAAGCAGAAGAAGGAGAAGGAGAAGATGAAGTCTGGAGGGTGAATCAGAAGAAATAGAAGAAGGAGAAGGAGAAGGTGAGGTCTGGAGGGTGAATCAGAAGAAGCAGAAGAAGGAGAAGGAGAAGGTGAAGTCTGGAGGGTGAATCAGAAGAAGCAGAAGAAGGAGAAGGAGAAGGTGAAGTCTGGAGGGTGAATCAGAAGAAGCAGAAGAAGGAGAAGGAGAAGGTGAAGTCAGGAGGGTGAATCAGAAGAAGCAGAAGAAGGAGAAGGAGAAGGTGAATTTAGGAGGGTGAATCAGAAGAAGCAGAAGAAGGAGAAGGAGCAGGTGAAGTCAGGGGGGTGTAGCAGAAGAAGTAGAAGAAGGAGAAGGAGAAGGTGAAGTCAGGACGGTGAAGCAGAAGAAGCAGAAGAAGGAGAAGGAGAAGGTGAAGCCTGGAGGGCGCAGCAGAAGAAGCAGAAGAAGGAGAAGGAGAAGGTGAAGTCTGGAGTGTGAATTAGAAGAAGCAGAAGAAGGAGAAGGAGAAGGTGAAGTCTGGAGGGCGCAGCAGAAGAAGCAGAAGAAGGAGAATGAGAAGGTGAAGTCTGGAGGGTGAATCAGAAGAAGCAGAAGAAGGAGAAGGAGAAGGTGAAGTCTGGAGGGTGAATCAGAAGAAGTAGAAGAAGGAGAAGGAGAAGGTGAAGTCAGGAGGGTGAATCAGAAGAAGTAGAAGAAGGAGAAGGAGAAGGTGAAGTCAGGAGGGTGAATCAGAAGAAGCAGAAGAAGGAGAAGGAGAAGGTGAAGTCTGGAGGGTGAATCAGAAGAATCAGAAGAAGGAGAAGGAGAAGGTGAAGTCTGGAGGGTGAATCAGAAGAAGCAGAAGAAAGAGAAGGAGAAGGTGAAGTCTGGAGGGTGAAGCAGAAGAAACAAAAAAAGGAGAAGGAGAAGGTGAAGACTGGAGGGTGAATCAGAAGACGTAGAAGAAGGAGAAGGAGAAGGTGAAGTCTGGAGGGTGAATCAGAAGAAGTGGAAGAAGGAGAAGGAGAAGTTGAAGTCTGGAGGGTGAATCAGAAGAAGTGGAAGAAGGAGAAGGAGAAGTTGAAGTCTGGAGGGTGAATCAGAAGAAGCAGAAGAAGGAGAAGGAGAAGGTGAAGTCTGGAGGGTGAATCAGAAGAAGCAGAAGAAGGAGAAGGAGAAGATGAAGTCTGGAGGGTGAATCAGAAGAAGTAGAAGAAGGAGAAGGAGAAGGTGAAGTCTGGAGGGTGAATCAGAAGAAGTAGAAGAAGGAGAAGGAGAAGGTGAAGTCTGGAGGGTGAAGCAGAAGAAGTAGAAGAAGGAGAAGGAGAAGGTGAAGTCAGGAGGGTGAATCAGAAGAAGTAGAAGAAGGAGAAGGAGAAGGTGAAGTCAGGAGGGTGAATCAGAAGAAGCAGAAGAAGGAGAAGGAGAAGGTGAAGTCTGGAGGGTGAATCAGAAGAATCAGAAGAAGGAGAAGGAGAAGGTGAAGTCTGGAGGGTGAATCAGAAGAAGCAGAAGAAAGAGAAGGAGAAGGTGAAGTCTGGAGGGTGAAGCAGAAGAAACAAAAAAAGGAGAAGGAGAAGGTGAAGACTGGAGGATGAATCAGAAGAAGTGGAAGAAGGAGAAGGAGAAGTTGAAGTCTGGATGGTGAATCAGAAGAAGCAGAAGAAGGAGAAGGAGAAGATGAAGTCTGGAGGGTGAATCAGAAGAAGTAGAAGAAGGAGAAGGAGAAGGTGAAGTCTGGAGGGTGAATCAGAAGAAGTAGAAGAAGGAGAAGGAGAAGATGAAGTCTGGAGGGTGAATCAGAAGAAACAGAAGAAGGAGAAGGAGAAGGTGAAGTCTGGAGGGTGAATCAGAAGAAGTAGAAGAAGGAGAAGGAGAAGGTGTAGTCTGGAGGGTGAATCAGAAGAAGTAGACGAAGGAGAAGGAGAAGGTGAAGTCTGGAGGGTGAATCAGAAGAAGCAGAAGAAGGAGAAGGAGAAGTTGAAGTCTGGTGGGTGAATCAGAAGAAGTAGAAGAAGGAGAAGGAGAAGGTGAAGTCTGGAGGGTGAATCAGAAGAAGCAGAATAAGGAGAAGGAGAAGGTGAAGTCTGGAGGGTGAATCAGAAGAAGCAGAAGAAGGAGAAGGAGAAGGTGAAGTCTGGAGGGTGAATCAGAAGAAGCAGAAGAAGGAGAAGGAGAAGGTGAAGTCTGGAGGGTGAATCAGAAGAAGTAGAAGAAGGAGAAGGAGAAGGTGAAGTCTGGAGGGTGAATCAGAAGAAGTAGAAGAAGGAGAAGGAGAAGGTGAAGTCTGGAGGGTGAATCAGAAGAAGTAGAAGAAGGAGAAGGAGAAGGTGAAGTCTGGAGGGTGAATCAGAAGAAGTAGAAGAAGGAGAAGGAGAAGGTGAAGTCTGGAGGGTGAAGCAGAAGAAGTAGAAGAAGGAGAAGGAGAAGGTGAAGTCAGGAGGGTGAATCAGAAGAAGTAGAAGAAGGAGAAGGAGAAGGTGAAGTCAGGAGGGTGAATCAGAAGAAGCAGAAGAAGGAGAAGGAGAAGGTGAAGTCTGGAGGGTGAATCAGAAGAATCAGAAGAAGGAGAAGGAGAAGGTGAAGTCTGGAGGGTGAATCAGAAGAAGCAGAAGAAAGAGAAGGAGAAGGTGAAGTCTGGAGGGTGAAGCAGAAGAAACAAAAAAAGGAGAAGGAGAAGGTGAAGACTGGAGGATGAATCAGAAGAAGTGGAAGAAGGAGAAGGAGAAGTTGAAGTCTGGAGGGTGAATCAGAAGAAGCAGAAGAAGGAGAAGGAGAAGGTGAAGTCTGGAGGGTGAATCAGAAGAAGCAGAAGAAGGAGAAGGAGAAGATGAAGTCTGGAGGGTGAATCAGAAGAAGTAGAAGAAGGAGAAGGAGAAGATGAAGTCTGGAGGGTGAATCAGAAGAAACAGAAGAAGGAGAAGGAGAAGGTGAAGTCTGGAGGGTGAATCAGAAGAAGTAGAAGAAGGAGAAGGAGAAGGTGTAGTCTGGAGGGTGAATCAGAAGAAGTAGACGAAGGAGAAGGAGAAGGTGAAGTCTGGAGGGTGAATCAGAAGAAGCAGAAGAAGGAGAAGGAGAAGGTGAAGTCTGGTGGGTGAATCAGAAGAAGTAGAAGAAGGAGAAGGAGAAGGTGAAGTCTGGAGGGTGAATCAGAAGAAGCAGAAGAAGGAGAAGGAGAAGGTGAAGTCTGGAGGGTGAATCAGAAGAAGCAGAATAAGGAGAAGGAGAAGGTGAAGTCTGGAGGGTGAATCAGAAGAAGCAGAAGAAGGAGAAGGAGAAGGTGAAGTCTGGAGGGTGAATCAGAAGAAGCAGAAGAAGGAGAAGGAGAAGGTGAAGTCTGGAGGGTGAATCAGAAGAAGTAGAAGAAGGAGAAGGAGAAGGTGAAGTCTGGAGGGTGAATCAGAAGCAGTATAAGAAGGAGAAGGAGAAGGTGAAGTCTGGAGGGTGAATCAGAAGAAGTAGAAGAAGGAGAAGGAGAAGGTGAAGTCTGGAGGGTGAAGGAGAAGGAGTAGATGAAGGAGAAGGAGAAGGTGAAGTCAGGAGGGTGAACCAGAAGAAGTAGAAGAAGGAGAAGGAGAAGGTGAAGTCTGGAGGGTGAATCAGAAGAAGCAGAAGAAGGAGAGGGAGAAGGTGAAGTCTGGAGGGTGAATCAGAAGAATCAGAAGAAGGAGAAGGAGAAGGTGAAGTCTGGAGGGTGAATCAGAAGAAGCAGAAGAAAGAGAAGGAGAAGGTGAAGTCTGGAGGGTGAAGCAGAAGAAACAGAAGAAGGAGAAGGAGAAGGTGAAGACTGGAGGGTGAATCAGAAGAAGTAGAAGAAGGAGAAGGAGAAGGTGAAGTCTGGAGGGTGAATCAGAAGAAGTAGAAGAAGGAGAAGGAGAAGGTGAAGTCTGGAGGGTGAATCAGAAGAAGCAGAAGAAGGAGAAGGAGAAGGTGAAGTCTGGAGGGTGAATCAGAAGAAGGAGAAGAAGGAGAAGGAGAAGATGAAGTCTGGAGGGTGAATCAGAAGAAGTAGAAGAAGGAGAAGGAGAAGGTGAAGTCTGGAGGCTGAATCAGAAGAAGTAGAAGAAGGAGAAGGAGAAGGTGAAGTCTGGAGGGTGAATCAGAAGAAACAGAAGAAGGAGAAGGAGAAGGTGAAGTCTGGAGGGTGTATCAGAAGAAGTAGAAGAAGGAGAAGGAGAAGGTGTAGTCTGGAGGGTGAATCAGAAGAAGTAGACGAAGGAGGAGGAGAAGGTGAAGTCTGGAGGGTGAATCAGAAGAAGCAGAAGAAGGAGAAGGAGAAGGTGAAGTCTGGAGGGTGAATCAGAAGAAGTAGAAGAAGGAGAAGGAGAAGGTGAAGTCTGTAGGGAGAATCAGAAGAAGCAGAAGAAGGAGAAGGAGAAGGTGAAGTCTGGAGGGTGAATCAGAAGAAGCAGAAGAAGGAGAAGGAGAAGGTGAAGTCTGGAGGGTGAATCAGAAGAAACAGAAGAAGGAGAAGGAGAAGGTGAAGTCTGGAGGGTGAATCAGAAGAAGTAGAAGAAGGAGAAGGAGAAGGTGTAGTCTGGAGGGTGAATCAGAAGAAGTAGACGAAGGAGAAGGAGAAGGTGAAGTCTGGAGGGTGAATCAGAAGAAGTAGAAGAAGGAGAAGGAGAAGGTGAAGTCTGGAGGGTGAATCAGAAGAAACAGAAGAAGGAGAAGGAGAAGGTGAAGTCTGGAGTGTGAATCAGAAGAAGTAGAAGAAGGAGAAGGAGAAGGTGTAGTCTGGAGGGTGAATCAGAAGAAGTAGACGAAGGAGAAGGAGAAGGTGAAGTCTGGAGGGTGAATCAGAAGAAGCAGAAGAAGGAGAAGGAGAAGATGAAGTCTGGAGGGTGAATCAGAAGAAGTAGAAGAAGGAGAAGGAGAAGGTGAAGTCTGGAGGGTGAATCAGAAGAAGCAGAAGAAAGAGAAGGAGAAGGTGAAGTCTGGAGGGTGAATCAGAAGAAGCAGAAGAAGGAGAAGGAGAAGGTGAAGTCTGGAGGGTGAATCAGAAGAAGCAGAATAAGGAGAAGGAGAAGGTGAAGTCTGGAGGGTGAATCAGAAGAAGCAGAAGAAGGAGAAGGAGAAGGTGAAGTCTGGAGGATGAATCAGAAGAAGTAGAAGAAGGAGAAGGAGAAGGTGAAGTCTGGAGGGTGAAGCAGAAGAAACAAAAAAAGGAGAAGGAGAAGGTGAAGTCTGGAGGGTGAATCAGAAGAAACAGAAGAAGGAGAAGGAGAAGGTGAAGTCTGGAGGGTGAATCAGAAGAAGTAGAAGAAGGAGAAGGAGAAGGTGTAGTCTGGAGGGTGAATCAGAAGAAGCAGAATAAGGAGAAGGAGAAGGTGAAGTCTGGAGGGTGTATCAGAAGAAGTAGAAGAAGGAGAAGGAGAAGGTGAAGTCTGGAGGGTGAATCAGAAGAAGCAGAAGAAGGAGAAGGAGAAGGTGAAGTCTGGAGGGTGAATCAGAAGAAGCAGAAGAAGGAGAAGGAGAAGGTGAAGTCTGGAGGGTGAATCAGAAGAAACAGAAGAAGGAGAAGGAGAAGGTGAAGTCTGGAGGGTGAATCAGAAGAAGTAGAAGAAGGAGAAGGAGAAGGTGTAGTCTGGAGGGTGAATCAGAAGAAGTAGACGAAGGAGAAGGAGAAGGTGAAGTCTGGAGGGTGAATCAGAAGAAGTAGAAGAAGGAGAAGGAGAAGGTGAAGTCTGGAGGGTGAATCAGAAGAAGCAGAAGAAGGAGAAGGAGAAGGTGAAGTCTGGAGGGTGAATCAGAAGAAGCAGAAGAAGGAGAAGGAGAAGGTGAAGCCTGGAGGGCGCAGCAGAAGAAGCAGAAGAAGGAGTAGGAGAAGGTGAAGTCTGGAGTGTGAAGCAGAAGAAGCAGAAGAAGGAGAAGGAGAAGGTGAAGTCTGGAGGGTGAATCAGAAGAAGCAGAAGAAGGAGAAGGAGAAGGTGAAGTCTGGAGGGTGAATCAGAAGAAACAGAAGAAGGAGAAGGAGAAGGTGAAGTCTGGAGGGTGAATCAGAAGAAGTAGAAGAAGGAGAAGGAGAAGGTGTAGTCTGGAGGGTGAATCAGAAGAAGTAGACGAAGGAGAAGGAGAAGGTGAAGTCTGGAGGGTGAATCAGAAGAAGTAGAAGAAGGAGAAGGAGAAGGTGAAGTCTGGAGGGTGAATCAGAAGAAACAGAAGAAGGAGAAGGAGAAGGTGAAGTCTGGAGGGTGAATCAGAAGAAGTAGAAGAAGGAGAAGGAGAAGGTGTAGTCTGGTGGGTGAATCAGAAGAAGTAGACGAAGGAGAAGGAGAAGGTGAAGTCTGGAGGGTGAATCAGAAGAAGCAGAAGAAGGAGAAGGAGAAGATGAAGTCTGGAGGGTGAATCAGAAGAAGTAGAAGAAGGAGAAGGAGAAGGTGAAGTCTGGAGGGTGAATCAGAAGAAGCAGAAGAAGGAGAAGGAGAAGGTGAAGTCTGGAGGGTGAATCAGAAGAAGCAGAAGAAGGAGAAGGAGAAGGTGAAGCCTGGAGGGCGCAGCAGAAGAAGCAGAAGAAGGAGTAGGAGAAGGTGAAGTCTGGAGTGTGAAGCAGAAGAAGCAGAAGAAGGAGAAGGAGAAGGTGAAGTCTGGAGGGCGCAGCAGAAGAAGCAGAAGAAGGAGAATGAGAAGGTGAAGTCTGGAGGGTGAATCAGAAGAAGCAGAAGAAGGAGAAGGAGAAGGTGAAGTCTGGAGGGTGAATCAGAAGAAGTAGAAGAAGGAGAAGGAGAAGGTGAAGTCAGGAGGGTGAATCAGAAGAAGTAGAAGAAGGAGAAGGAGAAGGTGAAGTCAGGAGGGTGAATCAGAAGAAGCAGAAGAAGGAGAAGGAGAAGGTGAAGTCTGGAGGGCGAATCAGAAGAAACAGAAGAAGGAGAAGGAGAAGGTGAAGTCTGGAGGGTGAATCAGAAGAAACAGAAGAAGGAGAAGGAGAAGGTGAAGTCTGGAGGGTGAATCAGAAGAAGTAGAAGAAGGAGAAGGAGAAGGTGTAGTCTGGAGGGTGAATCAGAAGAAGTAGACGAAGGAGAAGGAGAAGGTGAAGTCTGGAGGGTGAATCAGAAGAAGTAGAAGAAGGAGAAGGAGAAGGTGAAGTCTGGAGGGTGAATCAGAAGAAACAGAAGAAGGAGAAGGAGAAGGTGAAGTCTGGAGGGTGAATCAGAAGAAGTAGAAGAAGGAGAAGGAGAAGGTGTAGTCTGGAGGGTGAATCAGAAGAAGTAGACGAAGGAGAAGGAGAAGGTGAAGTCTGGAGGGTGAATCAGAAGAAGCAGAAGAAGGAGAAGGAGAAGATGAAGTCTGGAGGGTGAATCAGAAGAAGTAGAAGAAGGAGAAGGAGAAGGTGAAGTCTGGAGGGTGAATCAGAAGAAGCAGAAGAAAGAGAAGGAGAAGGTGAAGTCTGGAGGGTGAATCAGAAGAAGCAGAAGAAGGAGAAGGAGAAGGTGAAGTCTGGAGGGTGAATCAGAAGAAGCAGAATAAGGAGAAGGAGAAGGTGAAGTCTGGAGGGTGAATCAGAAGAAGCAGAAGAAGGAGAAGGAGAAGGTGAAGTCTGGAGGATGAATCAGAAGAAGTAGAAGAAGGAGAAGGAGAAGGTGAAGTCTGGAGGGTGAAGCAGAAGAAACAAAAAAAGGAGAAGGAGAAGGTGAAGTCTGGAGGGTGAATCAGAAGAAACAGAAGAAGGAGAAGGAGAAGGTGAAGTCTGGAGGGTGTATCAGAAGAAGTAGAAGAAGGAGAAGGAGAAGGTGAAGTCTGGAGGGTGAATCAGAAGAAGCAGAAGAAGGAGAAGGAGAAGGTGAAGTCTGGAGGGTGAATCAGAAGAAGCAGAAGAAGGAGAAGGAGAAGGTGAAGTCTGGAGGGTGAATCAGAAGAAACAGAAGAAGGAGAAGGAGAAGGTGAAGTCTGGAGGGTGAATCAGAAGAAGTAGAAGAAGGAGAAGGAGAAGGTGTAGTCTGGAGGGTGAATCAGAAGAAGTAGACGAAGGAGAAGGAGAAGGTGAAGTCTGGAGGGTGAATCAGAAGAAGTAGAAGAAGGAGAAGGAGAAGGTGAAGTCTGGAGGGTGAATCAGAAGAAACAGAAGAAGGAGAAGGAGAAGGTGAAGTCTGGAGGGTGAATCAGAAGAAGTAGAAGAAGGAGAAGGAGAAGGTGTAGTCTGGTGGGTGAATCAGAAGAAGTAGACGAAGGAGAAGGAGAAGGTGAAGTCTGGAGGGTGAATCAGAAGAAGCAGAAGAAGGAGAAGGAGAAGATGAAGTCTGGAGGGTGAATCAGAAGAAGTAGAAGAAGGAGAAGGAGAAGGTGAAGTCTGGAGGGTGAATCAGAAGAAGCAGAAGAAGGAGAAGGAGAAGGTGAAGTCTGGAGGGTGAATCAGAAGAAGCAGAAGAAGGAGAAGGAGAAGGTGAAGCCTGGAGGGCGCAGCAGAAGAAGCAGAAGAAGGAGTAGGAGAAGGTGAAGTCTGGAGTGTGAAGCAGAAGAAGCAGAAGAAGGAGAAGGAGAAGGTGAAGTCTGGAGGGCGCAGCAGAAGAAGCAGAAGAAGGAGAATGAGAAGGTGAAGTCTGGAGGGTGAATCAGAAGAAGCAGAAGAAGGAGAAGGAGAAGGTGAAGTCTGGAGGGTGAATCAGAAGAAGTAGAAGAAGGAGAAGGAGAAGGTGAAGTCAGGAGGGTGAATCAGAAGAAGTAGAAGAAGGAGAAGGAGAAGGTGAAGTCAGGAGGGTGAATCAGAAGAAGCAGAAGAAGGAGAAGGAGAAGGTGAAGTCTGGAGGGCGAATCAGAAGAAACAGAAGAAGGAGAAGGAGAAGGTGAAGTCTGGAGGGTGAATCAGAAGAAGCAGAAGAAGGAGAAGGAGAAGGTGAAGTCTGGAGGTTGAATCAGAAGAAGCAGAATAACGAGAAGGAGAAGGTGAAGTCTGGAGGGTGAGTCAGAAGAAGCAGAATAAGGAGAAGGAGAAGGTGAAGTCTGGAGGGTGAATCAGAAGAAGCAGAAGAAGGAGAAGGAGAAGGTGAAGTCTGGAGGGTGAATCAGAAGAGGTAGAAGAAGGAGAAGGAGAAGGTGAAGTCTGGAGGGTGAAGCAGAAGAAGGAGAAGAAGGAGAAGGAGAAGGTGAAGTCAGGAGGGTGAATCAGAAGAAGCAGAATAAGGAGAAGGAGAAGGTGAAGTCTGGAGGGTGAATCAGAAGAAGCAGAAGAAGGAGAAGGAGAAGGTGAAGTCTGGAGGATGAATCAGAAGAAGTAGAAGAAGGAGAAGGAGAAGGTGAAGTCTGGAGGGTGAATCAGAAAAAGTAGAAGAAAGAGAAGGAGAAGGTGAAGTCTGGAGGGTGAAGCAGAAGAAACAGAAGAAGGAGAAGGAGAAGGTGAAGACTGGAGGGTGAATCAGAAGAAGTAGAAGAAGGAGAAGGAGAAGGTGAAGTCTGGAGGGTGAATCAGAAGAAGTAGAAGAAGGAGAAGGAGAAGTTATAGTCTGGAGGGTGAATCAGAAGAAGCAGAAGAAGGAGAAGGAGAAGGTGAAGTCTGGAGGGTGAATCAGAAGAAGCAGAAGAAGGAGAAGGAGAAGATGAAGTCTGGAGGGTGAATCAGAAGAAGTAGAAGAAGGAGAAGGAGAAGGTGAAGTCTGGAGGGTGAATCAGAAGAAGTAGAAGAAGGAGAAGGAGAAGATGAAGTCTGGAGGGTGAATCAGAAGAAACAGAAGAAGGAGAAGGAGAAGGTGAAGTCTGGAGGGTGAATCAGAAGAAGTAGAAGAAGGAGAAGGAGAAGGTGTAGTCTGGAGGGTGAATCAGAAGAAGTAGACGAAGGAGAAGGAGAAGGTGAAGTCTGCAGGGTGAATCAGAAGAAGCAGAAGAAGGAGAAGGAGAAGGTGAAGTCTGGAGGGTGAATCAGAAGAAGCAGAAGAAGGAGAAGGAGAAGGTGAAGTCTGGAGGGTGAATCAGAAGAAGTAGACGAAGGAGAAGGAGAAGGTGAAGTCTGGAGGGTGAATCAGAAGAAGCAGAAGAAGGAGAAGGAGAAGGTGAAGTCTGGAGGGTGAATCAGATGAAGTAGAAGAAGGAGAAGGAGAAGGTGAAGTCTGGAGGGTGAATCAGATGAAGTAGAAGAAGAAGAAGGAGAAGGTGAAGTCTGGAGGGTGAATCAGAAGAAGCAGAAGAAGGAGAAGGAGAAGGTGAAGTCTGGAGGGTGAATCAGAAGAAGCAGAAGAAGGAGAAGGAGAAGGTGAAGTCTGGAGGGTGAATCAGAAGAAGTAGAAGAAGGAGAAGGAGAAGTTGAAGTCTGGAGGGTGAAGCAGAGGAAGTAGAAGATGGAGAAGGAGAAGGTGAAGTAAGGAGGGTGAATCAGAAGAAGTAGAAGAAGGAGAAGGAGAAGGTGAAGTCAGGAGGGTGAATCAGAAGAAGCAGAAGATGGAGAAGGAGAAGGTGAAGTCTGGAGGGTGAATCAGAAGAATCAGAAGAAGGAGAAGGAGAAGGTGAAGTCTGGAGGGTGAATCAGAAGAAGCAGAGGAAGGAGAAGGAGAAGGTGAAGTCTGGAGGGTGAATCAGAAGAAGCAGAATAAGGAGAAGGAGAAGGTGAAGTCTGGAGGGTGAATCAGAAGAAGCAGAATAAGGAGAAGGAGAAGGTGAAGTCTGGAGGGTGAATCAGAAGAAGCAGAAGAAGGAGAAGGAGAAGGTGAAGTCTGGAGGGTGAATCAGAAGAAGTAGACGAAGGAGAAGGAGAAGGTGAAGTCTGGAGGGTGAATCAGAAGAAGCAGAAGAAGGAGAAGGAGAAGGTGAAGTCTGGAGGGTGAATCAGATGAAGTAGAAGAAGGAGAAGGAGAAGGTGAAGTCTGGAGGGTGAATCAGAAGAAGCAGAAGAAGGAGAAGGAGAAGGTGAAGTCTGGAGGGTGAATCAGAAGAAGCAGAAGAAGGAGAAGGAGAAGGTGAAGGCTGGAGGGTGAATCAGAAGAAGTAGAAGAAGGAGAAGGAGAAGTTGAAGTCTGGAGGGTGATGCAGAGGAAGTAGAAGATGGAGAAGGAGAAGGTGAAGTCAGGAGGGTGAAACAGAAGAAGTAGAAGAAGGAGAAGGAGAAGGTGAAGTCAGGAGGGTGAATCAGAAGAAGCAGAAGATGGAGAAGGAGAAGGTGAAGTCTGGAGGGTGAATCAGAAGAATCAGAAGAAGGAGAAGGAGAAGGTGAAGTCTGGAGGGTGAATCAGAAGAAGCAGAGGAAGGAGAAGGAGAAGGTGAAGTCTGGAGGGTGAATCAGAAGAAGCAGAATAAGGAGAAGGAGAAGGTGAAGTCTGGAGGGTGAATCAGAAGAAGCAGAATAAGGAGAAGGAGAAGGTGAAGTCTGGAGGGTGAATCAGAAGAAGCAGAAGAAGGAGAAGGAGAAGGTGAAGTCTGGAGGGTGAATCAGAAGAAGCAGAAGAAGGAGAAGGAGAAGGTGAAGTCTGGAGGGTGAAGCAGAAGAAGCAGAAGAAGGAGAAGGAGAAGGTGAAGTCAGGAGGGTGAATCAGAAGAAGTAGAAGAAGGAGAAGGAGAAGGTGAAGTCAGGAGGGTGAAGCAGAAGAAGCAGAAGAAGGAGAAGGAGAAGGTGAAGTCTGGAGGGTGAATCAGAAGAATCAGAAGAAGGAGAAGGAGAAGGTGAAGTCTGGAGGGTGAATCAGAAGAAGCAGAAGAAAGAGAAGGAGAAGGTGAAGTCTGGAGGGTGAAGCAGAAGAAACAGAAGAAGGAGAAGGAGAAGGTGAAGACTGGAGGGTGAATCAGAAGAAGTAGAAGAAGGAGAAGGTGAAGTCTGGAGGGTGAATCAGAAGAAGTAGAAGAAGGAGAAGGAGAAGGTGAAGTCTGGAGGGTGAATCAGAAGAAGCAGAAGAAGGAGAAGGAGAAGGTGAAGTCTGGAGGGTGAATCAGAAGAAGCAGAAGAAGGAGAAGGAGAAGATGAAGTCTAGAGGGTGAATCGGAAGAAGTAGAAGAAGGAGAAGGAGAAGGTGAAGTCTGGAGGGTGAATCAGAAGAAGTAGAAGAAGGAGAAGGAGAAGTTGAAGTCTGGAGGGTGATTCAGAAGAAGCAGAAGAAGGAGAAGGAGAAGGTGAAGTCTGGAGGGTGAATCAGAAGAAGCAGAAGAAGGAGAAGGAGAAGATGAAGTCTGGAGGGTGAATCAGAAGAAGTAGAAGAAGGAGAAGGAGAAGGTGAAGTCTGGAGGGTGAATCAGAAGAAGTAGAAGAAGGAGAAGGAGAAGATGAAGTCTGGAGGGTGAATCAGAAGAAACATAAGATGGAGAAGGAGAAGGTGAAGTCTGGAGGGTGAATCAGAAGAAGTAGAAGAAGGAGAAGGAGAAGGTGTAGTCTGGAGGGTGAATCAGAAGAAGTAGACGAAGGAGAAGGAGAAGGTGAAGTCTGGAGGGTGAATCAGAAGAAGCAGAAGAAGGAGAAGGAGAAGGTGAAGTCTGGAGGGTGAATCAGAAGAAGTAGAAGAAGGAGAAGTAGAAGGTGAAGTCTGGAGGGTGAATCAGAAGAAGCAGAAGAAGGAGAAGGAGAAGGTGAAGTCTGGAGGGTGAATCAGAAGAAGCAGAAGAAGGAGAAGGAGAAGGTGAAGTCTGGAGGGTGAATCAGAAGAAGTAGAAGAAGGAGAAGGAGAAGTTGAAGTCTGGAGGGTGAAGCAGAAGAAGTAGAAGAAGGAGAAGGAGAAGGTGAAGTCAGGAGGGTGAATCAGAAGAAGTAGAAGAAGGAGAAGGAGAAGGTGAAGTCAGGAGGGTGAATCAGAAGAAGCAGAAGAAGGAGATAGAGAAGGTGAAGTCTGGAGGGTGAATCAGAAGAATCAGAAGAAGGAGAAGGAGAAGGTGAAGTCTGGAGGGTGAAGCAGAAGAAGCAGAAGAAAGAGAAGGAGAAGGTGAAGTCTGGAGGGTGAAGCAGAAGAAACAGAAGAAGGAGAAGGAGAAGGTGAAGACTGGAGGGTGAATCAGAAGAAGTAGAAGAAGGAAAAGTAGAAGGTGAAGTCTGGAGGGTGAATCAGAAGAAGCAGAAGAAGGAGATAGAGAAGGTGAAGTCTGGAGGGTGAATCAGAAGAATCAGAAGAAGGAGAAGGAGAAGGTGAAGTCTGGAGGGTGAAGCAGAAGAAACAGAAGAAGGAGAAGGAGAAGGTGAAGTCTGGAGGGTGAATCAGAAGAAGCAGAAGAAGGAGAAGGAGAAGATGAAGTCTGGAGGGTGAATCAGAAGAAGTAGAAGAAGGAGAAGGAGGAGGTGAGGTCTGGAGGGTGAATCAGAAGAAGCAGAAAAGGAGAAGGAGAAGGTGAAGTCTGGAGGGTGAATCAGAAGAAGCAGAAGAAGGAGAAGGAGAAGGTGAAGTCTGGAGGGTGAATCAGAAGAAGCAGAAGAAGGAGAAGGAGAGGGTGAAGTCAGGAGGGTGAATCAGAAGAAGCAGAAGAAGGATAAGGAGAAGGTGAAGTTAGGAGGGTGAATCAGAAGAAGCAGAAGAAGGGGAAGGAGCAGGTGAAGTCAGGGGGGTGTAGCAGAAGAAGTAGAAGAAGGAGAAGGAGAAGGTGAAGTCAGGACGGTGAAGCAGATGAAGCAGAAGAAGGAGAAGGAGAAGGTGAAGCCTGGAGGGCGCAGCAGAAGAAGCAGAAGAAGGAGAAGGAGAAGGTGAAGTCTGGAGTGTGAAGCAGAAGAAGCAGAAGAAGGAGAAGGAGAAGGTGAAGTCTGGAGGGTGAAGCAGAAGAAGCAGAAGAAGGAGAAGGAGAAGGTGAAGTCAGGAGGGTGAATCAGAAGAAGTAGAAGAAGGAGAAGGAGAAGATGAAGTCTGGAGGGTGAATCAGAAGAAGTAGAAGAAGGAGAAGGAGAAGGTGAAGTCTGGAGGGTGAATCAGAAGAAGTAGAAGAAGGAGAAGGAGAAGATGAAGTCTGGAGGGTGAATCAGAAGAAACAGAAGATGGAGAAGGAGAAGGTGAAGTCTGGAGGGTGAATCAGAAGAAGTAGAAGAAGGAGAAGGAGAAGGTGTAGTCTGGAGGGTGAATCAGAAGAAGTAGACGAAGGAGAAGGAGAAGGTGAAGTCTGGAGGGTGAATCAGAAGAAGCAGAATAAGGAGAAGGAGAAGGTGAAGTCTGGAGGGTGAATCAGAAGAAGCAGAAGAAGGAGAAGGAGAAGGTGAAGTCTGGAGGGTGAATCAGAAGAAGCAGAAGAAGGAGAAGGAGAAGGTGAAGTCTGGAGGGTGAAGCAGAAGAAGCAGAAGAAGGAGAAGGAGAAGGTGAAGTCAGGAGGGTGAATCAGAAGAAGCAGAAGAAGGAGAAGGAGAAGGTGAAGTCTGGAGGGTGAATCAGAAGAAGCAGAAGAAGGAGAAGGAGAAGGTGAAGTCTGGAGGGTGAAGCAGAAGAAGCAGAAGAAGGAGAAGGAGAAGGTGAAGTCAGGAGGGTGAATCAGAAGAAGTAGAAGAAGGAGAAGGAGAAGATGAAGTCTGGAGGGTGAATCAGAAGAAGTAGAAGAAGGAGAAGGAGAAGGTGTAGTCTGGAGGGTGAATCAGAAGAAGTAGACGAAGGAGAAGGAGAAGGTGAAGTCTGGAGGGTGAATCAGAAGAAGCAGAAGAAGGAGAAGGAGAAGGTGAAGTCTGGAGGGTGAATCAGAAGAAGTAGAAGAAGGAGAAGGAGAAGGTGAAGTCTGGAGGGTGAATCAGAAGAAGCAGAAGAAGGAGAAGGGGAAGGTGAAGTCTGGAGGGTGAATCAGAAGAAGTAGAAGAAGGAGAAGGAGAAGTTGAAGTCTGGAGGGTGAAGCAGAAGAAGTAGAAGAAGGAGAAGGAGAAGGTGAAGTCAGGAGGGTGAATCAGAAGAAGTAGAAGAAGGAGAAGGAGAAGGTGAAGTCAGGAGGGTGAATCAGAAGAAGCAGAAGAAGGAGATAGAGAAGGTGAAGTCTGGAGGGTGAATCAGAAGAAGCAGAAGAAGGAGAAGGAGAAGGTGAAGTCTGGAGGGTGAATCAGAAGAAGTAGAAGAAGGAGAAGGAGAAGGTGAAGTCTGGAGGGTGAATCAGAAGAAGCAGAAGAAGGAGAAGGAGAATGTGAAGTTAGGAGGGTGAATCAGAAGAAGCAGAAGAAGGAGAAGGAGCAGGTGAAGTCAGGGGGGTGTAGCAGAAGAAGTAGAAGAAGGAGAAGGAGAAGGTGAAGTCAGGACGGTGAAGCAGATGAAGCAGAAGAAGGAGAAGGAGAAGGTGAAGCCTGGAGGGCGCAGCAGAAGAAGCAGACGAAGGAGAAGGAGAAGGTGAAGTCTGGAGTGTGAAGCAGAAGAAGCAGAAGAAGGAGAAGAAGAAGGTGAAGTCTGGAGGGCGCAGCAGAAGAAGCAGAAGAAGGAGAATGAGAAGGTGAAGTCTGGAGGGTGAATCAGAAGAAGCAGAAGAAGGAGAAGGAGAAGGTGAAGTCTGGAGGTTGAATCAGAAGACGTAGAAGAAGGAGAAGGAGAAGGTGAAGTCTGGAGGGTGAAGAAGAAGAAGTAGAAGAAGGAGAAGGAGAAGGTGAAGTCAGGAGGGTGAATCAGAAGAAGTAGAAGAAGGAGAAGGAGAAGGTGAAGTCAGGAGGGTGAATCAGAAGAATCAGAAGAAGGAGAAGGAGAAGGTGAAGTCTGGAGGGTGAATCAGAAGAAGCAGAAGAAAGAGAAGGAGAAGGTGAAGTCTGGAGGGTGAAGCAGAAGAAACAGAAGAAGGAGAAGGAGAAGGTGAAGACTGGAGGGTGAATCAGAAGAAGTAGAAGAAGGAGAAGGAGAAGGTGAAGTCTGGAGGGTGAATCAGAAGAAGTAGAAGAAGGAGAAGGAGAAGTTGAAGTCTGGAGGGTGAATCAGAAGAAGCAGAAGAAGGAGAAGGAGAAGGTGAAGTCTGGAGGGTGAATCAGAAGAAGCAGAAGAAGGAGAAGGAGAAGATGAAGTCTGGAGGGTGAATCAGAAGAAGTAGAAGAAGGAGAAGGAGAAGGTGAAGTCTGGAGGGTGAATCAGAAGAAGTAGAAGAAGGAGAAGGAGAAGATGAAGTCTGGAGGGTGAATCAGAAGAAACAGAAGAAGGAGAAGGAGAAGGTGAAGTCTGGAGGGTGAATCAGAAGAAGTAGAAGAAGGAGAAGGAGAAGGTGTAGTCTGGAGGGTGAATCAGAAGAAGTAGACGAAGGAGAAGGAGAAGGTGAAGTCTGGAGGGTGAATCAGAAGAAGCAGAAGAAGTAGAAGGAGAAGGTGAAGTCTGGAGGGTGAATCAGAAGAAGTAGAAGAAGGAGAAGGAGAAGTTGAAGTCTGGAGGGTGAAGCCGAAGAAGTAGAAGAAGGAGAAGGAGAAGTTGAAGTCTGGAGGGTGATTCAGAAGAAGCAGAAGAAGGAGAAGGAGAAGGTGAAGTCTGGAGGGTGAATCAGAAGAAGCAGAAGAAGGAGAAGGAGAAGATGAAGTCTGGAGGGTGAATCAGAAGAAGTAGAAGAAGGAGAAGGAGAAGGTGAAGTCTGGAGGGTGAATCAGAAGAAGTAGAAGAAGGAGAAGGAGAAGATGAAGTCTGGAGGGTGAATCAGAAGAAACATAAGATGGAGAAGGAGAAGGTGAAGTCTGGAGGGTGAATCAGAAGAAGTAGAAGAAGGAGAAGGAGAAGGTGTAGTCTGGAGGGTGAATCAGAAGAAGTAGACGAAGGAGAAGGAGAAGGTGAAGTCTGGAGGGTGAATCAGAAGAAGCAGAAGAAGGAGAAGGAGAAGGTGAAGTCTGGAGGGTGAATCAGAAGAAGTAGAAGAAGGAGAAGTAGAAGGTGAAGTCTGGAGGGTGAATCAGAAGAAGCAGAAGAAGGAGAAGGAGAAGGTGAAGTCTGGAGGGTGAATCAGAAGAAGCAGAAGAAGGAGAAGGAGAAGGTGATGTCTGGAGGGTGAATCAGAAGAAGTAGAAGAAGGAGAAGGAGAAGTTGAAGTCTGGAGGGTGAAGCAGAAGAAGTAGAAGAAGGAGAAGGAGAAGGTGAAGTCAGGAGGGTGAATCAGAAGAAGTAGAAGAAGGAGAAGGAGAAGGTGAAGTCAGGAGGGTGAATCAGAAGAAGCAGAAGAAGGAGATAGAGAAGGTGAAGTCTGGAGGGTGAATCAGAAGAATCAGAAGAAGGAGAAGGAGAAGGTGAAGTCTGGAGGGTGAAGCAGAAGAAGCAGAAGAAAGAGAAGGAGAAGGTGAAGTCTGGAGGGTGAAGCAGAAGAAACAGAAGAAGGAGAAGGAGAAGGTGAAGACTGGAGGGTGAATCAGAAGAAGTAGAAGAAGGAAAAGGAGAAGGTGAAGTCAGGAGGGTGAAACAGAAGAAGTAGAAGAAGGAGAAGGAGAAGGTGAAGTCAGGAGGGTGATGCAGAGGAAGTAGAAGATGGAGAAGGAGAAGGTGAAGTCAGGAGGGTGAAACAGAAGAAGTAGAAGAAGGAGAAGGAGAAGGTGAAGTCAGGAGGGTGAATCAGAAGAAGCAGAAGATGGAGAAGGAGAAGGTGAAGTCTGGAGGGTGAATCAGAAGAATCAGAAGAAGGAGAAGGAGAAGGTGAAGTCTGGAGGGTGAATCAGAAGAAGCAGAGGAAGGAGAAGGAGAAGGTGAAGTCTGGAGGGTGAATCAGAAGAAGCAGAATAAGGAGAAGGAGAAGGTGAAGTCTGGAGGG
Organism: Somniosus microcephalus; assembly: GCF_052327205.1. Classification (NCBI taxonomy): domain Eukaryota; kingdom Metazoa; phylum Chordata; class Chondrichthyes; order Squaliformes; family Somniosidae; genus Somniosus; species Somniosus microcephalus. The sequence goes on along the minus strand of NW_028225465.1, from coordinate 36,275 downwards.
TGAATCAGAAGAAGCAGAATAAGGAGAAGGAGAAGGTGAAGTCTGGAGGGTGAATCAGAAGAAGCAGAAGAAGGAGAAGGAGAAGGTGAAGTCTGGAGGGTGAATCAGAAGAAGCAGAAGAAGGAGAAGGAGAAGGTGAAGTCTGGAGGGTGAAGCAGAAGAAGCAGAAGAAGGAGAAGGAGAAGGTGAAGTCAGGAGGGTGAATCAGAAGAAGTAGAAGAAGGAGAAGGAGAAGGTGAAGTCAGGAGGGTGAAGCAGAAGAAGCAGAAGAAGGAGAAGGAGAAGGTGAAGTCTGGAGGGTGAATCAGAAGAATCAGAAGAAGGAGAAGGAGAAGGTGAAGTCTGGAGGGTGAATCAGAAGAAGCAGAAGAAAGAGAAGGAGAAGGTGAAGTCTGGAGGGTGAAGCAGAAGAAACAGAAGAAGGAGAAGGAGAAGGTGAAGACTGGAGGGTGAATCAGAAGAAGTAGAAGAAGGAGAAGGTGAAGTCTGGAGGGTGAATCAGAAGAAGTAGAAGAAGGAGAAGGAGAAGGTGAAGTCTGGAGGGTGAATCAGAAGAAGCAGAAGAAGGAGAAGGAGAAGGTGAAGTCTGGAGGGTGAATCAGAAGAAGCAGAAGAAGGAGAAGGAGAAGATGAAGTCTAGAGGGTGAATCGGAAGAAGTAGAAGAAGGAGAAGGAGAAGGTGAAGTCTGGAGGGTGAATCAGAAGAAGTAGAAGAAGGAGAAGGAGAAGTTGAAGTCTGGAGGGTGATTCAGAAGAAGCAGAAGAAGGAGAAGGAGAAGGTGAAGTCTGGAGGGTGAATCAGAAGAAGCAGAAGAAGGAGAAGGAGAAGATGAAGTCTGGAGGGTGAATCAGAAGAAGTAGAAGAAGGAGAAGGAGAAGGTGAAGTCTGGAGGGTGAATCAGAAGAAGTAGAAGAAGGAGAAGGAGAAGATGAAGTCTGGAGGGTGAATCAGAAGAAACATAAGATGGAGAAGGAGAAGGTGAAGTCTGGAGGGTGAATCAGAAGAAGTAGAAGAAGGAGAAGGAGAAGGTGTAGTCTGGAGGGTGAATCAGAAGAAGTAGACGAAGGAGAAGGAGAAGGTGAAGTCTGGAGGGTGAATCAGAAGAAGCAGAAGAAGGAGAAGGAGAAGGTGAAGTCTGGAGGGTGAATCAGAAGAAGTAGAAGAAGGAGAAGTAGAAGGTGAAGTCTGGAGGGTGAATCAGAAGAAGCAGAAGAAGGAGAAGGAGAAGGTGAAGTCTGGAGGGTGAATCAGAAGAAGCAGAAGAAGGAGAAGGAGAAGGTGAAGTCTGGAGGGTGAATCAGAAGAAGTAGAAGAAGGAGAAGGAGAAGTTGAAGTCTGGAGGGTGAAGCAGAAGAAGTAGAAGAAGGAGAAGGAGAAGGTGAAGTCAGGAGGGTGAATCAGAAGAAGTAGAAGAAGGAGAAGGAGAAGGTGAAGTCAGGAGGGTGAATCAGAAGAAGCAGAAGAAGGAGATAGAGAAGGTGAAGTCTGGAGGGTGAATCAGAAGAATCAGAAGAAGGAGAAGGAGAAGGTGAAGTCTGGAGGGTGAAGCAGAAGAAGCAGAAGAAAGAGAAGGAGAAGGTGAAGTCTGGAGGGTGAAGCAGAAGAAACAGAAGAAGGAGAAGGAGAAGGTGAAGACTGGAGGGTGAATCAGAAGAAGTAGAAGAAGGAAAAGTAGAAGGTGAAGTCTGGAGGGTGAATCAGAAGAAGCAGAAGAAGGAGATAGAGAAGGTGAAGTCTGGAGGGTGAATCAGAAGAATCAGAAGAAGGAGAAGGAGAAGGTGAAGTCTGGAGGGTGAAGCAGAAGAAACAGAAGAAGGAGAAGGAGAAGGTGAAGTCTGGAGGGTGAATCAGAAGAAGCAGAAGAAGGAGAAGGAGAAGATGAAGTCTGGAGGGTGAATCAGAAGAAGTAGAAGAAGGAGAAGGAGGAGGTGAGGTCTGGAGGGTGAATCAGAAGAAGCAGAAAAGGAGAAGGAGAAGGTGAAGTCTGGAGGGTGAATCAGAAGAAGCAGAAGAAGGAGAAGGAGAAGGTGAAGTCTGGAGGGTGAATCAGAAGAAGCAGAAGAAGGAGAAGGAGAGGGTGAAGTCAGGAGGGTGAATCAGAAGAAGCAGAAGAAGGATAAGGAGAAGGTGAAGTTAGGAGGGTGAATCAGAAGAAGCAGAAGAAGGGGAAGGAGCAGGTGAAGTCAGGGGGGTGTAGCAGAAGAAGTAGAAGAAGGAGAAGGAGAAGGTGAAGTCAGGACGGTGAAGCAGATGAAGCAGAAGAAGGAGAAGGAGAAGGTGAAGCCTGGAGGGCGCAGCAGAAGAAGCAGAAGAAGGAGAAGGAGAAGGTGAAGTCTGGAGTGTGAAGCAGAAGAAGCAGAAGAAGGAGAAGGAGAAGGTGAAGTCTGGAGGGTGAAGCAGAAGAAGCAGAAGAAGGAGAAGGAGAAGGTGAAGTCAGGAGGGTGAATCAGAAGAAGTAGAAGAAGGAGAAGGAGAAGATGAAGTCTGGAGGGTGAATCAGAAGAAGTAGAAGAAGGAGAAGGAGAAGGTGAAGTCTGGAGGGTGAATCAGAAGAAGTAGAAGAAGGAGAAGGAGAAGATGAAGTCTGGAGGGTGAATCAGAAGAAACAGAAGATGGAGAAGGAGAAGGTGAAGTCTGGAGGGTGAATCAGAAGAAGTAGAAGAAGGAGAAGGAGAAGGTGTAGTCTGGAGGGTGAATCAGAAGAAGTAGACGAAGGAGAAGGAGAAGGTGAAGTCTGGAGGGTGAATCAGAAGAAGCAGAATAAGGAGAAGGAGAAGGTGAAGTCTGGAGGGTGAATCAGAAGAAGCAGAAGAAGGAGAAGGAGAAGGTGAAGTCTGGAGGGTGAATCAGAAGAAGCAGAAGAAGGAGAAGGAGAAGGTGAAGTCTGGAGGGTGAAGCAGAAGAAGCAGAAGAAGGAGAAGGAGAAGGTGAAGTCAGGAGGGTGAATCAGAAGAAGCAGAAGAAGGAGAAGGAGAAGGTGAAGTCTGGAGGGTGAATCAGAAGAAGCAGAAGAAGGAGAAGGAGAAGGTGAAGTCTGGAGGGTGAAGCAGAAGAAGCAGAAGAAGGAGAAGGAGAAGGTGAAGTCAGGAGGGTGAATCAGAAGAAGTAGAAGAAGGAGAAGGAGAAGATGAAGTCTGGAGGGTGAATCAGAAGAAGTAGAAGAAGGAGAAGGAGAAGGTGTAGTCTGGAGGGTGAATCAGAAGAAGTAGACGAAGGAGAAGGAGAAGGTGAAGTCTGGAGGGTGAATCAGAAGAAGCAGAAGAAGGAGAAGGGGAAGGTGAAGTCTGGAGGGTGAATCAGAAGAAGTAGAAGAAGGAGAAGGAGAAGTTGAAGTCTGGAGGGTGAAGCAGAAGAAGTAGAAGAAGGAGAAGGAGAAGGTGAAGTCAGGAGGGTGAATCAGAAGAAGTAGAAGAAGGAGAAGGAGAAGGTGAAGTCAGGAGGGTGAATCAGAAGAAGCAGAAGAAGGAGATAGAGAAGGTGAAGTCTGGAGGGTGAATCAGAAGAAGCAGAAGAAGGAGAAGGAGAAGGTGAAGTCTGGAGGGTGAATCAGAAGAAGTAGAAGAAGGAGAAGGAGAAGGTGAAGTCTGGAGGGTGAATCAGAAGAAGCAGAAGAAGGAGAAGGAGAATGTGAAGTTAGGAGGGTGAATCAGAAGAAGCAGAAGAAGGAGAAGGAGCAGGTGAAGTCAGGGGGGTGTAGCAGAAGAAGTAGAAGAAGGAGAAGGAGAAGGTGAAGTCAGGACGGTGAAGCAGATGAAGCAGAAGAAGGAGAAGGAGAAGGTGAAGCCTGGAGGGCGCAGCAGAAGAAGCAGACGAAGGAGAAGGAGAAGGTGAAGTCTGGAGTGTGAAGCAGAAGAAGCAGAAGAAGGAGAAGAAGAAGGTGAAGTCTGGAGGGCGCAGCAGAAGAAGCAGAAGAAGGAGAATGAGAAGGTGAAGTCTGGAGGGTGAATCAGAAGAAGCAGAAGAAGGAGAAGGAGAAGGTGAAGTCTGGAGGTTGAATCAGAAGACGTAGAAGAAGGAGAAGGAGAAGGTGAAGTCTGGAGGGTGAAGAAGAAGAAGTAGAAGAAGGAGAAGGAGAAGGTGAAGTCAGGAGGGTGAATCAGAAGAAGTAGAAGAAGGAGAAGGAGAAGGTGAAGTCAGGAGGGTGAATCAGAAGAATCAGAAGAAGGAGAAGGAGAAGGTGAAGTCTGGAGGGTGAATCAGAAGAAGCAGAAGAAAGAGAAGGAGAAGGTGAAGTCTGGAGGGTGAAGCAGAAGAAACAGAAGAAGGAGAAGGAGAAGGTGAAGACTGGAGGGTGAATCAGAAGAAGTAGAAGAAGGAGAAGGAGAAGGTGAAGTCTGGAGGGTGAATCAGAAGAAGTAGAAGAAGGAGAAGGAGAAGTTGAAGTCTGGAGGGTGAATCAGAAGAAGCAGAAGAAGGAGAAGGAGAAGGTGAAGTCTGGAGGGTGAATCAGAAGAAGCAGAAGAAGGAGAAGGAGAAGATGAAGTCTGGAGGGTGAATCAGAAGAAGTAGAAGAAGGAGAAGGAGAAGGTGAAGTCTGGAGGGTGAATCAGAAGAAGTAGAAGAAGGAGAAGGAGAAGATGAAGTCTGGAGGGTGAATCAGAAGAAACAGAAGAAGGAGAAGGAGAAGGTGAAGTCTGGAGGGTGAATCAGAAGAAGTAGAAGAAGGAGAAGGAGAAGGTGTAGTCTGGAGGGTGAATCAGAAGAAGTAGACGAAGGAGAAGGAGAAGGTGAAGTCTGGAGGGTGAATCAGAAGAAGCAGAAGAAGTAGAAGGAGAAGGTGAAGTCTGGAGGGTGAATCAGAAGAAGTAGAAGAAGGAGAAGGAGAAGTTGAAGTCTGGAGGGTGAAGCCGAAGAAGTAGAAGAAGGAGAAGGAGAAGTTGAAGTCTGGAGGGTGATTCAGAAGAAGCAGAAGAAGGAGAAGGAGAAGGTGAAGTCTGGAGGGTGAATCAGAAGAAGCAGAAGAAGGAGAAGGAGAAGATGAAGTCTGGAGGGTGAATCAGAAGAAGTAGAAGAAGGAGAAGGAGAAGGTGAAGTCTGGAGGGTGAATCAGAAGAAGTAGAAGAAGGAGAAGGAGAAGATGAAGTCTGGAGGGTGAATCAGAAGAAACATAAGATGGAGAAGGAGAAGGTGAAGTCTGGAGGGTGAATCAGAAGAAGTAGAAGAAGGAGAAGGAGAAGGTGTAGTCTGGAGGGTGAATCAGAAGAAGTAGACGAAGGAGAAGGAGAAGGTGAAGTCTGGAGGGTGAATCAGAAGAAGCAGAAGAAGGAGAAGGAGAAGGTGAAGTCTGGAGGGTGAATCAGAAGAAGTAGAAGAAGGAGAAGTAGAAGGTGAAGTCTGGAGGGTGAATCAGAAGAAGCAGAAGAAGGAGAAGGAGAAGGTGAAGTCTGGAGGGTGAATCAGAAGAAGCAGAAGAAGGAGAAGGAGAAGGTGATGTCTGGAGGGTGAATCAGAAGAAGTAGAAGAAGGAGAAGGAGAAGTTGAAGTCTGGAGGGTGAAGCAGAAGAAGTAGAAGAAGGAGAAGGAGAAGGTGAAGTCAGGAGGGTGAATCAGAAGAAGTAGAAGAAGGAGAAGGAGAAGGTGAAGTCAGGAGGGTGAATCAGAAGAAGCAGAAGAAGGAGATAGAGAAGGTGAAGTCTGGAGGGTGAATCAGAAGAATCAGAAGAAGGAGAAGGAGAAGGTGAAGTCTGGAGGGTGAAGCAGAAGAAGCAGAAGAAAGAGAAGGAGAAGGTGAAGTCTGGAGGGTGAAGCAGAAGAAACAGAAGAAGGAGAAGGAGAAGGTGAAGACTGGAGGGTGAATCAGAAGAAGTAGAAGAAGGAAAAGGAGAAGGTGAAGTCTGGAGGGTGAATCAGAAGAAGTAGAAGAAGGAGAAGGAGAAGGTGAAGTCTGGAGGGTGAATCAGAAGAAGCAGAAGAAGGAGAAGGAGAAGGTGAAGTCTGGAGGGTGAATCAGAAGAAGCAGAAGAAGGAGAAGGAGAAGATGAAGTCTGGAGGGTGAATCAGAAGAAGTAGAAGAAGGAGAAGGAGGAGGTGAGGTCTGGAGGGTGAATCAGAAGAAGCAGAAAAGGAGAAGGAGAAGGTGAAGTCTGGAGGGTGAATCAGAAGAAGCAGAAGAAGGAGAAGGAGAAGGTGAAGTCTGGAGGGTGAATCAGAAGAAGCAGAAGAAGGAGAAGGAGAGGGTGAAGTCAGGAGGGTGAATCAGAAGAAGCAGAAGAAGGATAAGGAGAAGGTGAAGTTAGGAGGGTGAATCAGAAGAAGCAGAAGAAGGAGAAGGAGCAGGTGAAGTCAGGGGGGTGTAGCAGAAGAAGTAGAAGAAGGAGAAGGAGAAGGTGAAGTCAGGACGGTGAAGCAGATGAAGCAGAAGAAGGAGAAGGAGAAGGTGAAGCCTGGAGGGCGCAGCAGAAGAAGCAGAAGAAGGAGAAGGAGAAGGTGAAGTCTGGAGTGTGAAGCAGAAGAAGCAGAAGAAGGAGAAGGAGAAGGTGAAGTCTGGAGGGTGAAGCAGAAGAAGCAGAAGAAGGAGAAGGAGAAGGTGAAGTCAGGAGGGTGAATCAGAAGAAGTAGAAGAAGGAGAAGGAGAAGATGAAGTCTGGAGGGTGAATCAGAAGAAGTAGAAGAAGGAGAAGGAGAAGGTGAAGTCTGGAGGGTGAATCAGAAGAAGTAGAAGAAGGAGAAGGAGAAGATGAAGTCTGGAGGGTGAATCAGAAGAAACAGAAGATGGAGAAGGAGAAGGTGAAGTCTGGAGGGTGAATCAGAAGAAGTAGAAGAAGGAGAAGGAGAAGGTGTAGTCTGGAGGGTGAATCAGAAGAAGTAGACGAAGGAGAAGGAGAAGGTGAAGTCTGGAGGGTGAATCAGAAGAAGCAGAATAAGGAGAAGGAGAAGGTGAAGTCTGGAGGGTGAATCAGAAGAAGCAGAAGAAGGAGAAGGAGAAGGTGAAGTCTGGAGGGTGAATCAGAAGAAGCAGAAGAAGGAGAAGGAGAAGGTGAAGTCTGGAGGGTGAAGCAGAAGAAGCAGAAGAAGGAGAAGGAGAAGGTGAAGTCAGGAGGGTGAATCAGAAGAAGCAGAAGAAGGAGAAGGAGAAGGTGAAGTCTGGAGGGTGAATCAGAAGAAGCAGAAGAAGGAGAAGGAGAAGGTGAAGTCTGGAGGGTGAAGCAGAAGAAGCAGAAGAAGGAGAAGGAGAAGGTGAAGTCAGGAGGGTGAATCAGAAGAAGTAGAAGAAGGAGAAGGAGAAGATGAAGTCTGGAGGGTGAATCAGAAGAAGTAGAAGAAGGAGAAGGAGAAGGTGTAGTCTGGAGGGTGAATCAGAAGAAGTAGACGAAGGAGAAGGAGAAGGTGAAGTCTGGAGGGTGAATCAGAAGAAGCAGAAGAAGGAGAAGGAGAAGGTGAAGTCTGGAGGGTGAATCAGAAGAAGTAGAAGAAGGAGAAGGAGAAGGTGAAGTCTGGAGGGTGAATCAGAAGAAGCAGAAGAAGGAGAAGGAGAAGGTGAAGTCTGGAGGGTGAATCAGAAGAAGTAGAAGAAGGAGAAGGAGAAGTTGAAGTCTGGAGGGTGAAGCAGAAGAAGTAGAAGAAGGAGAAGGAGAAGGTGAAGTCAGGAGGGTGAATCAGAAGAAGTAGAAGAAGGAGAAGGAGAAGGTGAAGTCAGGAGGGTGATTCAGAAGAAGCAGAAGAAGGAGATAGAGAAGGTGAAGTCTGGAGGGTGAATCAGAAGAAGCAGAAGAAGGAGAAGGAGAAGGTGAAGTCTGGAGGGTGAATCAGAAGAAGTAGAAGAAGGAGAAGGAGAAGGTGAAGTCTGGAGGGTGAATCAGAAGAAGCAGAAGAAGGAGAAGGAGAATGTGAAGTTAGGAGGGTGAATCAGAAGAAGCAGAAGAAGGAGAAGGAGCAGGTGAAGTCAGGGGGGTGTAGCAGAAGAAGTAGAAGAAGGAGAAGGAGAAGGTGAAGTCAGGACGGTGAAGCAGATGAAGCAGAAGAAGGAGAAGGAGAAGGTGAAGCCTGGAGGGCGCAGCAGAAGAAGCAGACGAAGGAGAAGGAGAAGGTGAAGTCTGGAGTGTGAAGCAGAAGAAGCAGAAGAAGGAGAAGAAGAAGGTGAAGTCTGGAGGGCGCAGCAGAAGAAGCAGAAGAAGGAGAATGAGAAGGTGAAGTCTGGAGGGTGAATCAGAAGAAGCAGAAGAAGGAGAAGGAGAAGGTGAAGTCTGGAGGGTGAAGAAGAAGAAGTAGAAGAAGCAGAAGGAGAAGGTGAAGTCAGGAGGGTGAATCAGAAGAAGTAGAAGAAGGAGAAGGAGAAGGTGAAGTCAGGAGGGTGAATCAGAAGAATCAGAAGAAGGAGAAGGAGAAGGTGAAGTCTGGAGGGTGAATCAGAAGAAGCAGAAGAAAGAGAAGGAGAAGGTGAAGTCTGGAGGGTGAAGCAGAAGAAACAGAAGAAGGAGAAGGAGAAGGTGAAGACTGGAGGGTGAATCAGAAGAAGTAGAAGAAGGAGAAGGAGAAGGTGAAGTCTGGAGGGTGAATCAGAAGAAGTAGAAGAAGGAGAAGGAGAAGTTGAAGTCTGGAGGGTGAATCAGAAGAAGCAGAAGAAGGAGAAGGAGAAGGTGAAGTCTGGAGGGTGAATCAGAAGAAGCAGAAGAAGGAGAAGGAGAAGATGAAGTCTGGAGGGTGAATCAGAAGAAGTAGAAGAAGGAGAAGGAGAAGGTGAAGTCTGGAGGGTGAATCAGAAGAAGTAGAAGAAGGAGAAGGAGAAGATGAAGTCTGGAGGGTGAATCAGAAGAAACAGAAGAAGGAGAAGGAGAAGGTGAAGTCTGGAGGGTGAATCAGAAGAAGTAGAAGAAGGAGAAGGAGAAGGTGTAGTCTGGAGGGTGAATCAGAAGAAGTAGACGAAGGAGAAGGAGAAGGTGAAGTCTGGAGGGTGAATCAGAAGAAGCAGAAGAAGTAGAAGGAGAAGGTGAAGTCTGGAGGGTGAATCAGAAGAAGTAGAAGAAGGAGAAGGAGAAGTTGAAGTCTGGAGGGTGAAGCCGAAGAAGTAGAAGATGGAGAAGGAGAAGGTGAAGTCAGGAGGGTGAATCAGAAGAAGTAGAAGAAGGAGAAGGAGAAGGTGAAGTCAGGAGGGTGAATCAGAAGAAGCAGAAGATGGAGAAGGAGAAGGTGAAGTCTGGAGGGTGAATCAGAAGAATCAGAAGAAGGAGAAGGAGAAGGTGAAGTCTGGAGGGTGAATCAGAAGAAGCAGAGGAAGGAGAAGGAGAAGGTGAAGTCTGGAGGGTGAATCAGAAGAAGCAGAAGAAGGAGAAGGAGAAGGTGAAGTCTGGAGGGTGAATCAGAAGAAGCAGAAGAAGGAGAAGGAGAAGGTGAAGTCTGGAGGGTGAAGCAGAAGAAGTAGAAGAAGGAGAAGGAGAAGGTGAAGTCTGGAGGGTGAAACAGAAGAATCAGAAGAAGGAGAAGGAGAAGGTGAAGTCAGGACGGTGAAGCAGATGAAGCAGAAGAAGGAGAAGGAGAAGGTGAAGCCTGGAGGGCGCAGCAGAAGAAGCAGAAGAAGGAGAAGGAGAAGGTGAAGTCTGGAGTGTGAAGCAGAAGAAGCAGAAGAAGGAGAAGGAGAAGGTGAAGTCTGGAGGGTGAATCAGAAGAAGCAGAATAAGGAGAAGGAGAAGGTGAAGTCTGGAGGGTGAATCAGAAGAAGCAGAAGAAGGAGAAGGAGAAGGTGAAGTCTGGAGGGTGAATCAGAAGAAGTAGACGAAGGAGAAGGAGAAGGTGAAGTCTGGAGGGTGAATCAGAAGAAGCAGAAGAAGGAGAAGGAGAAGGTGAAGTCTGGAGGGTGAATCAGATGAAGTAGAAGAAGGAGAAGGAGAAGGTGAAGTCTGGAGGGTGAATCAGAAGAAGCAGAAGAAGGAGAAGGAGAAGGTGAAGTCTGGAGGGTGAATCAGAAGAAGCAGAAGAAGGAGAAGGAGAAGGTGAAGTCTGGAGGGTGAATCAGAAGAAGTAGAAGAAGGAGAAGGATAAGTTGAAGTCTGGAGGGTGAAGCAGAGGAAGTAGAAGATGGAGAAGGAGAAGGTGAAGTCAGGAGGGTGAATCAGAAGAAGTAGAAGAAGGAGAAGGAGAAGGTGAAGTCAGGAGGGTGAATCAGAAGAAGCAGAAGATGGAGAAGGAGAAGGTGAAGTCTGGAGGGTGAATCAGAAGAATCAGAAGAAGGAGAAGGAGAAGGTGAAGTCTGGAGGGTGAATCAGAAGAAGCAGAGGAAGGAGAAGGAGAAGGTGAAGTCTGGAGGGTGAATCAGAAGAAGCAGAATAAGGAGAAGGAGAAGGTGAAGTCTGGAGGGTGAATCAGAAGAAGCAGAATAAGGAGAAGGAGAAGGTGAAGTCTGGAGGGTGAATCAGAAGAAGCAGAAGAAGGAGAAGGAGAAGGTGAAGTCTGGAGGGTGAATCAGAAGAAGCAGAAGAAGGAGAAGGAGAAGGTGAAGTCTGGAGGGTGAAGCAGAAGAAGCAGAAGAAGGAGAAGGAGAAGGTGAAGTCAGGAGGGTGAATCAGAAGAAGTAGAAGAAGGAGAAGGAGAAGATGAAGTCTGGAGGGTGAATCAGAAGAAGTAGAAGAAGGAGAAGGAGAAGGTGAAGTCTGGAGGGTGAATCAGAAGAAGTAGAAGAAGGAGAAGGAGAAGATGAAGTCTGGAGGGTGAATCAGAAGAAACAGAAGATGGAGAAGGAGAAGGTGAAGTCTGGAGGGTGAATCAGAAGAAGTAGAAGAAGGAGAAGGAGAAGGTGTAGTCTGGAGGGTGAATCAGAAGAAGTAGACGAAGGAGAAGGAGAAGGTGAAGTCTGGAGGGTGAATCAGAAGAAGCAGAAGAAGGAGAAGGAGAAGGTGAAGTCTGGAGGGTGAATCAGAAGAAGCAGAATAAGGAGAAGGAGAAGGTGAAGTCTGGATGATGAATCAGAAGAAGCAGAATAAGGAGAAGGAGAAGGTGAAGTCTGGAGGGTGAATCAGAAGAAGCAGAAGAAGGAGACGGAGAAGGTGAAGTCTGGAGGGTGAATCAGAAGAAGCAGAAGAAGGAGAAGGAGAAGGTGAAGTCTGGAGGGTGAAGCAGAAGAAGCAGAAGAAGGAGAAGGAGAAGGTGAAGTCAGGAGGGTGAATCAGAAGAAGTAGAAGAAGGAGAAGGAGAAGATGAAGTCTGGAGGGTGTATCAGAAGAAGTAGAAGAAGGAGAAGGAGAAGGTGTAGTCTGGAGGGTGAATCAGAAGAAGTAGACGAAGGAGAAGGAGAAGGTGAAGTCTGGAGGGTGAATCAGAAGAAGCAGAAGAAGGAGAAGGAGAAGGTGAAGTCTGGAGGGTGAATCAGAAGAAGTAGAAGAAGGAGAAGGAGAAGGTGAAGTCTGGAGGGTGAATCAGAAGAAGCAGAAGAAGGAGAAGGAGAAGGTGAAGTCTGGAGGGTGAATCAGAAGAAGTAGAAGAAGGAGAAGGAGAAGTTGAAGTCTGGAGGGTGAAGCAGAAGAAGTAGAAGAAGGAGAAGGAGAAGGTGAAGTCAGGAGGGTGAATCAGAAGAAGTAGAAGAAGGAGAAGGAGAAGGTGAAGTCAGGAGGGTGAATCAGAAGAAGCAGAAGAAGGAGATAGAGAAGGTGAAGTCTGGAGGGTGAATCAGAAGAATCAGAAGAAGGAGAAGGAGAAGGTGAAGTCTGGAGGGTGAAGCAGAAGAAGCAGAAGAAAGAGAAGGAGAAGGTGAAATCTGGAGGGTGAAGCAGAAGAAACAGAAGAAGGAGAAGGAGAAGGTGAAGACTGGAGGGTGAATCAGAAGAAGTAGAAGAAGGAGAAGGAGAAGGTGAAGTCTGGAGAGTGAATCAGAAGAAGCAGAAGAAGGAGAAGGAGAAGGTGAAGTCTGGAGGGTGAATCAGAAGAAGCAGAAGAAGGAGAAGGAGAAGGTGAAGTCTGGAGGGTGAAGCAGAAGAAGCAGAAGAAGGAGAAGGAGAAGGTGAAGTCAGGAGGGTGAATCAGAAGAAGTAGAAGAAGGAGAAGGAGAAGATGAAGTCTGGAGGGTGAATCAGAAGAAGTAGAAGAAGGAGAAGGAGAAGGTGAAGTCTGGAGGGTGAATCAGAAGAAGTAGAAGAAGGAGAAGGAGAAGATGAAGTCTGGAGGGTGAATCAGAAGAAACAGAAGATGGAGAAGGAGAAGGTGAAGTCTGGAGGGTGAATCAGAAGAAGTAGAAGAAGGAGAAGGAGAAGGTGTAGTCTGGAGGGTGAATCAGAAGAAGTAGACGAAGGAGAAGGAGAAGGTGAAGTCTGGAGGGTGAATCAGAAGAAGCAGAAGAAGGAGAAGGAGAAGGTGAAGTCTGGAGGGTGAATCAGAAGAAGCAGAATAAGGAGAAGGAGAAGGTGAAGTCTGGAGGGTGAATCAGAAGAAGCAGAATAAGGAGAAGGAGAAGGTGAAGTCTGGAGGGTGAATCAGAAGAAGCAGAAGAAGGAGAAGGAGAAGGTGAAGTCTGGAGGGTGAATCAGAAGAAGCAGAAGAAGGAGAAGGAGAAGGTGAAGTCTGGAGGGTGAAGCAGAAGAAGCAGAAGAAGGAGAAGGAGAAGGTGAAGTCAGGAGGGTGAATCAGAAGAAGTAGAAGAAGGAGAAGGAGAAGATGAAGTCTGGAGGGTGAATCAGCAGAAGTAGAAGAAGGAGAAGGAGAAGGTGTAGTCTGGAGGGTGAATCAGAAGAAGTAGACGAAGGAGAAGGAGAAGGTGAAGTCTGGAGGGTGAATCAGAAGAAGCAGAAGAAGGAGAAGGAGAAGGTGAAGTCTGGAGGGTGAATCAGAAGAAGCAGAATAAGGAGAAGGAGAAGGTGAAGTCTGGAGGGTGAATCAGAAGAAGCAGAATAAGGAGAAGGAGAAGGTGAAGTCTGGAGGGTGAATCAGAAGAAGCAGAAGAAGGAGAAGGAGAAGGTGAAGTCTGGAGGGTGAATCAGAAGAAGCAGAAGAAGGAGAAGGAGAAGGTGAAGTCTGGAGGGTGAAGCAGAAGAAGCAGAAGAAGGAGAAGGAGAAGGTGAAGTCAGGAGGGTGAATCAGAAGAAGTAGAAGAAGGAGAAGGAGAAGATGAAGTCTGGAGGGTGAATCAGAAGAAGTAGAAGAAGGAGAAGGAGAAGGTGTAGTCTGGAGGGTGAATCAGAAGAAGTAGACGAAGGAGAAGGAGAAGGTGAAGTCTGGAGGGTGAATCAGAAGAAGCAGAAGAAGGAGAAGGAGAAGGTGAAGTCTGGAGGGTGAATCAGAAGAAGTAGAAGAAGGAGAAGGAGAAGGTGAAGTCTGGAGGGTGAATCAGAAGAAGCAGAATAAGGAGAAGGAGAAGGTGAAGTCTGTAGGGTGAATCAGAAGAAGTAGCAGAAGGAGAAGGAGAAGTTGAAGTCTGGAGGGTGAAGCAGAAGAAGTAGAAGAAGGAGAAGGAGAAGGTGAAGTCAGGAGGGTGAATCAGAAGAAGTAGAAGAAGGAGAAGGAGAAGGTGAAGTCAGGAGGGTGAATCAGAAGAAGCAGAAGAAGGAGATAGAGAAGGTGAAGTCTGGAGGGTGAATCAGAAGAAGCAGAAGAAGGAGAAGGAGAAGGTGAAGTCTGGAGGGTGAATCAGAAGAAGTAGAAGAAGGAGAAGGAGAAGGTGAAGTCTGGAGGGTGAATCAGAAGAAGCAGAAGAAGGAGAAGGAGAAGGTGAAGTCAGGAGGGTGAATCAGAAGAAGCAGAAGAAGGAGAAGGAGAAGATGAAGTCTGGAGGGTGAATCAGAAGAAGTAGAAGAAGGAGAAGGAGAAGGTGAGGTCTGGAGGGTGAATCAGAAGAAGCAGAAGAAGGAGAAGGAGAAGGTGAAGTCTGGAGGGTGAATCAGAAGAAGCAGAAGAAGGAGATGGAGAAGGTGAAGTCTGGAGGGTGAATCAGAAGAAGCAGAAGAAGGAGAAGGAGAAGGTGAAGTCAGGAGGGTGAATCAGAAGAAGCAGAAGAAGGAGAAGGAGAATGTGAAGTTAGGAGGGTGAATCAGAAGAAGCAGAAGAAGGAGAAGGAGCAGGTGAAGTCAGGGGGGTGTAGCAGAAGAAGTAGAAGAAGGAGAAGGAGAAGGTGAAGTCAGGACGGTGAAGCAGATGAAGCAGAAGAAGGAGAAGGAGAAGGTGAAGCCTGGAGGGCGCAGCAGAAGAAGCAGACGAAGGAGAAGGAGAAGGTGAAGTCTGGAGTGTGAAGCAGAAGAAGCAGAAGAAGGAGAAGAAGAAGGTGAAGTCTGGAGGGCGCAGCAGAAGAAGCAGAAGAAGGAGAATGAGAAGGTGAAGTCTGGAGGGTGAATCAGAAGAAGCAGAAGAAGGAGAAGGAGAAGGTGAAGTCTGGAGGTTGAATCAGAAGACGTAGAAGAAGGAGAAGGAGAAGGTGAAGTCTGGAGGGTGAAGAAGAAGAAGTAGAAGAAGGAGAAGGAGAAGGTGAAGTCAGGAGGGTGAATCAGAAGAAGTAGAAGAAGGAGAAGGAGAAGGTGAAGTCAGGAGGGTGAATCAGAAGAATCAGAAGAAGGAGAAGGAGAAGGTGAAGTCTGGAGGGTGAATCAGAAGAAGCAGAAGAAAGAGAAGGAGAAGGTGAAGTCTGGAGGGTGAAGCAGAAGAAACAGAAGAAGGAGAAGGAGAAGGTGAAGACTGGAGGGTGAATCAGAAGAAGTAGAAGAAGGAGAAGGAGAAGGTGAAGTCTGGAGGGTGAATCAGAAGAAGTAGAAGAAGGAGAAGGAGAAGTTGAAGTCTGGAGGGTGAATCAGAAGAAGCAGAAGAAGGAGAAGGAGAAGGTGAAGTCTGGAGGGTGAATCAGAAGAAGCAGAAGAAGGAGAAGGAGAAGATGAAGTCTGGAGGGTGAATCAGAAGAAGTAGAAGAAGGAGAAGGAGAAGGTGAAGTCTGGAGGGTGAATCAGAAGAAGTAGAAGAAGGAGAAGGAGAAGATGAAGTCTGGAGGGTGAATCAGAAGAAACAGAAGAAGGAGAAGGAGAAGGTGAAGTCTGGAGGGTGAATCAGAAGAAGTAGAAGAAGGAGAAGGAGAAGGTGTAGTCTGGAGGGTGAATCAGAAGAAGTAGACGAAGGAGAAGGAGAAGGTGAAGTCTGGAGGGTGAATCAGAAGAAGCAGAAGAAGGAGAAGGAGAAGGTGAAGTCTGGAGCGTGAATCAGATGAAGTAGAAGAAGGAGAAGGAGAAGGTGAAGTCTGGAGGGTGAATCAGAAGAAGCAGAAGAAGGAGAAGGAGAAGGTGAAGTCTGGAGGGTGAATCAGAAGAAGCAGAAGAAGTGGAAGGAGAAGGTGAAGTCTGGAGGGTGAATCAGAAGAAGTAGAAGAAGGAGAAGGAGAAGTTGAAGTCTGGAGGGTGAAGCCGAAGAAGTAGTAGATGGAGAAGGAGAAGGTGAAGTCAGGAGGGTGAATCAGAAGAAGTAGAAGAAGGAGAAGGAGAAGGTGAAGTCAGGAGGGTGAATCAGAAGAAGCAGAAGATGGAGAAGGAGAAGGTGAAGTCTGGAGGGTGAATCAGAAGAATCAGAAGAAGGAGAAGGAGAAGGTGAAGTCTGGAGGGTGAATCAGAAGAAGCAGAGGAAGGAGAAGGAGAAGGTGAAGTCTGGAGGGTGAATCAGAAGAAGCAGAATAAGGAGAAGGAGAAGGTGAAGTCTGGAGGGTGAATCAGAAGAAGCAGAATAAGGAGAAGGAGAAGGTGAAGTCTGGAGGGTGAATCAGAAGAAGCAGAAGAAGGAGAAGGAGAAGGTGAAGTCTGGAGGGTGAATCAGAAGAAGCAGAAGAAGGAGAAGGAGAAGGTGAAGTCTGGAGGGTGAAGCAGAAGAAGTAGAAGAAGGAGAAGGAGAAGCTGAAGTCAGGAGGGTGAATCAGAAGAAGTAGAAGAAGGAGAAGGAGAAGGTGAAGTCAGGAGGGTGAATCAGAAGAAGCAGAAGAAGGAGAAGGAGAAGGTGAAGTCTGGAGGGTGAAACAGAAGAATCAGAGAGAAGGAGAAGGAGAAGGTGAAGTCAGGACGGTGAAGCAGATGAAGCAGAAGAAGGAGAAGGAGAAGGTGAAGCCTGGAGGGCGCAGCAGAAGAAGCAGAAGAAGGAGAAGGAGAAGGTGAAGTCTGGAGTGTGAAGCAGAAGAAGCAGAAGAAGGAGAAGGAGAAGGTGAAGTCTGGAGGGTGAATCAGAAGAAGCAGAATAAGGAGAAGGAGAAGGTGAAGTCTGGAGGGTGAATCAGAAGAAGCAGAAGAAGGAGAAGGAGAAGGTGAAGTCTGGAGGGTGAATCAGAAGAAGTAGACGAAGGAGAAGGAGAAGGTGAAGTCTGGAGGGTGAATCAGAAGAAGCAGAAGAAGGAGAAGGAGAAGGTGAAGTCTGGAGGGTGAATCAGATGAAGTAGAAGAAGGAGAAGGAGAAGGTGAAGTCTGGAGGGTGAATCAGAAGAAGCAGAAGAAGGAGAAGGAGAAGGTGAAGTCTGGAGGGTGAATCAGAAGAAGCAGAAGAAGGAGAAGGAGAAGGTGAAGTCTGGAGGGTGAATCAGAAGAAGTAGAAGAAGGAGAAGGATAAGTTGAAGTCTGGAGGGTGAAGCAGAGGAAGTAGAAGATGGAGAAGGAGAAGGTGAAGTCAGGAGGGTGAATCAGAAGAAGTAGAAGAAGGAGAAGGAGAAGGTGAAGTCAGGAGGGTGAATCAGAAAAGCAGAAGATGGAGAAGGAGAAGGTGAAGTCTGGAGGGTGAATCAGAAGAATCAGAAGAAGGAGAAGGAGAAGGTGAAGTCTGGAGGGTGAATCAGAAGAAGCAGAGGAAGGAGAAGGAGAAGGTGAAGTCTGGAGGGTGAATCAGAAGAAGCAGAATAAGGAGAAGGAGAAGGTGAAGTCTGGAGGGTGAAGCAGAAGAAGCAGAAGAAAGAGAAGGAGAAGGTGAAATCTGGAGGGTGAAGCAGAAGAAACAGAAGAAGGAGAAGGAGAAGGTGAAGACTGGAGGTGAATCAGAAGAAGTAGAAGAAGGAGAAGGAGAAGGTGAAGTCTGGAGAGTGAATCAGAAGAAGCAGAAGAAGGAGAAGGAGAAGGTGAAGTCTGGAGGGTGAATCAGAAGAAGCAGAAGAAGGAGAAGGAGAAGGTGAAGTCTGGAGGGTGAAGCAGAAGAAGCAGAAGAAGGAGAAGGAGAAGGTGAAGTCAGGAGGGTGAATCAGAAGAAGTAGAAGAAGGAGAAGGAGAAGATGAAGTCTGGAGGGTGAATCAGAAGAAGTAGAAGAAGGAGAAGGAGGAAGGTGAAGTCTGGAGGGTGAATCAGAAGAAGTAGAAGAAGGAGAAGGAGAAGATGAAGTCTGGAGGGTGAATCAGAAGAAACAGAAGATGGAGAAGGAGAAGGTGAAGTCTGGAGGGTGAATCAGAAGAAGTAGAAGAAGGAGAAGGAGAAGGTGTAGTCTGGAGGGTGAATCAGAAGAAGTAGACGAAAGAGAAGGAGAAGGTGAAGTCTGGAGGGTGAATCAGAAGAAGCAGAAGAAGGAGAAGGAGAAGGTGAAGTCTGGAGGGTGAATCAGAAGAAGCAGAATAAGGAGAAGGAGAAGGTGAAGTCTGGAGGGTGAATCAGAAGAAGCAGAATAAGGAGAAGGAGAAGGTGAAGTCTGGAGGGTGAATCAGAAGAAGCAGAAGAAGGAGAAGGAGAAGGTGAAGTCTGGAGGGTGAATCAGAAGAAGCAGAAGAAGGAGAAGAAGAAGGTGAAGTCTGGAGGGTGAAGCAGAAGAAGCAGAAGAAGGAGAAGGAGAAGGTGAAGTCAGGAGGGTGAATCAGAAGAAGTAGAAGAAGGAGAAGGAGAAGATGAAGTCTGGAGGGTGAATCAGCAGAAGTAGAAGAAGGAGAAGGAGAAGGTGTAGTCTGGAGGGTGAATCAGAAGAAGTAGACGAAGGAGAAGGAGAAGGTGAAGTCTGGAGGGTGAATCAGAAGAAGCAGAAGAAGGAGAAGGAGAAGGTGAAGTCTGGAGGGTGAATCAGAAGAAGCAGAATAAGGAGAAGGAGAAGGTGAAGTCTGGAGGGTGAATCAGAAGAAGCAGAATAAGGAGAAGGAGAAGGTGAAGTCTGGAGGGTGAATCAGAAGAAGCAGAAGAAGGAGAAGGAGAAGGTGAAGTCTGGAGGGTGAATCAGAAGAAGCAGAAGAAGGAGAAGGAGAAGGTGAAGTCTGGAGGGTGAAGCAGAAGAAGCAGAAGAAGGAGAAGGAGAAGGTGAAGTCAGGAGGGTGAATCAGAAGAAGTAGAAGAAGGAGAAGGAGAAGATGAAGTCTGGAGGGTGAATCAGAAGAAGTAGAAGAAGGAGAAGGAGAAGGTGTAGTCTGGAGGGTGAATCAGAAGAAGTAGACGAAGGAGAAGGAGAAGGTGAAGTCTGGAGGGTGAATCAGAAGAAGCAGAAGAAGGAGAAGGAGAAGGTGAAGTCTGGAGGGTGAATCAGAAGAAGTAGAAGAAGGAGAAGGAGAAGGTGAAGTCTGGAGGGTGAATCAGAAGAAGCAGAAGAAGGAGAAGGAGAAGGTGAAGTCTGTAGGGTGAATCAGAAGAAGTAGAAGAAGGAGAAGGAGAAGTTGAAGTCTGGAGGGTGAAGCAGAAGAAGTAGAAGAAGGAGAAGGAGAAGGTGAAGTCAGGAGGGTGAATCAGAAGAAGTAGAAGAAGGAGAAGGAGAAGGTGAAGTCAGGAGGGTGAATCAGAAGAAGCAGAAGAAGGAGATAGAGAAGGTGAAGTCTGGAGGGTGAATCAGAAGAAGCAGAAGAAGGAGAAGGAGAAGGTGAAGTCTGGAGGGTGAATCAGAAGAAGTAGAAGAAGGAGAAGGAGAAGGTGAAGTCTGGAGGGTGAATCAGAAGAAGCAGAAGAAGGAGAAGGAGAAGGTGAAGTCTGGAGGGTGAATCAGAAGAAGCAGAAGAAGGAGAAGGAGAAGATGAAGTCTGGAGGGTGAATCAGAAGAAGTAGAATAAGGAGAAGGAGAAGGTGAGGTCTGGAGGGTGAATCAGAAGAAGCAGAAGAAGGAGAAGGAGAAGGTGAAGTCTGGAGGGTGAATCAGAAGAAGCAGAAGAAGGAGATGGAGAAGGTGAAGTCTGGAGGGTGAATCAGAAGAAGCAGAAGAAGGAGAAGGAGAAGGTGAAGTCAGGAGGGTGAATCAGAAGAAGCAGAAGAAGGAGAAGGAGAATGTGAAGTTAGGAGGTTGAATCAGAAGAAGCAGAAGAAGGAGAAGGAGCAGGTGAAGTCAGGGGGGTGTAGCAGAAGAAGTAGAAGAAGGAGAAGGAGAAGGTGAAGTCAGGACGGTGAAGCAGATGAAGCAGAAGAAGGAGAAGGAGAAGGTGAAGCCTGGAGGGCGCTGCAGAAGAAGCAGACGAAGGAGAAGGAGAAGGTGAAGTCTGGAGTGTGAAGCAGAAGAAGCAGAAGAAGGAGAAGAAGAAGGTGAAGTCTGGAGGGCGCAGCAGAAGAAGCAGAAGAAGGAGAAGGAGAAGGTGTAGTCTGGAGGGTGAATCAGAAGAAGTAGACGAAGGAGAAGGAGAAGGTGAAGTCTGGAGGGTGAATCAGAAGAAGCAGAAGAAGGAGAAGGAGAAGGTGAAGTCTGGAGGGTGAATCAGAAGAAGCAGAATAAGGAGAAGGAGAAGGTGAAGTCTGGAGGGTGAATCAGAAGAAGCAGAATAAGGAGAAGGAGAAGGTGAAGTCTGGAGGGTGAATCAGAAGAAGCAGAAGAAGGAGAAGGAGAAGGTGAAGTCTGGAGGGTGAATCAGAAGAAGCAGAAGAAGGAGAAGGAGAAGGTGAAGTCTGGAGGGTGAAGCAGAAGAAGCAGAAGAAGGAGAAGGAGAAGGTGAAGTCAGGAGGGTGAATCAGAAGAAGTAGAAGAAGGAGAAGGAGAAGATGAAGTCTGGAGGGTGAATCAGAAGAAGTAGAAGAAGGAGAAGGAGAAGGTGTAGTCTGGAGGGTGAATCAGAAGAAGTAGACGAAGGAGAAGGAGAAGGTGAAGTCTGGAGGGTGAATCAGAAGAAGCAGAAGAAGGAGAAGGAGAAGGTGAAGTCTGGAGGGTGAATCAGAAGAAGTAGAAGAAGGAGAAGGAGAAGGTGAAGTCTGGAGGGTGAATCAGAAGAAGCAGAAGAAGGAGAAGGAGAAGGTGAAGTCTGTAGGGTGAATCAGAAGAAGTAGAAGAAGGAGAAGGAGAAGTTGAAGTCTGGAGGGTGAAGCAGAAGAAGTAGAAGAAGGAGAAGGAGAAGGTGAAGTCAGGAGGGTGAATCAGAAGAAGTAGAAGAAGGAGAAGGAGAAGGTGAAGTCAGGAGGGTGAATCAGAAGAAGCAGAAGAAGGAGATAGAGAAGGTGAAGTCTGGAGGGTGAATCAGAAGAAGCAGAAGAAGGAGAAGGAGAAGGTGAAGTCTGGAGGGTGAATCAGAAGAAGTAGAAGAAGGAGAAGGAGAAGGTGAAGTCTGGAGGGTGAATCAGAAGAAGCAGAAGAAGGAGAAGGAGAAGGTGAAGTCTGGAGGGTGAATCAGAAGAAGCAGAAGAAGGAGAAGGAGAAGATGAAGTCTGGAGGGTGAATCAGAAGAAGTAGAATAAGGAGAAGGAGAAGGTGAGGTCTGGAGGGTGAATCAGAAGAAGCAGAAGAAGGAGAAGGAGAAGGTGAAGTCTGGAGGGTGAATCAGAAGAAGCAGAAGAAGGAGATGGAGAAGGTGAAGTCTGGAGGGTGAATCAGAAGAAGCAGAAGAAGGAGAAGGAGAAGGTGAAGTCAGGAGGGTGAATCAGAAGAAGCAGAAGAAGGAGAAGGAGAATGTGAAGTTAGGAGGGTGAATCAGAAGAAGCAGAAGAAGGAGAAGGAGCAGGTGAAGTCAGGGGGGTGTAGCAGAAGAAGTAGAAGAAGGAGAAGGAGAAGGTGAAGTCAGGACGGTGAAGCAGATGAAGCAGAAGAAGGAGAAGGAGAAGGTGAAGCCTGGAGGGCGCAGCAGAAGAAGCAGACGAAGGAGAAGGAGAAGGTGAAGTCTGGAGTGTGAAGCAGAAGAAGCAGAAGAAGGAGAAGAAGAAGGTGAAGTCTGGAGGGCGCAGCAGAAGAAGCAGAAGAAGGAGAATGAGAAGGTGAAGTCTGGAGGGTGAATCAGAAGAAGCAGAAGAAGGAGAAGGAGAAGGTGAAGTCTGGAGGTTGAATCAGAAGACGTAGAAGAAGGAGAAGGAGAAGGTGAAGTCTGGAGGGTGAAGAAGAAGAAGTAGAAGAAGGAGAAGGAGAAGGTGAAGTCAGGAGGGTGAATCAGAAGAAGTAGAAGAAGGAGAAGGAGAAGGTGAAGTCAGGAGGGTGAATCAGAAGAATCAGAAGAAGGAGAAGGAGAAGGTGAAGTCTGGAGGGTGAATCAGAAGAAGCAGAAGAAAGAGAAGGAGAAGGTGAAGTCTGGAGGGTGAAGCAGAAGAAACAGAAGAAGGAGAAGGAGAAGGTGAAGACTGGAGGGTGAATCAGAAGAAGTAGAAGAAGGGGAAGGAGAAGGTGAAGTCTGGAGGGTGAATCAGAAGAAGTAGAAGAAGGAGAAGGAGAAGTTGAAGTCTGGAGGGTGAATCAGAAGAAGCAGAAGAAGGAGAAGGAGAAGGTGAAGTCTGGAGGGTGAATCAGAAGAAGCAGAAGAAGGAGAAGGAGAAGATGAAGTCTGGAGGGTGAATCAGAAGAAGTAGAAGAAGGAGAAGGAGAAGGTGAAGTCTGGAGGGTGAATCAGAAGAAGTAGAAGAAGGAGAAGGAGAAGATGAAGTCTGGAGGGTGAATCAGAAGAAACAGAAGAAGGAGAAGGAGAAGGTGAAGTCTGGAGGGTGAATCAGAAGAAGTAGAAGAAGGAGAAGGAGAAGGTGTAGTCTGGAGGGTGAATCAGAAGAAGTAGACGAAGGAGAAGGAGAAGGTGAAGTCTGGAGGGTGAATCAGAAGAAGCAGAAGAAGGAGAAGGAGAAGGTGAAGTCTGGAGCGTGAATCAGATGAAGTAGAAGAAGGAGAAGGAGAAGGTGAAGTCTGGAGGGTGAATCAGAAGAAGCAGAAGAAGGAGAAGGAGAAGGTGAAGTCTGGAGGGTGAATCAGAAGAAGCAGAAGAAGTAGAAGGAGAAGGTGAAGTCTGGAGGGTGAATCAGAAGAAGTAGAAGAAGGAGAAGGAGAAGTTGAAGTCTGGAGGGTGAAGCCGAAGAAGTAGAAGATGGAGAAGGAGAAGGTGAAGTCAGGAGGGTGAATCAGAAGAAGTAGAAGAAGGAGAAGGAGAAGGTGAAGTCAGGAGGGTGAATCAGAAGAAGCAGAAGATGGAGAAGGAGAAGGTGAAGTCTGGAGGGTGAATCAGAAGAATCAGAAGAAGGAGAAGGAGAAGGTGAAGTCTGGAGGGTGAATCAGAAGAAGCAGAGGAAGGAGAAGGAGAAGGTGAAGTCTGGAGGGTGAATCAGAAGAAGCAGAATAAGGAGAAGGAGAAGGTGAAGTCTGGAGGGTGAATCAGAAGAAGCAGAATAAGGAGAAGGAGAAGGTGAAGTCTGGAGGGTGAATCAGAAGAAGCAGAAGAAGGAGAAGGAGAAGGTGAAGTCTGGAGGGTGAATCAGAAGAAGCAGAAGAAGGAGAAGGAGAAGGTGAAGTCTGGAGGGTGAAGCAGAAGAAGTAGAAGAAGGAGAAGGAGAAGCTGAAGTCAGGAGGGTGAATCAGAAGAAGTAGAAGAAGGAGAAGGAGAAGGTGAAGTCAGGAGGGTGAATCAGAAGAAGCAGAAGAAGGAGAAGGAGAAGGTGAAGTCTGGAGGGTGAAACAGAAGAATCAGAAGAAGGAGAAGGAGAAGGTGAAGTCAGGACGGTGAAGCAGATGAAGCAGAAGAAGGAGAAGGAGAAGGTGAAGCCTGGAGGGCGCAGCAGAAGAAGCAGAAGAAGGAGAAGGAGAAGGTGAAGTCTGGAGTGTGAAGCAGAAGAAGCAGAAGAAGGAGAAGGAGAAGGTGAAGTCTGGAGGGTGAATCAGAAGAAGCAGAATAAGGAGAAGGAGAAGGTGAAGTCTGGAGGGTGAATCAGAAGAAGCAGAAGAAGGAGAAGGAGAAGGTGAGGTCTGGAGGGTGAATCAGAAGAAGTAGACGAAGGAGAAGGAGAAGGTGAAGTCTGGAGGGTGAATCAGAAGAAGCAGAAGAAGGAGAAGGAGAAGGTGAAGTCTGGAGGGTGAATCAGATGAAGTAGAAGAAGGAGAAGGAGAAGGTGAAGTCTGGAGGGTGAATCAGAAGAAGCAGAAGAAGGAGAAGGAGAAGGTGAAGTCTGGAGGGTGAATCAGAAGAAGCAGAAGAAGGAGAAGGAGAAGGTGAAGTCTGGAGGGTGAATCAGAAGAAGTAGAAGAAGGAGAAGGATAAGTTGAAGTCTGGAGGGTGAAGCAGAGGAAGTAGAAGATGGAGAAGGAGAAGGTGAAGTCAGGAGGGTGAATCAGAAGAAGTAGAAGAAGGAGAAGGAGAAGGTGAAGTCAGGAGGGTGAATCAGAAAAGCAGAAGATGGAGAAGGAGAAGGTGAAGTCTGGAGGGTGAATCAGAAGAATCAGAAGAAGGAGAAGGAGAAGGTGAAGTCTGGAGGGTGAATCAGAAGAAGCAGAGGAAGGAGAAGGAGAAGGTGAAGTCTGGAGGGTGAATCAGAAGAAGCAGAATAAGGAGAAGGAGAAGGTGAAGTCTGGAGGGTGAATCAGAAGAAGCAGAATAAGGAGAAGGAGAAGGTGAAGTCTGGAGGGTGAATCAGAAGAAGCAGAAGAAGGAGAAGGAGAAGGTGAAGTCTGGAGGGTGAATCAGAAGAAGCAGAAGAAGGAGAAGGAGAAGGTGAAGTCTGGAGGGTGAAGCAGAAGAAGCAGAAGAAGGAGAAGGAGAAGGTGAAGTCAGGAGGGTGAATCAGAAGAAGTAGAAGAAGGAGAAGGAGAAGATGAAGTCTGGAGGGTGAATCAGAAGAAGTAGAAGAAGGAGAAGGAGAAGGTGAAGTCTGGAGGGTGAATCAGAAGAAGTAGAAGAAGGAGAAGGAGAAGATGAAGTCTGGAGGGTGAATCAGAAGAAACAGAAGATGGAGAAGGAGAAGGTGAAGTCTGGAGGGTGAATCAGAAGAAGTAGAAGAAGGAGAAGGAGAAGGTGTAGTCTGGAGGGTGAATCAGAAGAAGCAGACGAAGGAGAAGGAGAAGGTGAAGTCTGGAGGGTGAATCAGAAGAAGCAGAAGAAGGAGAAGGAGAAGGTGAAGTCTGGAGGGTGAATCAGAAGAAGCAGAATAAGGAGAAGGAGAAGGTGAAGTCTGGAGGGTGAATCAGAAGAAGCAGAATAAGGAGAAGGAGAAGGTGAAGTCTGGAGGGTGAATCAGAAGAAGCAGAAGAAGGAGAAGGAGAAGGTGAAGTCTGGAGGGTGAATCAGAAGAAGCAGAAGAAGGAGAAGGAGAAGGTGAAGTCTGGAGGGTGAAGCAGAAGAAGCAGAAGAAGGAGAAGGAGAAGGTGAAGTCAGGAGGGTGAATCAGAAGAAGTAGAAGAAGGAGAAGGAGAAGATGAAGTCTGGAGGGTGAATCAGAAGAAGTAGAAGAAGGAGAAGGAGAAGGTGTAGTCTGGAGGGTGAATCAGAAGAAGTAGACGAAGGAGAAGGAGAAGGTGAAGTCTGGAGGGTGAATCAGAAGAAGCAGAAGAAGGAGAAGGAGAAGGTGAAGTCTGGAGGGTGAATCAGAAGAAGTAGAAGAAGGAGAAGGAGAAGGTGAAGTCTGGAGGGTGAATCAGAAGAAGCAGAAGAAGGAGAAGGAGAAGGTGAAGTCTGGAGGGTGAATCAGAAGAAGTAGAAGAAGGAGAAGGAGAAGTTGAAGTCTGGAGGGTGAAGCAGAAGAAGTAGAAGAAGGAGAAGGAGAAGGTGAAGTCAGGAGGGTGAATCAGAAGAAGTAGAAGAAGGAGAAGGAGAAGGTGAAGTCAGGAGCGTGAATCAGAAGAAGCAGAAGAAGGAGATAGAGAAGGTGAAGTCTGGAGGGTGAATCAGAAGAATCAGAAGAAGGAGAAGGAGAAGGTGAAGTCTGGAGGGTGAAGCAGAAGAAGCAGAAGAAAGAGAAGGAGAAGGTGAAATCTGGAGGGTGAAGCAGAAGAAACAGAAGAAGGAGAAGGAGAAGGTGAAGACTGGAGGGTGAATCAGAAGAAGTAGAAGAAGGAGAAGGAGAAGGTGAAGTCTGGAGGGTGAATCAGAAGAAGTAGAAGAAGGAGAAGGAGAAGGTGAAGTCTGGAGGGTGAATCAGAAGAAGCAGAAGAAGGAGAAGGAGAAGGTGAAGTCTGGAGGGTGAATCAGAAGAAGCAGAAGAAGGAGAAGGAGAAGATGAAGTCTGGAGGGTGAATCAGAAGAAGTAGAAGAAGGAGAAGGAGAAGGTGAGGTCTGGAGGGTGAATCAGAAGAAGCAGAAGAAGGAGAAGGAGAAGGTGAAGTCTGGAGGGTGAATCAGAAGAAGCAGAAGAAGGAGAAGGAGAAGGTGAAGTCTGGAGGGTGAATCAGAAGAAGCAGAAGAAGGAGAAGGAGAAGGTGAAGTCAGGAGGGTGAATCAGAAGAAGCAGAAGAAGGAGAAGGAGAATGTGAAGTTAGGAGGGTGAATCAGAAGAAGCAGAAGAAGGAGAAGCAGCAGGTGAAGTCAGGGGGGTGTAGCAGAAGAAGTAGAAGAAGGAGAAGGAGAAGGTGAAGTCAGGACGGTGAAGCAGATGAAGCAGAAGAAGGAGAAGGAGAAGGTGAAGCCTGGAGGGCGCAGCAGAAGAAGCAGACGAAGGAGAAGGAGAAGGTGAAGTCTGGAGTGTGAAGCAGAAGAAGCAGAAGAAGGAGAAGAAGAAGGTGAAGTCTGGAGGGCGCAGCAGAAGAAGCAGAAGAAGGAGAATGAGAAGGTGAAGTCTGGAGGGTGAATCAGAAGAAGCAGAAGAAGGAGAAGGAGAAGGTGAAGTCTGGAGGTTGAATCAGAAGACGTAGAAGAAGGAGAAGGAGAAGGTGAAGTCTGGAGGGTGAAGAAGAAGAAGTAGAAGAAGGAGAAGGAGAAGGTTAAGTCAGGAGGGTGAATCAGAAGAAGTAGAAGAAGGAGAAGGAGAAGGTGAAGTCAGGAGGGTGAATCAGAAGAATCAGAAGAAGGAGAAGGAGAAGGTGAAGTCTGGAGGGTGAATCAGAAGAAGCAGAAGAAAGAGAAGGAGAAGGTGAAGTCTGGAGGGTGAAGCAGAAGAAACAGAAGAAGGAGAAGGAGAAGGTGAAGACTGGAGGGTGAATCAGAAGAAGTAGAAGAAGGAGAAGGAGAAGGTGAAGTCTGGAGGGTGAATCAGAAGAAGTAGAAGAAGGAGAAGGAGAAGTTGAAGTCTGGAGGGTGAATCAGAAGAAGCAGAAGAAGGAGAAGGAGAAGGTGAAGTCTGGAGGGTGAATCAGAAGAAGCAGAAGAAGGAGAAGGAGAAGATGAAGTCTGGAGGGTGAATCAGAAGAAGTAGAAGAAGGAGAAGGAGAAGGTGAAGTCTGGAGGGTGAATCAGAAGAAGTAGAAGAAGGAGAAGGAGAAGTTGAAGTCTGGAGGGTGAATCAGAAGAAGCAGAAGAAGGAGAAGGAGAAGGTGAAGTCTGGAGGGTGAATCAGAAGAAGCAGAAGAAGAAGAAGGAGAAGATGAAGTCTGGAGGGTGAATCAGAAGAA
Organism: Somniosus microcephalus; assembly: GCF_052327205.1. Taxonomy (NCBI): domain Eukaryota; kingdom Metazoa; phylum Chordata; class Chondrichthyes; order Squaliformes; family Somniosidae; genus Somniosus; species Somniosus microcephalus. The sequence continues at coordinate 9,771 of NW_028225465.1, read as the reverse complement.
GTAGAAGAAGGAGAAGGAGAAGGTGAAGTCTGGAGGGTGAATCAGAAGAAGTAGAAGAAGGAGAAGGAGAAGATGAAGTCTGGAGGGTGAATCAGAAGAAACAGAAGAAGGAGAAGGAGAAGGTGAAGTCTGGAGGGTGAATCAGAAGAAGTAGAAGAAGGAGAAGGAGAAGGTGTAGTCTGGAGGGTGAATCAGAAGAAGTAGACGAAGGAGAAGGAGAAGGTGAAGTCTGGAGGGTGAATCAGAAGAAGCAGAAGAAGGAGAAGGAGAAGGTGAAGTCTGGAGCGTGAATCAGATGAAGTAGAAGAAGGAGAAGGAGAAGGTGAAGTCTGGAGGGTGAATCAGAAGAAGCAGAAGAAGGAGAAGGAGAAGGTGAAGTCTGGAGGGTGAATCAGAAGAAGCAAAAGAAGTAGAAGGAGAAGGTGAAGTCTGGAGGGTGAATCAGAAGAAGTAGAAGAAGGAGAAGGAGAAGTTGAAGTCTGGAGGGTGAAGCCGAAGAAGTAGAAGATGGAGAAGGAGAAGGTGAAGTCAGGAGGGTGAATCAGAAGAAGTAGAAGAAGGAGAAGGAGAAGGTGAAGTCAGGAGGGTGAATCAGAAGAAGCAGAAGATGGAGAAGGAGAAGGTGAAGTCTGGAGGGTGAATCAGAAGAATCAGAAGAAGGAGAAGGAGAAGGTGAAGTCTGGAGGGTGAATCAGAAGAAGCAGAGGAAGGAGAAGGAGAAGGTGAAGTCTGGAGGGTGAATCAGAAGAAGCAGAATAAGGAGAAGGAGAAGGTGAAGTCTGGAGGGTGAATCAGAAGAAGCAGAATAAGGAGAAGGAGAAGGTGAAGTCTGGAGGGTGAATCAGAAGAAGCAGAAGAAGGAGAAGGAGAAGGTGAAGTCTGGAGGGTGAATCAGAAGAAGCAGAAGAAGGAGAAGGAGAAGGTGAAGTCTGGAGGGTGAAGCAGAAGAAGTAGAAGAAGGAGAAGGAGAAGCTGAAGTCAGGAGGGTGAATCAGAAGAAGTAGAAGAAGGAGAAGGAGAAGGTGAAGTCAGGAGGGTGAATCAGAAGAAGCAGAAGAAGGAGAAGGAGAAGGTGAAGTCTGGAGGGTGAAACAGAAGAATCAGAAGAAGGAGAAGGAGAAGGTGAAGTCAGGACGGTGAAGCAGATGAAGCAGAAGAAGGAGAAGGAGAAGGTGAAGCCTGGAGGGCGCAGCAGAAGAAGCAGAAGAAGGAGAAGGAGAAGGTGAAGTCTGGAGTGTGAAGCAGAAGAAGCAGAAGAAGGAGAAGGAGAAGGTGAAGTCTGGAGGGTGAATCAGAAGAAGCAGAATAAGGAGAAGGAGAAGGTGAAGTCTGGAGGGTGAATCAGAAGAAGCAGAAGAAGGAGAAGGAGAAGGTGAAGTCTGGAGGGTGAATCAGAAGAAGTAGACGAAGGAGAAGGAGAAGGTGAAGTCTGGAGGGTGAATCAGAAGAAGCAGAAGAAGGAGAAGGAGAAGGTGAAGTCTGGAGGGTGAATCAGATGAAGTAGAAGAAGGAGAAGGAGAAGGTGAAGTCTGGAGGGTGAATCAGAAGAAGCAGAAGAAGGAGAAGGAGAAGGTGAAGTCTGGAGGGTGAATCAGAAGAAGCAGAAGAAGGAGAAGGAGAAGGTGAAGTCTGGAGGGTGAATCAGAAGAAGTAGAAGAAGGAGAAGGATAAGTTGAAGTCTGGAGGGTGAAGCAGAGGAAGTAGAAGATGGAGAAGGAGAAGGTGAAGTCAGGAGGGTGAATCAGAAGAAGTAGAAGAAGGAGAAGGAGAAGGTGAAGTCAGGAGGGTGAATCAGAAGAAGCAGAAGATGGAGAAGGAGAAGGTGAAGTCTGGAGGGTGAATCAGAAGAATCAGAAGAAGGAGAAGGAGAAGGTGAAGTCTGGAGGGTGAATCAGAAGAAGCAGAGGAAGGAGAAGGAGAAGGTGAAGTCTGGAGGGTGAATCAGAAGAAGCAGAATAAGGAGAAGGAGAAGGTGAAGTCTGGAGGGTGAATCAGAAGAAGCAGAATAAGGAGAAGGAGAAGGTGAAGTCTGGAGGGTGAATCAGAAGAAGCAGAAGAAGGAGAAGGAGAAGGTGAAGTCTGGAGGGTGAATCAGAAGAAGCAGAAGAAGGAGAAGGAGAAGGTGAAGTCTGGAGGGTGAAGCAGAAGAAGCAGAAGAAGGAGAAGGAGAAGGTGAAGTCAGGAGGGTGAATCAGAAGAAGTAGAAGAAGGAGAAGGAGAAGATGAAGTCTGGAGGGTGAATCAGAAGAAGTAGAAGAAGGAGAAGGAGAAGGTGAAGTCTGGAGGGTGAATCAGAAGAAGTAGAAGAAGGAGAAGGAGAAGATGAAGTCTGGAGGGTGAATCAGAAGAAACAGAAGATGGAGAAGGAGAAGGTGAAGTCTGGAGGGTGAATCAGAAGAAGTAGAAGAAGGAGAAGGAGAAGGTGTAGTCTGGAGGGTGAATCAGAAGAAGCAGACGAAGGAGAAGGAGAAGGTGAAGTCTGGAGGGTGAATCAGAAGAAGCAGAAGAAGGAGAAGGAGAAGGTGAAGTCTGGAGGGTGAATCAGAAGAAGCAGAATAAGGAGAAGGAGAAGGTGAAGTCTGGAGGGTGAATCAGAAGAAGCAGAATAAGGAGAAGGAGAAGGTGAAGTCTGGAGGGTGAATCAGAAGAAGCAGAAGAAGGAGAAGGAGAAGGTGAAGTCTGGAGGGTGAATCAGAAGAAGCAGAAGAAGGAGAAGGAGAAGGTGAAGTCTGGAGGGTGAAGCAGAAGAAGCAGAAGAAGGAGAAGGAGAAGGTGAAGTCAGGAGGGTGAATCAGAAGAAGTAGAAGAAGGAGAAGGAGAAGATGAAGTCTGGAGGGTGAATCAGAAGAAGTAGAAGAAGGAGAAGGAGAAGGTGTAGTCTGGAGGGTGAATCAGAAGAAGTAGACGAAGGAGAAGGAGAAGGTGAAGTCTGGAGGGTGAATCAGAAGAAGCAGAAGAAGGAGAAGGAGAAGGTGAAGTCTGGAGGGTGAATCAGAAGAAGTAGAAGAAGGAGAAGGAGAAGGTGAAGTCTGGAGGGTGAATCAGAAGAAGCAGAAGAAGGAGAAGGAGAAGGTGAAGTCTGGAGGGTGAATCAGAAGAAGTAGAAGAAGGAGAAGGAGAAGTTGAAGTCTGGAGGGTGAAGCAGAAGAAGTAGAAGAAGGAGAAGGAGAAGGTGAAGTCAGGAGGGTGAATCAGAAGAAGTAGAAGAAGGAGAAGGAGAAGGTGAAGTCAGGAGCGTGAATCAGAAGAAGCAGAAGAAGGAGATAGAGAAGGTGAAGTCTGGAGGGTGAATCAGAAGAATCAGAAGAAGGAGAAGGAGAAGGTGAAGTCTGGAGGGTGAAGCAGAAGAAGCAGAAGAAAGAGAAGGAGAAGGTGAAATCTGGAGGGTGAAGCAGAAGAAACAGAAGAAGGAGAAGGAGAAGGTGAAGACTGGAGGGTGAATCAGAAGAAGTAGAAGAAGGAGAAGGAGAAGGTGAAGTCTGGAGGGTGAATCAGAAGAAGTAGAAGAAGGAGAAGGAGAAGGTGAAGTCTGGAGGGTGAATCAGAAGAAGCAGAAGAAGGAGAAGGAGAAGGTGAAGTCTGGAGGGTGAATCAGAAGAAGCAGAAGAAGGAGAAGTAGAAGATGAAGTCTGGAGGGTGAATCAGAAGAAGTAGAAGAAGGAGAAGGAGAAGGTGAGGTCTGGAGGGTGAATCAGAAGAAGCAGAAGAAGGAGAAGGAGAAGGTGAAGTCTGGAGGGTGAATCAGAAGAAGCAGAAGAAGGAGAAGGAGAAGGTGAAGTCTGGAGGGTGAATCAGAAGAAGCAGAAGAAGGAGAAGGAGAAGGTGAAGTCAGGAGGGTGAATCAGAAGAAGCAGAAGAAGGAGAAGGAGAATGTGAAGTTAGGAGGGTGAATCAGAAGAAGCAGAAGAAGGAGAAGGAGCAGGTGAAGTCAGGGGGGTGTAGCAGAAGAAGTAGAAGAAGGAGAAGGAGAAGGTGAAGTCAGGACGGTGAAGCAGATGAAGCAGAAGAAGGAGAAGGAGAAGGTGAAGCCTGGAGGGCGCAGCAGAAGAAGCAGACGAAGGAGAAGGAGAAGGTGAAGTCTGGAGTGTGAAGCAGAAGAAGCAGAAGAAGGAGAAGAAGAAGGTGAAGTCTGGAGGGCGCAGCAGAAGAAGCAGAAGAAGGAGAATGAGAAGGTGAAGTCTGGAGGGTGAATCAGAAGAAGCAGAAGAAGGAGAAGGAGAAGGTGAAGTCTGGAGGTTGAATCAGAAGACGTAGAAGAAGGAGAAGGAGAAGGTGAAGTCTGGAGGGTGAAGAAGAAGAAGTAGAAGAAGGAGAAGGAGAAGGTTAAGTCAGGAGGGTGAATCAGAAGAAGTAGAAGAAGGAGAAGGAGAAGGTGAAGTCAGGAGGGTGAATCAGAAGAATCAGAAGAAGGAGAAGGAGAAGGTGAAGTCTGGAGGGTGAATCAGAAGAAGCAGAAGAAAGAGAAGGAGAAGGTGAAGTCTGGAGGGTGAAGCAGAAGAAACAGAAGAAGGAGAAGGAGAAGGTGAAGACTGGAGGGTGAATCAGAAGAAGTAGAAGAAGGAGAAGGAGAAGGTGAAGTCTGGAGGGTGAATCAGAAGAAGTAGAAGAAGGAGAAGGAGAAGTTGAAGTCTGGAGGGTGAATCAGAAGAAACAGAAGAAGGAGAAGGAGAAGGTGAAGTCTGGAGGGTGAATCAGAAGAAGCAGAAGAAGGAGAATGAGAAGATGAAGTCTGGAGGGTGAATCAGAAGATGTAGAAGAAGGAGAAGGAGAAGGTGAAGTCTGGAGGGTGAATCAGAAGAAGTAGAAGAAGGAGAAGGAGAAGATGAAGTCTGGAGGGTGAATCAGAAGAAACAGAAGAAGGAGAAGGAGAAGGTGAAGTCTGGAGGGTGAATCAGAAGAAGTAGAAGAAGGAGAAGGAGAAGGTGTAGTCTGGAGGGTGAATCAGAAGAAGTAGACGAAGGAGAAGGAGAAGGTGAAGTCTGGAGGGTGAATCAGAAGAAGCAGAAGAAGGAGAAGGAGAAGGTGAAGTCTGGAGCGTGAATCAGATGAAGTAGAAGAAGGAGAAGGAGAAGGTGAAGTCTGGAGGGTGAATCAGAAGAAGCAGAAGAAGGAGAAGGAGAAGGTGAAGTCTGGAGGGTGAATCAGAAGAAGCAGAAGAAGTAGAAGGAGAAGGTGAAGTCTGGAGGGTGAATCAGAAGAAGTAGAAGAAGGAGAAGGAGAAGTTGAAGTCTGGAGGGTGAAGCCGAAGAAGTAGAAGATGGAGAAGGAGAAGGTGAAGTCAGGAGGGTGAATCAGAAGAAGTAGAAGAAGGAGAAGGAGAAGGTGAAGTCAGGAGGGTGAATCAGAAGAAGCAGAAGATGGAGAAGGAGAAGGTGAAGTCTGGAGGGTGAATCAGAAGAATCAGAAGAAGGAGAAGGAGAAGGTGAAGTCTGGAGGGTGAATCAGAAGAAGCAGAGGAAGGAGAAGGAGAAGGTGAAGTCTGGAGGGTGAATCAGAAGAAGCAGAATAAGGAGAAGGAGAAGGTGAAGTCTGGAGGGTGAATCAGAAGAAGCAGAATAAGGAGAAGGAGAAGGTGAAGTCTGGAGGGTGAATCAGAAGAAGCAGAAGAAGGAGAAGGAGAAGGTGAAGTCTGGAGGGTGAATCAGAAGAAGCAGAAGAAGGAGAAGGAGAAGGTGAAGTCTGGAGGGTGAAGCAGAAGAAGTAGAAGAAGGAGAAGGAGAAGCTGAAGTCAGGAGGGTGAATCAGAAGAAGTAGAAGAAGGAGAAGGAGAAGGTGAAGTCAGGAGGGTGAATCAGAAGAAGCAGAAGAAGGAGAAGGAGAAGGTGAAGTCTGGAGGGTGAAACAGAAGAATCAGAAGAAGGAGAAGGAGAAGGTGAAGTCTGGAGGGTGAATCAGAAGAAGCAGAAGAAAGAGAAGGAGAAGGTGAAGTCTGGAGGGTGAAGCAGAAGAAACAGAAGAAGGAGAAGGAGAAGGTGAAGACTGGAGGGTGAATCAGAAGAAGTAGAAGAAGGAGAAGGAGAAGGTGAAGTCTGGAGGGTGAATTAGAAGAAGGAGAAGGAGAAGGTGAAGTCTGGAGGGTGAATCAGAAGAAGCAGAAGAAGGAGAAGGAGAAGGTGAAGTCTGGAGGGTGAATCAGAAGAAGCAGAAGAAGGAGAAGGAGAAGATGAAGTCTGGAGGGTGAATCGGAAGAAGTAGAAGAAGGAGAAGGAGAAGGTGAAGTCTGGAGGGTGAATCAGAAGAAGTAGAAGAAGGAGAAGGAGAAGTTGAAGTCTGGAGGGTGAATCAGAAGAAGCAGAAGAAGGAGAAGGAGAAGGTGAAGTCTGGAGGGTGAATCAGAAGAAGCAGAAGAAGGAGAAGGAGAAGATGAAGTCTGGAGGGTGAATCAGAAGAAGTAGAAGAAGGAGAAGGAGAAGGTGAAGTCTGGAGGGTGAATCAGAAGAAGTAGAAGAAGGAGAAGGAGGAAGATGAAGTCTGGAGGGTGAATCAGAAGAAACAGAAGAAGGAGGAGGAGAAGGTGAAGTCTGGAGGGTGAATCAGAAGAAGTAGAAGAAGGAGAAGGAGAAGGTGTAGTCTGGAGGGTGAATCAGAAGAAGTAGACGAAGGAGAAGGAGAAGGTGAAGTCTGGAGGGTGAATCAGAAGAAGCAGAAGAAGGAGAAGGAGAAGGTGAAGTCTGGAGGGTGAATCAGAAGAAGTAGAAGAAGGAGAAGGAGAAGGTGAAGTCTGGAGGGTGAACCAGAAGAAGCAGAAGAAGGAGAAGGAGAAGATGAAGTCTGGAGGGTGAAGCAGAAGAAGCAGAAGAAGAGAAGGAGAAGGTGAAGTCTGGATGGTGAAGCAGAAGAAACAGAAGAAGGAGAAGGAGAAGGTGAAAGTCTGGAGGGTGTGAAGCAGAAGAAGTAGAAGAAGGAGAAGGAGAAGCTGAAGTCAGGAGGGTGAATCAGAAGAAGTAGAAGAAGGAGAAGGAGAAGGTGAAGTCAGGAGGGTGAATCAGAAGAAGCAGAAGAAGGAGAAGGAGAAGGTGAAGTCTGGAGGGTGAAACAGAAGAATCAGAAGAAGGAGAAGGAGAAGGTGAAGTCTGGAGGGTGAATCAGAAGAAGCAGAAGAAAGAGAAGGAGAAGGTGAAGTCTGGAGGGGTGAAGCAGAAGAAACAGAAGAAGGAGAAGGAGAAGGTGAAGACTGGAGGGTGAATCAGAAGAAGTAGAAGAAGGAGAAGGAGAAGGTGAAGTCTGGAGGGTGAATCAGAAGAAGTAGAAGAAGGAGAAGGAGAAGGTGAAGTCTGGAGGGTGAATCAGAAGAAGCAGAAGAAGGAGAAGGAGAAGGTGAAGTCTGGAGGGTGAATCAGAAGAAGCAGAAGAAGGAGAAGGAGAAGATGAAGTCTGGAGGGTGAATCGGAAGAAGTAGAAGAAGGAGAAGGAGAAGGTGAAGTCTGGAGGGTGAATCAGAAGAAGTAGAAGAAGGAGAAGGAGAAGTTGAAGTCTGGAGGGTGAATCAGAAGAAGCAGAAGAAGGAGAAGGAGAAGGTGAAGTCTGGAGGGTGAATCAGAAGAAGCAGAAGAAGGAGAAGGAGAAGATGAAGTCTGGAGGGTGAATCAGAAGAAGTAGAAGAAGGAGAAGGAGAAGGTGAAGTCTGGAGGGTGAATCAGAAGAAGTAGAAGAAGGAGAAGGAGAAGATGAAGTCTGGAGGGTGAATCAGAAGAAACAGAAGAAGGAGGAGGAGAAGGTGAAGTCTGGAGGGTGAATCAGAAGAAGTAGAAGAAGGAGAAGGAGAAGGTGTAGTCTGGAGGGTGAATCAGAAGAAGTAGATGAAGGAGAAGGAGAAGGTGAAGTCTGGAGGGTGAATCAGAAGAAGCAGAAGAAGGAGAAGGAGAAGGTGAAGTCTGGAGGGTGAATCAGAAGAAGTAGAAGAAGGAGAAGGAGAAGGTGAAGTCTGGAGGGTGAATCAGAAGAAGCAGAAGAAGGAGAAGGAGAAGGTGAAGTCTGGAGGGTGAATCAGAAGAAGCAGAAGAAGGAGAAGGAGAAGGTGAAGTCTGGAGGGTGAATCAGAAGAAGTAGAAGAAGGAGAAGGAGAAGTTGAAGTCTGGAGGGTGAAGCAGATAAGTGGAAGATGGAGAAGGAGAAGGTGAAGTCAGGAGGGTGAATCAGAAGAAGTAGAAGAAGGAGAAGGAGAAGGGTGAAGTCAGGAGGGTGAATCAGAAGAAGCAGAAGATGGAGAAGGAGAAGGTGAAGTCTGGAGGGTGAATCAGAAGAATCAGAAGAAGGAGAAGGAGAAGGTGAAGTCTGGAGGGTGAATCAGAAGAAGCAAAGGAAGGAGAAGGAGAAGGTGAAGTCTGGAGGGTGAATCAGAAGAAGCAGAATAAGGAGAAGGAGAAGGTGAAGTCTGGAGGGTGACTCAGAAGAAGCAGAATAAGGAGAAGGAGAAGGTGAAGTCTGGAGGGTGAATCAGAAGAAAGCAGAAGAAGGAGAAGGAGAAGGTGAAGTCTGGAGGGTGAATCAGAAGAAGTAGAAGAAGGAGAAGGAGGAGGTGAAGTCTGGAGGGTGAAGCAGAAGAAGTAGAAGAAGGAGAAGGAGAAGGTGAAGTCTGGAGGGTGAATCAGAAGAAGCAGAAGAAGGAGAAGGAGAAGGTGAAGTCTGGAGGGTGAATCAGAAGAAGCAGAAGAAGGAGAAGGAGAAAATGAAGTCTGGAGGGTGAATCAGAAGAAGTAGAAGAAGGAGAAGGAGAAGGTGAAGTCTGGAGGGTGAATCAGAAGTAGTAGAAGAAGGAGAAGGAGAAGGTGAAGTCTGGAGGGTGAATCAGAAGAAACAGAAGAAGGAGAAGGAGAAGGTGAAGTCTGGAGGGTGAATCAGAAGAAGTAGAAGAAGGAGAAGGAGAAGGTGTAGTCTGGAGGGTGAATCAGAAGAAGTAGACGAAGGAGAAGGAGAAGGGTGAAGTCTGGAGGGTGAATCAGAAGAAGCAGAAGAAGGAGATGGAGAAGGTGAAGTCTGGAGGGTGAATCAGAAGAAGTAGAAGAAGGAGAAGGAGAAGGTGAAGTCTGGAGGGTGAATCAGAAGAAGCAGAAGAAGGAGAAGGAGAAGGTGAAGTCTGGAGGGTGAATCAGAAGAATCAGAAGAAGGAGAAGGAGAAGGTGAAGTCTGGAGGGTGAATCAGAAGAAGCAGAAGAAAGAGAAGGAGAAGGTGAAGTCTGGAGGGTGAATCAGAAGAAGTAGAAGAAGGAGAAGGAGAAGGTGAAGTCTGGAGGGTGAATCAGAAGAAGCAGAAGAAGGAGAAGGAGAAGGTGAAGTCTGGAGGGTGAATCAGAAGAAGTAGACGAAGGAGAAGGAGAAGGTGAAGTCTGGAGGGTGAATCAGAAGAAGCAGAAGAAGGAGATGGAGAAGGTGAAGTCTGGAGGGTGAATCAGAAGAAGTAGAAGAAGGAGAAGGAGAAGGTGAAGTGTGGAGGGTGAATCAGAAGAAGCAGAAGAAGGAGAAGGAGAAGGTGAAGTCTGGAGGGTGAATCAGAAGAAGCAGAAGAAGGAGAAGGAGAAGGTGAAGTCTGGAGGGTGATTCAGAAGAAGCAGAATAAGGAGAAGGAGAAGGTGAAGTCTGGAGGGTGAATCAGAAGAAGCAGAAGAAGGAGAAGGAGAAGGTGAAGTCTGGAGAGGGTGAATCAGAAGAAGAAGAAGAAGGAGAAGGAGAAGGTGAAGTCTGGAGGGTGAATCAGAAGAAGTAGAAGAAGGAGAAAGAGAAGGTGAAGTCTGGAGGGTGAATCAGAAGAAGTAGAAGAAGGAGAAGGAGAAG